>NW_026020177.1:1881761-2098319 GCF_900185275.1 Solanum verrucosum
GTTGAAGTCTAGGGCTCAAGAACTCATCTTTTCTACCCAAATTCATGAGGAATCTTCATCTAAGGTATGGTAGTTTTGATTCATGGTTAACTTTTCATCCATGAAGTCCTTAAACTCTTAATTTCAAAGTAGAATAGTCTCCAAAACCTAGGGTTTTCAGTCCAAGTCATGGATTCTTTCTAAAAACATTTTTATGATTTAATTATCTTATTTTATTGTTTAGTTTATTTTTTATGGTGGTTTTATGATAAAGTCTTCCATGAATCCATGAATTACCCTAATTTCCCAAATTGGATCTTAAAGTGTGCATGTTGATTGTTATTAGTAGAATGTTATAGAATCCTGAATATAATGAAGTGATTACTTGAATTATGTATTAATTAAGGAATTTCTATAGTTTTGATGTTTAATTTCCTCCAAGAACCCATGAAACCCCATGTCCCCAATTTGTGATTATGTGATGTGGGTGAATTGTGGTGAGATGAATAGTATGAGATTATCTTGTAGTAGTTTAGTTATTTGATTCATGTTACCATATACATCTAATGTAGTAATTCTAGATTGATTGGTTGAATGTTAGTTATAACCTTGAAGGGCAAAACATGATAACTAGCTATATGTATGAGACTTGTGTGTATACTATTAGATTGCTTTGAGAGTAAAGTGCTTATATTATGATCTAATTGTGGTGTTGATTTGATGATTATCCTTACTTGCACACTTAGGTATGAATATCATACAATGTGAAAGGTTTGTCACATATAGTGATTCTAAGGGTTGAAGACTAGTCTCCCATAATGAATTTAAGAGCTTTAGCATGAGTTGTTGGATTCAGTGTCAAGACACTCTTCCTTAATTATCAATTTAAGTCAAGACTTAATATAACCTCAATGGGAATGAATGCTTAGCACCGAGTCGACATGAATATAAGATGGAAGCTTTTACACTAGTTGAGTCTGACTTCCCAAATGGGTTCCTTTTACACAAGTTGAGTCCGGGTTCCAAAAGTAGTTGTCTCATGAGATGGAAACTTTCTACCATAGTTGAGTCTGGGTTTATAGAAGAAATCTGCTTATCCCATAAACTATGTGTCCACATAGGTCTTTAGCTAGTGGATCCACGTAAGCTAAGAGTTTTGGTTCTACCTTAGGCAAGTAGGACAACCCCTTTTCGGGGTGGGTAGTTACCGGATTCCATAATTATGCTCTCATGGTCTATGTTGGTTTAGGCTAATCCCACTATGATAGAATGAACTAGAATTGGATTTATGAACTATATTCACTTCATAAGCTTTCCTTAGTGTGGGTAGGAGTATAAGATCGTATTCATACATTGCACAAGGATGCTTTGATGGTTCTTATGGGTTGTTTCCATTATGATGAGATGATTAATATGTTGAATACGCTTGCATCTTATGCTTTTGCACTTATTTTTCATAATGATTCTTAACTTGGTAAAATGCATAGTTTTCACTTAAAATGTCCCTTTTTAGCATGTTTAAAGGTTTTCATGCATAGCTACCATACTTAGTGCATTTTTGTACTAACCCATATTTTTTCTACATTTTTCTACCAAGTGTAGGTTCCGGCATTTGAGGTGATTCCTTCTAGTTCAAAGCTTGGATTAACTATTCTCCAAAGCTTGTGGTATGTCCTCATAGATCCGAGGACAAGTGCTATATTGTTGTTTCGTTTCTTTTATTGTACTAGACTTTCATATTTCCTACTGTAAGGGCTATGACCCTATTTTTGAGACTTCGATTGTAATAGATGGTTAAATGAGACTATGTCTAGACTTCCACTTTATGTTTTTACCCTTTATTATTCTTTACTTATGTGATGATAAGCTAAGTGTCTTACATAGTGCCTTTAGGGGTATTATGTGCCATGTTATGTCTAGGGGGTACCCTTAGGTCGTAACAAAATTGGTAATCACAGAAAAATGTTTAGAATGATTCTAGGATGATGTCTCATAAGCCACGTCTAGTAGAGTCTTGTTTATGAGTGTGAAGCGCGCCACATTTATGAGTGAGAGGCTATAAGATGTTTAGGAAACTACACTTCTTTCATTACTCTTAAGTCGTGTCATAGAGTTTAACTCTATAAAGTCTTCCTTCTAATCATTCTCTTGTGTCTTCAGGAAATGAATACATGAAGGGCCAACATAAGAAGGGTGGAAGAGGAGTATGTGAATGAAGGAGTTCCTCAGGTAATCAAGCTCCTCAAGATGAGCAAGCTTCGATTGATCCTCCGGCTATGACAAATGTGGAGATTAGGTCAGATTTTCTAACACTGGCTCAAGCCATGACGGCCCAAGCCAATAGGGATGTTGGAGCCCATGAAAACCCTAAGATGAACACCATGGCTTCAAGGTTGAGAGATTTCACAAGAATGAATCCTCCTATGTTCTTTGGTTCCAAAGTGAGAGAAGATCCTCAAGAGTTTGTAGAAGAGATCTACAAGAAAATTGATGCTATGGGGTGACTTCAATAGAGAAGCGGAGCTAGCCGCTTATCAATTGAAGGGTGTGGCCCAAGTATGGTATACTTAATGGAAGAAGAATAGACCGGTAGGAGCGGGTCCTATAGATTAAGAGGTGTTCAAGAAAGCATTTCTTGATAGGTTATTTCCCCGAGAGAAGAGAGAAGCCAAGGTGGAAGAATTTATCAACCTTCATCAAGGAGGTAGGAGTGTTGAAGAATATTCTCTAAAATATACCAAATTGTCCAAGTATGCCCCGTCTATGGTGGCAGATTCAAGGGACGAAATGAATAAGTATGTGACGGGTATATCCAAGGTGGTAAGAAAAGAATGTCGTATGGCAATGCTCCTTCTTGACATGGATCTCTCACGTCTTATGGTGTATGCCCAACAAATGGAGAGAGAAACTCCAAGGCAACAATGGGGGGGGGGGGGTGAAAAGAGCTAGAACCGGTGAAGGGAACTTTTCCAATACAAAGTTTGATGGGCAAGGTCGGCAAAGGTTCAAGCAAAGATTATCCAATTAAGGGTCCTCTAGTACTCCAAGGGTTGACAAGGATAGGGTTTCCAACCCTAAACCTCAAGGAGGCAATAGTGGTGGTTCATATGTTGCTAGGCCTAATTGTGCAAAATGTGGTAGAAAAGATGAAGGCAAATATTTAGTTGGCTCGGATGGGTGCTACGGGTGTGGCAAGAGTGGACACAAAATAAGAGATTGTCCTATGCTCAAGGTTAAGGGGAGAGAAGACAAGCAAACTCCTCCAAGTTGTTCCAACTCTAATACTTAAAAGCAAAACCGCTTTTATGCTCTTCAATCCTGAGGTGACCAAGAGAGCTCCCCGGATGTGGTGGTCCAATACTACAGTATTACAATCATAAAACGTTAACTAGTTGATCATATGGAAAGCTTAATACCGAGTGGACTAGGGTCAGTAACCCTCAAGTCCCAAAATTACGTGCCCCATAGGTTGTAAGTCCCCTCCGTGGGCATCATTTTAGTGATCACTCCATCATGCCTCTATACATGTACGGGTATATTGGGTCATCTCGATGGGGCTTATACATCGGACTCCACATTTAGCTCATGTGGTTTTATGTCAGTTATTAGTAGTTCCCTTACAGTTAAGTCAGATTCTATTGTATTGACCATGTTATTAGTATAGATCATTATTCAGTCTCAACATGTTATAAACTTGGTCATTGCATTCAGTTTAGTCATGTTCAGTATTTCCAGTATCCTTATCATGTTTAGATCATGTTATTGCTTTATATGCATTGATTCAGTCATGTAATATTGTTCAGTATTACTCTATCCTACATGCTCAGTACCTTTCAAGTACTGACGAATACTCTGCGCTACATCTTCTCATGATATAGGTTCAGGTCCTCAGCAGTTAGATTAAATAGAGATCGGTTCCCAATTTTCAGTTCAGCAGCATCAGTGGTGAGTCCTCATTCTTCGAGGACTAGTGATATGACTATCTTTATCGCTTTTAGCTTTAGTTGCAGTTTTGCTAGATCTAGCTGGGGCATGTCCCAACATTTCTAGTCAGTATAGGCTTTATTTTAGACATAGTTAGTCTCAACTTTAGTCGTAGAGTTGATTTCTCAATTGTATTCAAACTCACAGTTTTCATATATTTAGATTAGTATATTGGTATTCCCCATCATTTTAGTTTATTATGATTTAGCTTCCACTCAGTTTTATTGTTCAGTTTATCTTTATTATACTTATGATTATGCCAACAAGGTTAGCTTGGGGTCGCTCGTGATCCTAGGTCCCGTGTTGCATCCAGGGGTAGCCTCGGGGCGTGACAATACATTTCAACACAATATATGGTAGTTTTTCATCCATAGGGTTCGGATTACTTAAGCATCAACTTTGGAGGTACTTTTTCATAATAACGAAATTTCTTTTAAAAACTCCAAATTATTTTTCGTAGCACCTTTTGCGTTTCATGTGTACTTTGAATCATAATATTTAATTTTATAAAATAGTGTCACTCTTATTAAAACAAGTATTTTAGTAAAACTATACATGAAAAAATAATATTTTTTATTTCTATGAGTGATAAGTGAGATTAATAAAGCTCTAGTTAATCTAGTTTTTAGTTGTTGAGCTTGATGTATATTTCTTTTGATTAGAGTGTGCTCACGTGAAAACAATATAGTGAAAGTTTTTTATTTGTAATAGAAAATTCACATGTTTTTAGGTTATGTTTGTTGAGTTTCGAGCGGAGCTGTTAATATGGGATAGCTTAATTCTCAAAATATTCTAAAAAACAATTAGAAGAGTAAGCAATCGTAAGCAATAAAAATAGCCAACAAGAGTCGGGGTCGATCCCACAGAGAGTGATATAGTGCAAAGAATTCAAACTAGGAAATTCAGAATGCAACCAATTCATTGTAATCATTAGAGGAAATGGGTGGATTAGTTTACCAAATTTGATGAAAGAACTTAGATATGATCAATTATCACTGTCAAACTAAGAACATGGGTTTATGCAAGTAAGAGATGATCTAGGGATGTCGGGATTAGTATTGATGAAAAATAGGGTTGTAGGCTCAAAAATTCTAAGCAAACATCGATATACTAGGAAATCTTTAATGACACTAATCTTCTTTCGATCTCAAAATATCATAGCATGGAATTTCCTTTCGGTCTCATCAATGAAAATAACAAATCAACCAACTACTTTATTAAAATGTCTCTTTTGAGCAGATTTAGGAATTAAGATTACTTCACAACTACTCTTTGAAGCAATTTATAGACATCAAGCCTAAATTGCAAGCATCAAACCATTTAACCACCTCAATTGATCCATTTTGGGCATCAATCGAAGATCAAGGCTAGGGTTAAGTTGACCACCATATAACCCATAAATTATTTTCATACCAAATGACTCAAATCCATGATTTAACAACAATAAAACACTCACTAAAATAGATCAACACCTATGTCACGACCCAGGGGTACCCCCTAGATGTAACAAGGCGTATAGAACCCCGAAGGACTCCATACAAGCCACTTAGTACTCATAACATAAAGTAGTAGAACAATAGAGTACTAGAATAGAAACCCTGTCTGTCGGACCCTACATTTGTGAGAATGTAGGCAAGAGTATGCGTTAGTACAAAAATGCACTAAGTATGATAGCTATGCATAAAAAAATGTTTAAAACATGCAAAAAGGGACATTTCATTTCATAATATGCAATTTCCCAAGTTTAAACATCATAATAGAAGTAGTTGGAAAACATTGGTCATATCATCATGGTATATGCAAGTTAAATCATCTTTAAGTAACCTTAGTTCATTAGTCAACTTGTTGTGGGAGAATTAACCGTAACCGACATAGAGACCATGTGAGCTAAAATATGATCACCTGGTGTCTCCCACAACGAAAAGGGTTGTTCTACTTGCCTGAGGTGGAACCATGAACATCTAGCTTAAGTGGGTACACTAGCTAATGAACCTATGGGGGCACATAGTTATAGAATAAGGAGATTGATACTAGAATCCCGACCTATACTAACTGGAGAGCTTTCATCTCATGAGATTCTTCTAGAAACCCGACCTCTACTAACGGGAGAGCTTCCATCTCAAGTTCAATATCCACTCGGTGATAAGCTTAATTCTCACGAAATAGTATTTTCTTACTTATTATCATTATCCATGGAAAGACATGTCATTTTGCCAATCCCAGCTTAGTTCATTAGGATAACTCTTATTCATTAATTCAATTAGGTGAGAATAGCCTTTCAACCTCTATGTGAGAAAATCTTTCACATCATGGTTGTAAGTGTTTTATGACAATATCCTTTCAACAACAACACTGACACTTTATTCTCAAAGCACCCTTAAAGCATTTATATGGGTTTCATAAGATCATGCATAAACTCATACTTTGCCCTTTCAAGGTTCAAAGCTACTTTCAATCACCAAATATAGAATTCTAACATTATATAGGAATTTTATCATAATTTCATGTAATTCTATTAATTCAAGCTTTAGACCATAAAACCCATCTTTCATAATCAACAACCCAACTCTATGAGATTACAATTTGGAAAACATGGGGGTTTGCATAGGTTCATAGGGGAAACATCATAAAAGCATTCTAAATTACAAATTCATTCATATTTAAACATAATTCAATCATTAAGATCAATATTCAAAAGAACCCATGATATTTGAGGAAAACCCTAGCAAAGTGGGGAATTCTACCATTTGAAATAGAGATTTGGGAACTTCATGGGTGGAAGGAACCCATGGAAGAAAGCTACCATACCTCAAGTCCAATTTCCTATCTTCAATGGAGAATTTGGATCCTTAGCTTCAAACTCTAGTTGAATCTTCTTCTTCTTCGTAAAGTTCTAGAGAGAGAATATTTGAGAGGAGTTGGTTTTGTTTTAGGATTTTGGAAGAATGAATTAAAATAGGGTGAATTTGGGGGTAAAAAGGCTTATATAGGGGTTCTAAATATACACAAAATGACATAGTATAGAAACTAATAAATTAGGAAAAGACTCAACTGCCCCTGAAATAATAATTGATAGTAGTGACCCATGGAGCCTAGTCGACGGACCGTGGTCTAACCCACGGCTCGTCCTGGTGGACCGTCGTTTGGGGTCAACAAAATGGGACTAAACTTCCCTTTCTTCCCAAACCTCATAACACCCTTCATGGGTGCAAGTTTCAAATAAACCCAAACATGAATCTCAAATTCAAGATCTCTCCTTCTAACATTGGCATAAGACTTTTGCCGACTTTGGGTCATTCTCAACCTCGCTCTAATAAGACGAATCTTCTCTATGGCCTCATGCACCAATTTTGGACCTATGAGAGCAACTTCATCCACCTCAAACAATCTTATAGGAGATATACACCTCCTACCATGGAGAGCCTCAAATGGAGTTATATCAATACTTGAGTGATAACTGTTATTATATACAAATTCAATTAACGGCAAATGGTCATCCCAATTACCCTTAGAATCTATCACACAAGCCTTCAACATGTCTTCCAAAGTCTGAATAGGGCACTCCGCTTGCCCATCGGTTTGGGGAAGAAAAGTCGTACTAAGCTTAACTTTTGTACCAAGACCTTTTTGGAATAACTTCAAAAAATTGATAAGTTAATTGGGTACCTCGTTCGGAAACTATGGATAAGGGTACTCCATGTAACCTTACCATCTCTCTGAAATACAACTTAGCATAATCTTTCGCTGAATAGGAAACCTTACAGGAATGAAATGAGCAGATTTAGTCATCCGATCCACTATTACCCAAATTGAGTCATGTTTTCATCAGGTGCGAGGCAAACCAACTATAAAGTCCATATTCAAGTCTTCCCACTTCCAAGTAGGAATAGTAATGTCTTGGGACAAACCTCCTAGCCTTTGGTGCTCAACTTTCACTTGTTGACAATTAGGACACTTGGCCACAAATCCCGCAATATCTTTCTTCATCTCATTCCACCAATAGACTTCCCGTAGATCATGGTACATTTTGGTTGCTCCCGGATGAATAGAATACCGAGAACTATGGGCTTCCTCTAAAATTTGTTCTCTTAAGTCATCAACATTCGAAACATATAACCGACCTTGGTACCTAAGCACCCCATCTCCCCCCTTGGGAGAAAGCCTCAACAGACTTTGTAAGCACTGCTTCTTTCAATTTAACCAAAATAGGATCAAGATCTTTCTTAGACTTCACATTCATTACAAAGGACGATTCAGAAGCATTATGGGCCATGACACCACCCTTGGTGGAATCCACTAGTTGAACACCTAGTCGGGCGAACATATGAACATGAAGAACAAACTCTTTCTTTTCTTCATCTACATGAGCCATGTTTTATTTAAAAATAGACTTAGACTGGTTTTAAGAGTAGCCACTCTATTTTATTTAAAAATAGACTTAGATTGGTTTTAAGAGTCGCCACTTAATTTTTAAAGAAAAATTAAGAAAACTATTTTTTCAAAAGATTAAAAAATAGAAAATCTAATGAAAATAATAAAGGAGGTTTGGGGTTCATATTAATGCTCTAGGAAGGGTGTTAAAGCACCTTGAACATCCGCTAACATGCGATTATCTGGTAATTACAGTATTTGGCTAACTGATTTTAAAATAAAAGCATGTACACTTAAACTATTTAAGAAGTAAGCCATTTAAAATTTTAAAATATCTTAAAAGGAAAAATGGGGATATTGAAATACTACTTAGGTGCAACATTTTGCAAATTTTCTTAAAATCAAATAGAAAACAAACGTTTATTTAATTTTAAATAGTTTACTCAAAATAGTTATCCTTTGGGGAATTGAATTACGAAAACCCTAAAATTTGACTAGCAAATAAGCAAATAATGGCAATTAAACAAATATAAAACATAAGTAATGAGGAGAAAGAGATTTGGGCCCAAGTCTGGTTTTCTGTCCGTCTGGGCCAGTACTTGGGCATTGGGCCTAATTTCATGTTGAACCTTTTTGCCCACTTGCACCTGTCTTAATAACTAGCATCAAAGCTGAAATGCTTTCTTTGGGCTTTTGGCCCAATTCTTGCCACCTTTTGTACCTGTCCTAGACTAGATTGAATTTTATTTCTTTGGGCCTTAGGCCCATCTTCTCTGTCCTAAATTCTAACAAGATAATAATCAGGATAAATGGGCTTTTGGCCCAATAATTACAAAGATACAAATCCGAAATTTGAAGGCTCTTTCAACCCATTTTCAATGCAATATTCAATGCATACAACTGATGTATATCATTGTATATTGAGTGTATCAAGCCCTTTAACTTGTCCCGAACACCTGTACGTCAATTTTTTGGTTTCTATTCTTTACTTTCGATGGTTGGCTGACTCGAATAGAGGAATTTGAGCCTTTATGGCTCTCCCGAAATGCAAGAGGGAAGATAGGAATTCGTGGTAAACTCCAACAAATTTCACATGCAACATAGAAAAATAAGAAATACATTAGCATAATTCTCTCCAAAGATGGTTAACATCAATTTAAAACACATAACTACATAATTCGAATAATAATTTAACATAATGACACATGTAAAATTATATGTATTATGCTCACATTTTTACCAATCCCAATAGTAGCTTTGGCAAGCATTTAATAACTTATATAAATGTCTTCAAGAGGGTCAACAATTTACTAAGTCATGGCAAAAGTTAAGGACCAAACCCACACTAATCAGATCATCTCAAGTGAAAAAGAAAATGACGCAGTTCAAATTACTATGCATATGAAACACTCAAACTCGTTCCTTACTAAATAGAGGCAACACTTGCAATTACTTAAGAGAAGACCATTATCATTTTACAACTACTCTACAGCATAACAAGGGAAACAAGATAACCATTATATATTCAAAGTGTCATTGACCCCAAGACTAACTAATTACCATAATAAAAAATAATCACACATAAGCAACGTATATCAATTAATGTCCTACCTTAGCTAATTCTTCATCCCATTTCAAAGAAAATGACCCAAGACTCATGCCATCACGTAGAACAAGTGAATCAAGACATTACTACCAATATAAGATTATATTTTTAGGGCAGAAAATATATCAACCATGATACAACATCAAGCTAAATTCCCGTTTAAAAAACAAAATAAGATACGAATGATAAGCTCGAGTTCAAACCAACTCAAGACACGACTTTAAGAAAATAGAAAGATTTAAACACTGATGCTAGAGTTAATGTCATCTTAAGGCGGAGAATCGAGACTATCAAAATGAGAACAAAGAAATCACAACCACACAACCACAACAACACCTAACCCCTAAGCCTTTTGACTATTCCGAATATGGTGTCAACTGGTAACAAAAGAAAGCTTGAAGACAGTACAACAAGCGGGTCCATCAACATTCAAGCAAGCATACAAGAAGGAACAAGGTAAACTCGGACAGAGAAGCAGAGAGACGACAACAATGACTACAAATTGGAAAATTTTTGAATTAACACTAAGAGTAAATCACTCAAGAACGAAATCTATAGCGTATTAGAGCTACCCATTTTCAGGTTCAAATATTAGTGCCACAACAACACATTAGTGAGACATATCAAAAATAGAAGAAGAAGAAGAGAAGGCTGTGGAGATTTTGCTACCTTTTTTCGGGCAGCGACTTAGACCAAAACGAGCGAGGAACAATTTCACCACTACAAGGAGACTCCTATCACGCGAGCCAGACTCGGACAGCAAACGAGGAGTCCAAACGGAAAATCCAAACAATGAACTTCTCAGAACTTTAGACTAGGAAATTTCCAAGAATTTCTTTGATATAAATTTGACTATTCCAAATTCTTTTCTAATATATTATTTTGTAGGTAAAATGATAGTCAGACCTTTCTATATTTTTTACTCAATCTTTCTTTCTCTCGTAAACTAAACTCTTGATGGATTTTCTACCAAAAAATGCCCACACCCAACAATGAAGAAGAACAAGAGTTTATATAGGAGGAATTTAGGGTTGTTTGAGGGGGAATCGAGAGGGAGAATGGGTAAAATTTCAAAATTGAATTTCAAAAATCCCCCCCAAGATAAGGCTGGCCAGCTCAAATTTGTACCAACCTTGTACAATTCCTCAACGGAAAAAGAACCATGGTCATCTGATTTGAGCAAAGGACAAACGAGCTACAAGATTGTGACACCTGGAAGATTTTTGTATGAAGAGGATAAGGGAGAGAGGGAGAGGATGATGTCTGGGTCGATTTGCTGGGCTGCTGGTCTAAGTTTTGGGCTGGATTAACATTTTTTGGGCATCTGGGTTTTGCATTCTGGCTGGGTTCACGAAGGAAGAAGAGGAACGAAGAGTGTCGGGGTGGGGTAGTGTACTGTACTATTTGTTGTTGTATGTCTATGTCACTGTATGTTTGTTGGGTATTATTAGAATTGAATTTGGGCTACGAAATGGGTGGGCTGTTGTGATTAATGAATTCAGGTCCAAAATTTGGTTTCAAATGGGTTTAAGGGTGGGGCAAAATGGTAGTGAAAATTTGTAATAGAAAGGGTTAGATTTGCAAATACAAAATGGCTAAATGAATTGCAATTTTAGCCATAGAATTCACAATATAGCCGAATTGAATTTAATATGCAAATTCGGCTAAAATCTAAGATGAATTTAAATAAGATTAATTAAGGAGCTTCTTAAACTTAATGAAATAAAATAATTAACTTAATAATAAACCGAATGATTTAAAAATAATAAACTATTATATAACTAAACTAATTAACCAAATATTTAATTAAAACAAAATCTTTTTGAGATGATTTTCAAATATTTATAAAATATGCTAATTAATAATATAAAATATATATATTATTTAAAAGTTCCAAAAAGTGACAAAATTACATAAAACTAACTTGAAAATATTTTGAATTTTATAAAGTCAATTATTTCAAATCGTTCGAAATTTAAGAAGCTCGATGATTAATTTATATTGTGGAGGTCCAAAATTGGGTGTCAACAAGCCACACTACCCATTGACAATCTACTAAGAGCATACACTACCACATTAGCTTTACCGGGGTGATAAAGGACACTCATGTCATAATCCTTCAAGATTTCTAGCCACCTTTTTTGGTGAAGATTTAAGTTCTTTCGACTAAACACATATTCTAGACTCTTATGATCAATGAAAACATCTACATGGACCCCATACAAATAATGCCTCCATATTTTTAAGGCAAACACAACCGCCGCTAACTCAAGGTCATGGGTAGGATAATTCTTCTCATGGATCTTAAGTTGCCCTGAAGCACAGGCAATCACCTTACCATCACATATCCCAACCAAACTCTAGAGGCATCACAATACACCAAAAAACCATTCATACCTTTCGATAAGGTCAACACCGGAGCGAAAGTAATCTTATCTTTCAACTCTTGGAAACTTTTCTCATAACCTTCCGACCACACAAACTTAGCCTTCTTTTGAGTCAAAGTCGTCAAAGGAGAAGCAATGGAAGAAAATTACTCAACAAACCTTCTAGAATAACCGGCCAACCCCAAAATGCTTCTAATGTCGAACGGAGTTAGAGATCTAGGCCAACTCTTGACCGCATCTGTCTTCTTAGGATCTACCTCAATTCCCTTACTTGACAGTTGACACAGACCTTGATGAGTCCAAGATTTGGGCTCATTTAGGGCTTTGTTTTGATAGTTCTAGTGTCCTCAAATGCCTAATTTGTACTATAAACTGATATTAAAGCCTTGATTTTCAGGTATATAAGCTAAGGAGCAAGGCAAAGACATTACTAAGCATAAAAGAGCAAACCAAGTTGAAGAAGTAGAGAAAAAGCGATCTTGGTGATCGCCAAGACCACTCGACGAATCGTCAAGTGGCTCTCCACTATGCAAGTCCTGGGGAAGAAACCAAGTCGGCAACAGAAATGGGCCGTCGGCGAATCACTGATCGTTTCCGCGACAACACACTGGATCACCCAAAGTTACAAGACTTGAGATGCTGAGAACCAATGCAATTTGGCGATGGAAGAGAGAAAAGGGCGGATCGTCGAACCACTCGGCGTGCCCGACTTATCTCGCCCAATGGTTTTTCAGGCCAAATTTTGCGTAACTATAAATTGAGTTTTGAATCGTAAATTTATTATCTTGCAATTATGCAGTCATTGAGAAGAGTTTTCTTTTGAGTTGTAGAGTTCCACTGTAGACTTTGAAGCTTTTTGAGGCTCAAACTTGAAGATTTGGAAGTGGATCTTTGAATTTAACCTTTGGAAAATATTGTAAAGGCTTGGAGAGTATTACCCGGCCGATGGCTAATCGAGTTGGTAATTGTTTTTACCTTTTTATAATGTTTATCTAAAACCTCAATTCTTGGGGTGTGATCATGTGATTATGGGTTAAATTAGCTTATGGGTATTGTTAATTACTAATGTAAATGCTATATTGAAGTGGGTTTAATCATTAGTTGTGTTTAAATCTATGAATTGTAGTTGCAAATGCAATTCTAATTTTATGTTCTTAGCTTGCTTGAGAGAGGTTTTGGAACCAAAGCTTTTGATTAATGGTTTGTAGGTATTGGGTTGATATGGGTTTAGCTCGAAAGAGTGAATCCTGATTTAACGTTTCAAGCACACTTCTTCCAATTCTAAGTGCAAACGATCGTAAATCAGTATAAAATCCAACCAAATAAGTTGGGGTCGAATCCCACAGGGAGCGGTACGTGTTTTAAATTCAATTAAGAAGTATGAATGCGGTCTAGTCAGCCATAGGAATATTATCGGAAAAGACATTAAAAAAATTAAAGGGGTGACACGGATGTCAAATGGGGGGTTTTAATTTTCAATTATCAACTACACAACACTCACAAACAATTTGAAGTAACAATAGGGAGAAGGATTCTCGGCATGTGATCGATTATAGGAAAATATAGGCATATCGGTAATTGCAACTACTAGTTAATAGTTAATATCAGCGAGTAGGCTAGACTGTAAGGGATATAGTTTTCTCTCGAACAACTACCCCGAATCAGGTGATTTCTTTCGAACATCAACAAGCATGACAATGAAGAACAACCCACACCTTAATTCATTCACTCTCTCGAGCTAAATGAGTGAGATTGGTTTTAGGATTCACTCTCTCAAGCTAAACCCATATCAACCCATTACCCACAAACTATCAATCAATAATCTTAGTTCTAAAACCTCTCTCTTGAGCAAGCCAAGAACACAAATATAGAACTGCATTTGCAACTACCATTCTTAAATTAAACCACGATTAATGATTAAAATCACTTTTAAATAACACTTAAACTAGTAATTAGCAATACTCATAAACTAATTCAACCCATAATCATATGATATAACCCAAGAATTAGGGTTTTAGCCAAACATTATAAAAAGGTAAAAACAGTTACCAAATTGATTATCCATCAACTGGGTAAGAGTGATTTTGCCTTTACAATGCTTGAATTTGTTGAATCTCTGAAACCCACTTCCAAATTCTCCAAATCGAACTTCTCCAATTCTTCAAAGCTAAGAAAAACTACAGAGAAAAGTGTTCTAAAGTTGTTTCAATGAAAAATAGATGTCAAAATATGCTAAACTAAATGTTCAAAATCTTAATTTATAGTCGCCAAAAATAAGCTACAAATGGACATTTAGCAAAGTAAGTCGGGCTCGCTGAACTGCTCGGCGGGCCGTCCTTTCATCTCTTCCATCGCCTTTTCACCTTGGCATTCAGCATCCTTGGTTTCTATAACTTTGGACGATCTATCACTACTTCGTGAAGCTGCTCGGCGATGCGTTGACTGCTCCTTTTTGTCGCCGACTTGATTTCTTCCTTCAGGACTAGCACACTGGAACAAATTGTGTGTGCTTTTGATTTGGAGAATTTTAGGTATATAGTAGGACATATATATTTTGGAGGGAAAATATTTATTATCCCTGTCTTTTCAAGCTTGGGGAATGAAGTACAAGTTTAGTAATATCACCTTTTTTTCTTATGTGATGCTCATGCAGAGGAGAGAAGGCATTTTATAGCTCAGAGTGCCATTTGAAACAAATCTCAATCGATGAACATAAAGATAAGTGTGGTTCTGTAGCCATGAAATCACTCGATTTCTCTTTCTCCCCTCGCTCTGGTATAATGTAGTTTTCTGGTGGTGTTGTTGTGGCATAAGTAAGTTGGTGACATAGGTCTAGAAAGCTAACTCAATGCATAAGAAGATCTAACTATGTTCAATTTTAAGTAATGAAATGTTTTTCTGCCTGCCGAATCTATTAAGAGGGAGAGAGTTTCATAGTTTGGTTAAACCAACTGAGAATAGACATCACAATTTTTATATCTAAATACCACACACATATATTTAAATATATAAGTTTATACAATCGAAATTTTTACATTTCGATTCCACTGAACTTGTTGGATGTCTCATATAAAAGTGTTCTGCTAAATTTCTGCTGCAAAATGTGACTATTCGTTGATTTCTTCCCTAGGATTCGTACCTATAGAATAGCTTACCTTTTGTTGGCCAGTTCGCTTGGTGTTTTAAGTAACTGATATTTGGTTGAAAATTGAAGCTGACACTCTTAGCCATATCCAACCTGTTTAAACCAAGCAATGTTGGGAGTCCCTGTGATTCATAGTTCATAACTGCAACAACTAGGTCATTTTGTACAACAACCTGCTTGTTTTTCTGTCTTTGAGGTCAATCAGGTTGGTGTACATAATGTACACATTTGTGTAACGAGGAGAGTCATTTGTGCCAAATGTATAATGTCCTTGTGATGGAAGTCCTGCTTATTACAAATTCCCTCTCGTAGAAGGAACACCACTAGATCTACACCGTCTTTTTGTTTAAGTTACATCTCGAGGTGGAATAGAAAAGGTATTGACCAAAAAATACTTTGCTTAGTGACATCTTTCATTTTAAAATATATTTTAATTAATTTTGGAGAGCGAATCTTCGGTATTAAACTACAATAAAATGCCTTTATCTAACTAGAGAATCAAAGAAACAACAATAAAATGTAAGTATGTCCACACATAAAACTAATTTTTTTTTCTTGTGATTACATTGGATGTCATATCCTTAAGATCATAAATCATGTTAAAATACAATAATGGGCTTTAAATCCTTTGGTCTTATCCCCGTCATATGCTAGTTCGAATGTTATGTGAAGCTTTTCCTACTCTTTCTCTAGTTTCATTTGGAAATTTCAAGTTCAGAAGTAACTAACAATTGCTTGAAATTGTTCCCAGGGTTAGAACAACCACCAAATTTCCACTGTGTGTCCACTAACAATTGCGATGACAGAGAAAGAGAGAGAGTGAGAATCGACTAAATGTTGAGACTAGAATATTTATTTCGGAAAGTTGATAAAGATTAAGACTTGAGAGAGAGAGAGAGAGAGATGACTAAAAATTGGTGAATATTGAGACTAGAATATTTATTTTGGAAAATTCATAAAGATTGAGGTTGCTACATAAAGGGTGAAATTCCTAAATCTTAATATGCACATGAAATACCTTTTGTATCAAACACCATAAGCTACTAAACTGAAGAGAAATAAATAAATAAAACTAAATATAAAGATTCAACTTTGTCCAAAAGTTTGACACAAATAACTTGTTGATTGAACAACATTAGTTTATTTTTCCAACATAACATTCATAAATAAATAAAAGTACGATAACACGAAATGTGATAAAAAAATGCAACAAACTAAGACACACTATGAAAAAAGCAACATGAAAAAACAATAATAGAACAACATAATTATTATATTCTCAATCGAGATCCTTGGAATGTCCATTATCTCCAACATTGGTGTCATTGGCTTTTGTTGGTGCAGACTCTATAATGCTTCCATCCCCTAATGTAGCCATAGTCTCAATAAACCACGAGTCATTGAATAAATCTCCCATTGGACTTGCTGATAGGGTGACATTTTCGTTGTTGGATGGAGGATTTAGAGGTTGTTTCAGTTGTTTCTTTCATTAATTTATTTTAGCCGTTTTAGCAGAACACACCTTTAACAAACCTTTCATCTGTCTTGCATCAAGTTCATTAATACTCTTTCCCTCCACTAGTTGGTTGAAGAGGAGTTCCATTTCCTTCTCCTCATTCATTTTCTCTAATTTGCTAATTTGTTTTTCTTTCTTTTCCGCTTTGCATTGAAGATAGGTTTCATGTTTGACAAAATTTTTAATCCTTTCATTTGCTTCACAACTTAAATACCTTGTTAAGACACCTTGAGCCAGACTTGCAGATTTCCAAGTAATGGGTTGGATACTCCCTGGCCTTAAAATAATTATGGTGACTTCTATATCACACATAATAGAAAGTTCTTCTGCTTTCTTAAACAAACTTATTACTCTTCTATCTAAGATGGAGTTCCTTATGTTTTCACTATAGTTCCTAGTATCCCTAAGCCTTTTTGTAGCCATATTTGATACTCAAACATAAATAAACACTTTCTTTTGGAGTAGAATATATAACTTGAAGAGGCATCTTTCTTTTATAAATGTGAAACAAGAATTGTTACTGTAGTCAAATTAAGAAATATCATAAATTGGAGTCAAAATTTTAAATAAACTGATTAGTGTAATCTGATTTTAAGAAAATTATTTTACTTTTTTTCTTAAAAAGTTTAAAATTGCTAAAATTTTGACAAGTCATATTCCATAATTATTTTTGGAGACCGAAAGTGCAATATTTACATTCTGACATGGGCATATTTGGTAGAAAAGTATAATGGAAAATATATTTTACAAAAGATGTTAGTATATCTTTCAAATGTTATAATTCACTTCCCAGGTTGTTAGAGTTCATTTCCAAGGCTCACAAGATGTTAGTTTTCTAAGGATATACTATCATCTTTTGTAAAACATATTTTCCATAAAACTTTTCTACCAAATATGCCCATGTGACAAGTTAAATATTGTGTTTCCAATCTCCAAAAATAATCATGGAATATGATCTGTCAAAATTTTAGCAATTTTCAACTTTTTTTTAAAAAAAGTAAAACATTCCTTCAAAAAGGAATACACTAATCAACTTATTTAAAATTTGGACCCCAACTTATGATATTTCTTAATTTGACTACATTAAAAATTCTAGTTTGGCATCTATAAATGTCACGATCCGAGACTACACCCTAGTTGTAACACGGTTCTTAGAATCACAAGTGACTTCAAGCTAACTCTTGATACTTGCACATTCAAGAGCAACTAAATATGAACATGCAAAAAAAATGAAAACGACTGAGCGAAAGCATTATTCTGAAATACTGGTTCGATATTTTTTTGGACAGCAGCTTTCAATTGTAAATTACCAACATAAAAGTGGAGTAGCTATTTTGTATAACAGAAAAGAAACTCATATTTTCAAAAATAGTATATTATCACAAAAGGAACTACAGGTATCATTGACGTACTTGTTTACCACATCAGCTCATTCAACAAATAAGTATAACTAAAAGAATATTAAGTCTTATGGAAGTGCTCTCCTGATGCACCAAGTGGATACCGATGAACATTGATAGTCTATACCCGACAATTTCAGCCCATATTTATAAAGCATGTGTAATCAAAGGTGAAAACCGCAAAAAAGCTCTAGGGTTGGGGGCTTTAAGCTCAAAGCACAAATAAAGTGTGGGCTTTAATGAAAAAATCGCAAAGGGAGAAAAGAATACAAATATATATGTTTAGTCCAAGACTAATAATTATAAACATGAATGACAAATATATGACAAAAGAAATTGAAATTTTTATGATTAAGTGAAACATCAATTATTTAGTTTCACTGCTGCATAAGAGGCTCATTGGCAAGGAAACGTTGGCCTTAGAACCTTGATGACAACACTGAAGCGCACATAAAGCGAGGCAAAGTGCTCAACACGTTTTGAGCCTCGCTTCAGGGCTTAAGCGCACCTTAGATTACACTATATAAAGCTAGTCCATTTAATCTACATTTTAATGAGTTGGATTATGGACAAAATATGGGTATCCATATGTACCCAATAGCTGAGCCATTCATCACACCCTGATGATTATTGATGATTTCATCCGTTAAAATGGGATGGAGGGAATATTATTCAAAACAGGAGGAAATACCTAACTATTGCTAATTGCTTAAAACTGAACAATGAGCTTGATTTTTCGGGTTGTAATACTTCCTCCGTCACTATTCAGATTTCAATTGTCAAACTTCTTAATCTATTTTATTGTAAATTAGGTTATAGAATTCTTAAATTTTTTAAAATAAAAGTCATAAAGTACATAAAAAGTACTATAAATCACAATAATCATTAGTTAAAAGCATTTAAAATGCATAAAAAATATAATTAGAGAAAAGCTCGTTTGACTCTAAAATTCAAACACCAATACATAAATAGAGACAAATTGAGGCTTGTAGTAAGAGTTTAAGTTGGGGATACCTAGTATATAGTGTAATTTCAATTTGTCATAATATCTAATCAACTTCATATAAAAAGTTCATACTGTATAGATCGAGTTAACCTATTACATACGGTAAAAAATATTTATATTATGTAGATTGTTTTTATTTAAATGATCTGCGCTACTATAATATGAGTTGATAAATTAGTAACTATAACGGGGTTATTTGGGATGACCCCGCCTAGATTAGGTTTTGTGGAAAAAATTAAGTTAACAATCGATACTTATAATCTCAACAAAATGATATTCATGAATTTTTACTTGCATTATGCATGACCTATGTAGCTGTGATATTCAGAGACAAAAGCTACAGAACTGTTTACTTATAGTAATAGTTTTCTTCTAAACACAGAAAGGAGTTAGAAAAAGTTGTTTTGAGAGGAACGCACTCTGAGCACTCAAAAGAGAATAAAGTTGAGATTATTTCACTCGATCCATATTTTAGCCAATCCAATTGTTATCCATATTTATATGGGTGGATTGAAATTCAAACCGATCCAATTCGTTCATTTAGTACCACTAACTGATACTTAATATCTCGAATTATTCATGAACACAACTAAAGTTCTAATAAATTTACCTGGTTTAAAAATACATCAAGCCTTCTAGCCAGCCGTGTGATGCTAAAGCGAAAGCAATATGCAGATTAACGACTATTAGAGGAAGATGAAATCTCCAGTTGTTTCTTTCGTTAGCTTTTTCATTGGGGAAGTGAAAGAACTTAGGTCAACTTCGGAGGACTCAAGTAAACCATTTTGTTTCTATAAAAGGTATTTCAGGTAATTGGCACCCTCAGTCATTTTAAACAAAAAAGGAACTCGAATGCAAAAAATGATGCCTTTGAAGATTGAACAACTTAACACCTGTCAGGCTGTCACGTACTAAGACTGAAGGTTGCTTCCATGTATATGATAAAGTAGCATGATTACCATTTCCCTCTGACTGGTTTTCCTCGCCAACAGTATGAGACAACCTATTAGCTATTTGGGAGGGATGGATAATGACAATCATAGGAAAAAAGTATTTCCCTTATAGCAATTGAACATTCACGTAAGTCTTCTAAGTAAAACATGATCTTGAGCCTTGAGCAAAAAGATAAACAAAGCAAGAATACCACAAGGAGTAACAACATAACCACATTCAACAACATCCCATGTTTACTCGAGATGCCCACTGGATATAATGGGTATGGTAACTATTCTGATGGCAACACTAGTCCCAGAAGTAATTGCAAGTAATATGGAGTTGAAAGGCAATGGTTGGGACGATCAGCTTTTGTGGATCTATGGGTAATCTTTTTGGTGTAAATGGTTGCCCCCCCCCCCCTCCAAAATCTTCTAAAGGGGTGGTTTACAACCTATTAGGAGAGGCCAACAATAAAGAAAGAGGGAGACCTTGAAAGGCAATGGTGCAGCAATATGATGTCTTATTTATATTTAGTCTTCATTGAATGGAAGAGAATGCCAAACAGGCTTTACTCTCTCACCACCTAGAGAGTTTGACTTGCAGAATGATGTTAACACTTAACAACATTCAACAAGACAAATCTATGATACTCATGCTGGGAAGGAACATGAGTCATTGTGGGGAATAAACATGAAATACAATCAATTTACTCACCATTGACCAACAGTAAATAACATCCATTAAGAATGGTCGAACTGATGCCACCACATATTTATCAACAACTATTTCCAGCTTGCACTCATGTTGTATTTGAAAAGTTGTTGGTGTTATCCATGCTTCTGAAATGTAAATAAAGAAGGCCATATTCGTCTTTCAACTCACCTCTGCTATTCTTCTTGCACTATCTTGTAACAGTTGCAATCGTTTTTCAAGTTCATCTCTTAATTGTATTGTTTTCACTGAACTATCACTTGGGATAAAGCAGCTTGCCAGAGCCGTAACTTGATGATGATTAAGATCATTGACTGTACCTGGTCACAAAATATATTCACGATATCAGATATAACTACCCACTTTTTTTGCACCACCAAGGGAATTCCACAAGATTTTCCAAAGCCTGGTCAATGTTCCACTGGAAATTAAACAACATTGAAAGAGTCTGATTGCCCAAGGAGAAGCTATAACAACAAGTCTATTCAAAAATTGAGTTAGAAAAAGTATGTAGGGATGACGATGATCTATACTATAAGGCTATAAAGAAATAAAAGAGAAGAATAAAACACATTTTTTGTTTGGCGTCAACAGGTCTGTAAGTTTAAGTTCCAGAGCAACCAACCATAATTGTATACATATCTTCAATATGATCCAAGAGACTTGAGTAAAATTATTCATTTTTATCTTCAGAGTTCTATCAAGTTTAAGACCATGCAATACACCAGAACTGTATATAAATCTCTAAAATGCAATAACACTCGATTTAATTTGATCTAGTTTCCATTTCAAGCTTCAAAGTTCAAAACAAAATAGCCTGTCTCTCATTTTTTAAATAAAAGCAATATGTTTCCACATAAACAAAGAAATTAGTGTTGCAGAAAGTTTTCAAACAACAATTACATTACCATTAAACATCAATTCAGTCACGAGAAGTTCTTCTCCAGTTTTTATCAAGCAGGTTGCCTGTCCATTCAACTGCACAATACCATCAGCGTCAATGTGACCCAGCTTTTTGAGGACTTGGGAGCGGTTCCTAAGTTCATCCCTAAATTTTTGAAGCTGAAAATTTGCCAAATTTAGTTATAAGTAAATAAAATAGCAAAAATCCAGCACAAAGTGTTATAATTGTTAAATATTCCAAGGATCATTACTTGGAAATTGAAGAAGTAGGAGAAGTCTCAAAACCAAATCTTAATAAGATGGATAAGCAAAACAGAAAAGCAATAATTATTAAATACACTAACCAAAGAAGAATGAATGTTAATGATTGTGTGCAATGATATATAATGATAGTATTTTAGATGAAAAGAACTTAAACCTAGCACATCTAAGAGATCAATGAAGAGAGAAAAACAAATAAAAGGAAAAGGAAAAAAACTGTGTCAACAAGCAAGCAACATAGGAGATCTACCTGTGAAAATACATATAGTAAAAAGATAAACTGAACAGACTAGCACTTTTGGAGAACCTAAACTTATGCGACAAGTAAAATGATATATAATACAAAATTTTGACCCATACAACAGAAGAACTGTTACTCAGCAACATATTATAGTCAAATTGTATATTTTTGCTTTGCTTATAATGTAGGATGGAACATGTAAGTGAGGCTGAAACATTTCTAAAAACATTAGAATCTTTACAAGATTAGATAGGGCACACTTTTGTTGTTTCTTCTTTTGCTACATTGTACAGTCCCAATAGCACATCCATTGTATGTGCCGTTCTAATTTATCAAATTATTTTACCTTCTAAAAAGATATTCCTATTAGCTACCCTAGTTTCCAGCTTTTGACCTACAGTTTTTGCATACACATCACTAGCAATGTTCCTGACACATACTCTAGTCAGATAAATATCCCCATAGGCAAGGAAAGAAAATATGGCCATTAAATATGGCAATATGCTGCCAACATTAGGCCTAAGGTTTTTGCTCTGCATGCTAACGGAAACAAGGTTTTGGCAATTAATTGACAACCATTGTTTATGATCAATGACCTGATACTTTTTAAAATGACAAATTCCAAATTCAGAAGGAAAAAAAAACAGTTAGTGAAAATAAACTTTACAGGGTTGAGCTTTGGGAGGCCTTTAGGGAACCCTTTTTCAAGCTCCTGTACTGCAAGAAAAATACTCTACCTTGCTTCTAAAGGCCGAAGATCAGAAGGAACAGATATTCTAAGCTTGCTGAGAGACGAAATTAAGGGTAACTGAACAGGAACCTACATATTTTAATGGTGTCCCAGAAACAGCCATATAGACTAAAAAATACAACTAATGCTCATAACCTAATTCACTTGTGTGCAATGAAATGAGTATTGGAAAATACAACACAGCAGTATAAGATACTCACCACATGCATTTCACACTTTTCCCCGGGAGGAGGAGGGCATGGTTTTGGTCGAGAACCATTTTCACTGGAACCCAGAGAGCAAAGAAGTAATGTATCCACAATATTACCAGTAGCACATGAAGCAGAGAGGGTAGTAGGCAAAGAACCCAATGCTGCTGGAGGCTTCTTCACCACATTGACTACAACACTCCAACCCTAATCTTTTCCACCTTCTCGTACCTTAACCTGCCATTAACAATGCATATGCTCAGTGTGTATGCAAAAAAATAAACATGAACCCTCTAATGGAGTTGTCGAAGAAAGGTATTAAGTGAGTGAATTTCCAGTCAACACAAGCAACAAAACGAAAAAATATACCATAGAAGTAATTTTAGCCTGGACAGTTACCAACTTACCATTCATGTGATACACCATCTGTACGATGTTGGGAATGAACGCAAACTAGCAGCAATGACATTTCCTTAGGAGATATGAACTGCTCTATCTATTTATGCACTTTTTTTTCTTGAGTGTATGACTCAGACATTATAAAATATACAGCATCTGGAAATTCAACTTTGATCCATCATTTAAAAGCTATAAACTTCTAACCTTACCTACACATAAGATGTTCTAAATTTCTACATTACCCTTCGAATGTCCCAAATCATGTTCTAACAGGTAAAAGGAGCTACAATTAAACCTATTTATCAAACAAAAGGTAAATGTGGGGGAAATAATCAAGAGAACACATGTACACTAACAAAGAGAGTGGAGGCACAACAATGTCAAAAAATATATTTCGAGAGACTAAACAAAGTTCAACCCATGAATGAATTACCTGAAAAAGCAAAGGAAAGTCAACCAATCATAGATTGAGTAAAAATGGGCTAAGTTACATGTCCTGGTTGAATCAGAACTGATAGAATAATAGAATAGATGCCTACAACCACTTACCAGCTTACCAGGAAGAAGAAAATATAGAACCCGTTTAGGCCTTGTTATTTCTGCCATCAATTTTTTCTCAAATTGGGCCGTCTCATGCCTTAGTTTATGATATCCTGCAGCCTCAGCCTACAAATTGAACAGATGCAATTTTAGGATCTACTTTATAAATAAATGTCCTTGAATAAAATGGAAAATAAACAATATACCTCTCCAGAGGGCTGGCACACTGGAAATTTTCATTTGATCCGCCAAACGCTCTTGGCGATCATCTCCAGACTTGCCTTTCTTCAATTTTTCAGTTTGTTTTGTTCCTTTTTGCATGTTAGTGTCCTTGCTTTGTTCCTTAATCCATATACCTGAAAATTAAGGATTTAACATCAGTTTATGGCACAAATTAAGCATTTGAGGACACTAAATCTATTAAAACAAAGCCCTAACTGAGTCCAAATTTAGGACTCATCAACACCCCCAACTTAAACCTTTGCTTGTCCTCAAGTAAAAATCAAGTCCAGTAGTTCAAAAAGGATGTCTCAAACAGTGCTGCCTAAGACTCAACTTACTCATGCAATGATCAATTGTGCACTCAAAGATTCAAATTGTGACTCACCATTATCAAAGATGCTCAAGTTCACAATACTTGCTTCAAATGCAAGTTCAAGCTCAACAAAGGTACTCAAATGCCCTCACAACAAGGATGATTCTATTCACACACAATTCTTCAACAAGTTGTAGTTCCGGAATCACATATGACTCTCACACTCACAAAGATGAACACATGCATGACTTCACCCATAGGTTTTCCCTTATTTTCCAACTCGTTTCAGCTCACTCAAAATCACAAAGGTCTTATCAAGGCTTGTAACGGGGCTAGTGTACATGTATGGTCATTTAGGATCACTGGTTGCTACCCTCATGAAGTGTGGCCTGAACATCACATTCCTCCTTTTCTTTAACATTACAAACATGCTTATAATCCACCCCATTATTCAATTTCTTATGAACTTCCGGATACCCCATTTCTTTTGCAATTTTCATTACTTATTTCACAACTTTTTCATTCTTTTTCTTTGCTTTTTTTCTCTTTTCTCTTTTCCTTTACGTGGAGGGGTTCTATCTTTTTTCGAAACTATTCTCAAAGGGGGATTTTCTCACACTTCTTGATTTTCCTTCTCTTTTCACCACACCCCAACTTAGGCTTTTGGCCTAAGTTGGCTATTCAAACAAACCACACTTCATGAGAGTTATGGGTGAATGGATAAGGAGAGGTCACAATTGTTCAAGTTTCTTCCAAGAAAAGGGTAAGAATCAAGGGGGTTAAAGCAAGGTTCACACATATCAAAAGATTGGCCACAAAAGAGGTATATTTTCAAATTGTTTCACTCTTCAAAATCATTGCCTAAGATCATTTCAAGTGCTTGCATCACTTAGTCAACCAGACCAACAGGGTAAATTCCAGGTGTCATCACACTATTGTTCAAAGTAAGCTCATCACACAAGACATTGACACCAATATCAAATAAGACTCCACACTTTCTAGCTAGTGTGCAATGTTCATCACAAGAGACTTCATTCGATAACCGACTAGTCGCAACGAGATGCAAAAGGTTCATACTTTGTCTATGCAACTTCATTTGGCCTCATCGTAGCCGCACATTCATTTTATTCAATTAACAACACTGTTCAAGTCATCGGTATTGATCAAAACCGATAGTCAAATTTACACAAGAACAGCCACATTCACAAATAATAGAGGTGACACAAAATTTTAAAAATAGGTCAAAACCATTTCCATTTAAAACATGGAGCCACAAGCTCAACCATCCACAAAATTAATATTAAAAACACATAGATAGATCAAAACACCCAATATTTACAATTACAACAGAATCACAAGAGATAGGTGTGGAAATACCTCATCCCACCCACAAAAAAAGTAGTTGTCCTTAAATGCAACTAAAATATAAACAATCACAAAAGCAACAAAGAGGGAGGTAAAAAATGATCTTGTCTACACAATCACTCCGTCTGTCGGGGTATCAGTGCCTGGGGTCACACTCTGGGACTGGGCATCAGTGCCCGAAGTAGCATCATTATTAGCTCCATTGGAGCTTTTCATAGAAGCGTCCCTCAGGGAGGCCTATCAGGCAATCTCAAACATGGCACCATCTAGATCTTCCTGATCATCATATATAACTACCTCTCGCTCTTCAAGCTGCTTCTCATTGGTCTCAACCTCATACTTGGCAACAATAACATCCTCCATAATATCATCTCCGGTGGTAACTGGAGGAACCTCAGCCTGGGCTGGAATCTCAGCACTTGGATTCTCGGGGACCTTAACTGACCCAAATAGGAAAGTGAAGTTTGTAGTCTTCAAATGGTCCACATCCTTCCTAAGCTCATAAACCTCGGCTTTCAAAGTTGTAACCTCAATAGTAACCCCCTGTCCTCTCTCACAAGTCACTACTTTCACAGTGAGAGCATCAATGGAACCCTGGAGAGGTGTCAACGCAACTGTGATGGCCCTCTTAATCATCCAGGGCATCTCAGCTTCGACCCAAGAAGCCCACACATCTGCAGAATGGGCTAGGTGCCCCATCTTGAGAAGCATGTCTAGAGTAATCGGAGGCCTGGAGGTACTGGTACCTGAAGCAGCTCTAGGAGGCTGGGAAGAAATAGAAGAACCTTGGGCCTGGTAAGGAGCGGAAGTAGATATACCAAAAGGCCCGGAGGCCAAAATAGGCAAAGATGCCTCTGCATGTATAGAATCAATGTCTACCTCCGGGTATGTATCCACCGGAGCTGCTCTCCTCCTATCTGCCTCATCCTGTGTGTACTCAGCCTCTATTTGCCAGATGTCGGTGGAAGATGTGGGAGTGACCTCGATATCCCTCTTCTCGTCACGAGAAACTCTAGCCCGATGACATAACTCCGTAATAAACGCTGGGAATGAAAGGGAGGTCTGGCGCTGTTTGGCCCTCAAGGCAATCTCCTGCTCTATAATCAGGCCCAAGTAGAGCTGCTTCTTGGAGATGATGGATTCGAGACAAACTACCTTTGGGTGGCGGAGGATAGACTCATTCTGCGATGGCATGATAGAACTGCTGATGAACCCGAACCAATACCAGACTGCATATTCAAGTCCTTCTTCTCAATAGGGTCTCCAACCTCAATCCACCTCGGGGTGGTTTCAGAAATGAGGGGGGCAAGCCAGCCCTTTAGGTCATCCAGAGTTTGTATTGTAGTCATGCTCTCGTAATCATGCTCAAACTCTATAGCTCTGTCAAGTGCAACATTGATATGATTGCTGTTGCATTTCACTGTCTTCCCCTGAACTACCACAAACTCTACTGGTATGAAGGCGCTTGTTTTCTTCTTCCCCTAGGATACTAGATCACCGTATGCTGTATAGAACTCTTTGACCTAGGTGGGAATGTATGGGCCATGGGGCCTGGTGAATATATCAAACCGGTGGTATCGGAGTGTGTCCCACACAAGAGGGTACCTGTCTATCACTATATCAGTGGATAAGTGTTTTCCTCTAGGATGGTTCTCAATCTCTCAGCCTTTAGCTGGTTGAGTAACTGGGGAGGAGGACCCTAAACTGGTGGTGCTTGAACCACCGTCTGTGCCGAAGCTGGCACTGTATCATCAACAAAAGGGGTAGACTCCGGGATCCTAGACGGATTCGGATGAGCCCTTGCACGAATCTCTGCTCACCGTGTCTGGAGTAATTGCTCATCCTCAGGCTTAGAGAATGAGGCCTGAGAATCCAAGGAATTCCCATCCCTACCAAAGTTTTGCTCCGGTCTCTCGAATGTGGGCGCTTTGCCCTTGCCCTTGCCTCCCTTCGGAGGTGCTTTCTTGCCTTTTTTAGAGCAAGCAACTACTCCCTCATTGATCAGAATGCCCCCTACTCATTTGTGGGGTAGCATTTTACTTCGTCCCAATTGGTCCTAGCCATATATGCAAAACACATCGAAAAGAGTTAGAAAAAGTTCAAGAAATGCTGTAGAATTCTAGTTGTAGAAAGACTCTCCGAACCAGTCGGTGAGTCACCGAGTCACTTTGTATTAGGCGTTAGGGGAGCGGAAAGGGTGATCAAAAGGACCTTTCGGTGAATCACCGAGTTAACTCGACGAGGTCAGGCTTCCTACCAAAAGTTACAGATTCTAACTAAGCCAAATCAGGAAATTAAAGGCGATCAAGGTGGACGTTGGTGAAACTCTAAACCGTTCGGCGAGGTCGACCCTGCTTGCCAAACTGCCCATCGTGCCAAATTTCAACCCCGTTTCCCAAAATAAACCCCGAAGCCCCTGAAACCAAAATCAAACACATACATTATGCAATTCATACAAGACCCATAAGATCCATGTCTCTTAGGGTACTCAGACTTCCTCCGATTTAACCAAAATTGGCCATTTGATGACTTATGTCCTTAACAATGACGTCAATCACTCCATCATTGGGCAAAGTACGTCACTTAGCACAATTGGGGGTTACTTAGACTTCACCCAACTAAACCCAACGTAAGATAACCACAACCCAACAATTAACAATCAATTTTTCCGCATAAAACTTGGGAAATCAATTTTGAAATATAAGATAGGCAATCCAACACATCAAATACGATTCAAACACAGGCCCAACAGAAATCATTACAAAATTACCAAAGGCATTCAAGTTCAACTTCTAAACTAGAGTTAGGGGTTCGGAAAATAAACCTTAATGCCGATTGAAGAATTTGATATGTTAGGAGACAATGTAATCTAAATCCGAGCATGACATCAAGAACAAAAAATGACCAAAAATATGAAGATATGGAAAATTCAGAGTGTAGGTGAGAGAGTATGGGGTTAAAAATAAGAGAATGCAAAAGATTTTGAAAATTTAAACCGTTTGGCCTTTTAAAACCTTTCAGTTCACGGCCCTTTCAGTGGTAGTAGTCAACCACGCCAAACCACTCAGCGATGTGCCTAGTGCTGACTTACATCGCTGAGTTTTACAGGACCTCCAGTCAATTTGGAAGTCCAAATGGCGGACAAAATCGGGCGCACCGACCTATTCAGCGAGTCACCGATTCATCCATTGGCCCACCGAGTTTTACAGACTCCACCTAATATTTTTCTAAGTCTAACGGCGGTCCTAGTCGGGCTCACCGACCTCTCTGGTGAGTAACCAACTAGACTCTTGGCTCGCCAACTAGACTTTTGGCTCGCCAACTAGACTCTTGGCTCGCCAACTAGACTCTTGGCTCGCCAACCTGTACATTCTCAAACACATTCCAATTTTCAACTTGCACAATCAACACCCGTTATTCAAAAGCAAACTTAAAACATTTAAAACTTGGGTTGTCTCCCAAGAAGCGCCTTAGTTAACGACGTGGCACGACGCAAGTACCCATTCAAGCTTTATTTTTGGGGTTTGCCATTGTATCACTAAGAAACCCCCCTTGTTGTCTTGGGTTAAGCTGAGACGAAATTTGACCTATTTGGGTCTCCAACTGCTTGATAGATACTGAGTTAGAAGTTACCGTTTGGTTGAGTAGAAACATCCTCATTCATTTCATTGAAAACTTTATTGGACCCTTCAACCTTGTTGAGAATGCGTGAAAGCATGTCTTCTGTACGGCCAGCCTCAGAATCTTTGGATTTTTTATGCTCATTGGGAGGAACATACCTTTCCTTCTCCCCCTCTCTTTCCTTTTAAGTGGTGTTACGATCACACCAATCTCTATCATGGTCTCTTTAATCCTCATCTCTATTCAAACCTTGATTACCACCCGGCCTTGGGTAGTTTGCACGATAACCTCCTCCTTGGTTGACTAGGAAGTTCACTTCCTCATTGTACAACACTTCAAATTTGGCTTCCTTAGGGTTTACACCACCAACACCCACAACATTAACACGTCTTGTACCAGCACCCATGACATTTTTGACGAAGGGAAAAAGTCATCAAATAAATTTTTTTGGCCAAATCAAGGGAAGTCTGGGTACCCTGAGGGCATGGGTAGTATGGGTCTGACCTCAATTGAATGGTGTTTTTGTTTAATTTTGAATTCAAGGGCTGCGGGTTTGATTTTGAGAAATGGTGTTGAAAATTGGCACGTTGGGCCATTTGGCGAGCTGTGTTGAGCTCACCGAGTGGTTCGACAGTTCACTAATGTCCCCCCACAGATCGCCTTTAATTTCCAATTTTGGTTCAGTTTGTTCTGTAACTTTCTGCGAGATGCCTGAGCTCGCTGAAAGGCCTTCTTGATCACCCTTTCTGCGCCCTAACCGTTAAGATACATTGTAACTTTCGGTGAGCTACTTCTTCCTCGCCGATAGGTGTTGCCGATTCGTCGAATAGCCTTGAGCATCGTCGACCTGACCTGAAGTTTTGAGAATTTTTGCGTTGGTACTTTCAGCGATCCCGATCTCGCTCGTCAAAGCAATTCGGTGAGTCATTTTGCAGCATATATCATGTGTTTTACTGAGAATTTTCCTAAGTTTTCTCCATTGTTTTGCATATATGGGTAGACCCAAGGTGTGAAGAAGAGACATACCACCCCACAAGCGGGCAAGAGCAGTAGTTATAAATGAGGATGCAGCTGCATCAAGGGCAAAGGTATCCAAAGTCCCTACAAAGAGAGGAAAATGCAAAAGAAAGGGCAAGACGCCCATGGTGGAGTTACCAGAGGCCAGCTCCGACATCGATGGAGTCCACGAGACTCACCTTACTTTATCAGACAAAGAGGGAGAGTCCCAAGATTTTCATCCTTCCATCATCTGAGCCTGAGGATGACCAGCTTTCACAAGCACGGAGGGTAGAGCTACGCTCTAAGGCAATGCATGATCCATCTAGGATCCCGATTCCTCAGACTCCTCTTACAGCTCCCGCACAAATCGTGGTTTTAGTGTCACCAGTACAGGGTCCTCCTCCCCGGTCTCTCAACAGACTAAAGGCCAAGGGAATAGGACTATTATGGAGGATAAAAGACTGTCCACATATGTTGTAGTGGATAGATATCTTGAGATATGACGAACCATCAAATCCCACAAATTCGATATTTTAACTAATCCCCGAGGGCCCTAAATTCCTAATTAGATTCGGGAGTTCTACTCGGCCTACAGAGACGTGGTGCCACAAGACAAGAGGAAAGCCATTGCTTTCAAACCAGTTGATTTTGTGATTGTTCAGGGCAAGACAGTAAAATGTGAAAGTGAGGACATAAATGTCATTTTGGGATGTACTTATAACTTCACGGATGACTACAAAAGTATGATTCATAAAAAGACGTTGGATGACTTAAAAAGGTTGGATGGCTCATCTTTTTTCTGATAGTACCTATATGTGGATTGAGACCGGAGTGCTAATAGAGAAGAAGGATCTCAATGTGGAGGCGAGGTATTGGTTTTACTTTATTAGTAGTACGATCATGCCATCTCAGAATGAGACTATCCTCCACCACCCAAAGGCGGCCTATCTTGGATCCATTATTGATAGGAATAGCCTTAATTTAGGTGCAATCATTGAGCAGGAGATGGCCATGAGAGCCAAGCAATGCCAAACATCTCTTCCCTTTCCAGTGTTGATCACCGAGTAGTGTAGATGGGCTCGTGTTCCTCGTGATGAGAAGAATAATGTGGAGATGACACCCACCTCCTCTACTGACATCGGGCATATTGAAACCGAGTACCTAAAGGATAAGGCTGAGAAAAGGAGGGCATCCCCAGTGGACACTTCCCTTGGAACTGATATTGATACACTACCTGTAGAGGCAGTTTTGCCTATTTTGGCCTCTGGGTCTTCAGGTAACTCTAGCTCCACACCTTCTGAGGCCTCGCGTACTTCTACTGCTCCCCCACCCCCTAGAACTACTTCTAGTACTACTGCCTCCAGACCTTCGATCACCCAGGCCATGCTGCTTAAGATGGGGCACTTATCCCATTCTACTGATGTGTGTGCCTCCCGGCTAGAGGCCGCAGTTCCCAAGATAATTGAGAGAGCTCTCACTGCTGCATTGACACCTCCCAAAGCTTCTATTGATACCCTCATAGTGAGGATAGAGGTGTGTGAAAGAGGCTAGGGAGTTACTCATGAGGTGACTGCCTTAAAGGCCGTGATTATAGAGTTGAGGAAAGATGTAGACCACCTTAAGTCCACTAATATATCTTTGATATTTGGGACGGTGGAGATCCCAGATGATTCGAGTGTAGAGATTCTAGCTTGTTCTAAGCTGCCTCTAACTACTACTGGATTTGAGGTTAGAGGTGCTGATGCGGCTGTAGAGTCCGATGATGAGACTAATAAGGAGTAGCTCGGTGGTTAGGAGGAAACTATTTTTGAGGGCTTGACTGACTTGGAAGAGGCAATGGTAGATTCAGCTGTTCAGGCTTCCTTGAGGGATACTTTCATGACAGGTTCCAGTGGAGCCTAGACTGATGAGACACCGGACACTAATGCTAAACCTGCGAGTGTGACCCAGGGCACTGATGCCAACACAAATGGAGTGGCTGAGATGCACACATCACCCAGGCGTAGCCAGGATGACTTTTCCCCTCCCTCTTTATTATTACCTTTTATACTTTGTTTCTATTTTAGTTGCATTTGAGGACAACTGCTTATTTTTGTTGGGTGGGGTGAGGCATTTCCATACCTACTTCTTGCGATATTGATTTTGCTTTGTGAATATTGGGCTTATTTTGTTGATATATATATATATTGTTATGATCTTGATCTTGTAGATGTTTAGCTTGTGGTCCATTGTTTTGAAGTGTTTTGAATTGAAAATGGTTTTTGAACCTAATTTAAAATTTTGCCACCTCTTTTGTGTGTGATTGTGGTTGTTCTTGTGTGAATTTGAGTGTCGATTGTGATCAATATCGATGACTCAAATAGTGGTCTTAGTTGAACGAAATGACTGTGCGGCTACGATGAGGCATATAAATTTATATAGGTAATATGTTAACTTTTAGCATCTCGTTCTGACTAGCCAGTTGTCGAATGAGTCTCTTGTGGTGAACATTGCACGCTAGCTAGAAAGTTTGGAGTATTGTTAGATATTGGTACCAATTCCTTGTGTGATAAGCTTACTTTGAGCATTATGTGTGATGAACCTAGAATTTTCCCCGTTGGTCCGGTTGATTGAGTGATGCAACCACTTGAAATGATATTAGGAAAGAATTTTCAAGAGTGAGACAACTTGAAAAGATACCTCTTTTGTGCCCAACCTTGTGAGATGTGTGAACCTTGGTTGGCACCTTTTGAGCCATACCACTATTCTATTGGAAGAAACTTGAGCAATTGTGACCTCTCTTTATCCATTCACCCATAACTTTCATGAAGTATTGTTTGTTTGAATAGCCAATTTAGGCCAAAAGCCTAAGTTGCGGGTGTGTTGAAAATGGAAGGAAAGTTAAGAAGTGTGAAAAATCCCCTTTTGTGTGATTCCTTTGATAAAGATGGAACCCCTCCATGTAAAAAAAAGAGAAAAGAGAAAAGGAAATGAAAAAAAAGAAAGAAAAGAAAAAACACCGAAAAAGTGGTGAAATAAAGTAGTGAAAATTGCAAAAGAAATGGAGTATCCGATGGTTCATATGAAGTTGAATAATGGGGTGGATTATGAGCCTGTTTGAAATGTTAAAAAGAAGGACGAAGATGATGTTCAGACCATACTTCATGAAGGTAGAAGTAACTAAGCCTGAATGACCATACCTTTACACTCAATCGTTACAAGCCTTGAAAAGACCTTTGTGATCTTGAGTGAGCTGAAACGAATGTTGATCGGAAAATAAGGGCAAACCTATGGGTGAAGTCATGCATGTGTTCATCTTTGTGAGTGTAAGAGACGTATGTGATTCTGGAACTACAAATTGTTGAAGAATTGTGTGTGAATATGGAATCATCCTTGTCGTGAGGGCATTTGAGTGCCTTTGTTGAGCTTGAACTTGCACTTGAAGCAAGTATTGTGAATTTGAGCATCTTTGATAATGGTGAGTCACAATTTGAATCTTTGAGTGCACAATTGGGCATTGTATGTGTAATTTGATCTTTTGTGTGCGTTAATGTTTAGTCTTATGTAGCACTACTTGACACATCCTTATTGAACTGATGATCTTGAGTTTTACTTGAGGACAAGCAAAATTGTAAGTTTGGGGTGTTTATGAGTCCGAGTTCTAGACTCATTTAGGGCTTTGTTTTGAGAGTTTTAGTGTTCTTAAATGCCTAATTTATGCTATAATCTAATGTTAAGACCTTGATTTTTAGGTGTATGAGCTAAGGATCAAGGTAAGGACACTAACAGGCAAAAATGAGCATAACAAGCTGAAGAAGTGAAGAAAGGCAAGCCTGGTAATCACCAAGACAACTCGGTGACTCACCGAGTGGCTCTTAAGACCACCTAAAGTTGTAGTGTGCCAGCCTTGAGGGAAGAAACCAAGTCGGCAACAAGAATTGACAGTCGGCGAATCGCTGATAAATTTTGCGATGACAAAATGGATCGCCCAAAGTTACAGGACTTGAAGATGCTGAGAACCAATGCAAAACGACCATGAAAGAGAGCAAAGGACGGATCGTCAAACCACTCGGCGAGCTCGACTTACCTTGCCTAGTGGCTTTTCAAGTCAAATTTTGGGCAGCTATAAATTGAATTTTGAACTGGAAATTTATGATGAAGCTATCATTGAGAAAAAAGTTCTCTTTTGAGTTTTAGAGTTCCATTGTAGACTTTAAAGCTTTTTGGAGGCTCAAGCTTGAAGATTTGCAAGTAGGTCTTTGAATTTAACTTTTGAAAATCATTGTAAAGGCTTGGAGACTATTCCCTAGTTGATGGATAATCTAGTTGGTAATTGTTTTTATCTTTTTATATTGTTTAGCTAAAACTTCAATTCTTGGGGTGTGATTATGTGATTATGGGTTGAATTAGCTTATGGGTATTGATTATTACTGATTTAAATGTCATATTGAAATGGGTTTAATCAGTAGATGTGTTTTAATGTATGAATTGTAGTTACAAATGTAGTTCTTACTTTGAGTTCTTATCTTCCTTGAAAAAGAGGTTTTTTAACCAAAGCTTTTGATTAATGGTTTGTAGGTATTGGGTTGATGTGGGTTCAGATCGATAGAGTGAATCTTAAACCAAATCCTACCCATCTTGCTCGAGAGAGATGATGTATTAAAGTTGTGGGCTGTTCTTATTTGTTACGCTTGTTGATGTTTGAGAGAAATCACTTAAATCAAAGTAGTTGTTCGAGAGAAAACTATTTCAATCATAATTAGCAGTCTTAATTACCCATATAGCAAAATTTGCCTATAATCGATCACTTCTCGAGAATTCCTCAATATATTGCTCTTTCAGTTTTGTGTGATTGCGTTGTAGCAGATAAATTGCAAACCAAAACCCCCCATCTGTCATTTGCGTCACCCCCTTTAGACTTATTTACATGTCTTTTTTGATAATTTCTATTTCTATAGCTGATTAGACCACGTTTGTACTTACTAATTGAATTTGAAAACGTACCGCTCCCTATGGGTCCGACCCCAACTCTTCATTGGGTTTTATACTGCTTAACATTCCTTTGCACCTAGAATTGGATGAGGTGTTCTTGATACGTTAAGCATACGCTAGCTAGAAAATGTGCAGTCTTGTTTGATATTGGTACGAATGCCTTGTATGGTGAGGTCGTCTTGAACATTGTATTTGATGATACCTAGTACTTGCCCCGTTTTTCCAATTGACTGAGTGAAGCAAACAATTGAAATGATCTTTGGCAAGAATTTTGAAGTGTGAGCCTATTTGACAATATACCTCTTTGTTGCCAACCTTGTGAGATGTGTGAACCTAGCTTGGCACCTTTTGAGCCTATCTCTTTTCTTGGAAGAAACTTGAACAACTTTGACCTCTTTATCCCATCACCTATAACTTTCATGAAGTATTGATATGCTTGCATAGCCAACTTAGGCCAATTGGAAGTGTGGTGAAAAAGAAGGAAAGCCAAGAAGTGTGAAGAATTCCCCTTTGATGGACTGTTTTGAAAGAGATGGAACCCCTCCATGTAAAAAATAAGAGAAAGAAGAAAGAAAAGAAAAAGATTGAAAAAGAGCAAGAATTGTGAAATAAAGTGTGTGAACATATTGAAAAATGGGGTATCCGGTGATTCATGTCTAGTTGAATAATGGGGTGGAGTTTAAACATGATTGAATGTGAAAGAGAAGGAGAAAAGAGCGATATTCAAGCCATACTTCATGAAGGTAGAAGCCACTAAGCCTAAATGACCATACCTTTACACTCAGCCCCGTTACAAGCCTTGAAAAGACCTTTGTGATCTTTAGTGAGCTGAAACAAATTTTGATTGGAAAATAAGGGCTAGCTTATGGGTGGAGTCATGCATGTGTTCATCTTTCTGAGTGTGAGAGTTGTATGTGATTTCGAAACTTTGAATTGTTGAAGAATTTTGTGTGAATATGGAATCATCTTTGTTGTGAGGGCATTTGAGTACCTTGGTTGAGCTTGAACTTGCATTTGAAACACATATTGTGAACTTAAGTATCCTTGATAATTGTGTGTCACAATTTGAATCTTTGAGTGCACAATTGAGAATTGTATGTGTTGTTTGAAACCTTTTGTGTGCATTCATGTTGAGTCTTATGCAACACTATTTGAGACATCCTTATTGAATTGTTGATCTTAAGTTTTACTTGAGGACAAGCAAAAGTTTAAGTTGGGGGTGTTGATGAGTCCAAGGTTTGGGCTCATTTAGGGATTTGTTTTGATAGTTTTAGTGTCCTCAAATGCCTAATTTATCCTATAAATTGATATTAAAGCCTTGATTTTCAGGTATATGAGCTAAGGAGCAAGGTAAGGACACTACTAAGCAAAAAGGAGAAAAATAAGCTGAAGAAGTGGAGAAAAAGCAATGTTGGTGATCGCCAAGACCACTCGACGAACTGCTGAGTAGATCCTCAGCTTGCCTAATGTTCCAGTGTGACAGCCATAGGGGAAGAAACCAAGTCAGCGACAGAAATGGGCAGTCGGTGAATCACCGATCTGTTCCACGAGAACACACTGGATCGCCCAAAGTTACAGGACTTGGGATGCTGAGAACCATTGCAATTAGCGATGGAAGAGAGCAAATGACAGATCACCGAACCACTCAACAAGCCCGTCTTATCTCGCCCAATGGCTTTTCAAGCAAAATTTTGGGCAAATATAAATTGAGTTTTGAACTCTAAATTTATTATCTTGCAATTATACAATCATTGAGTAGAGTTTTCTTTTTAGTTTTAGAGTTCCACTGTAGACTTTGAAGTTTTTTTGAGGCTCAAACTTGAATATTTGCAAATGGGTCTTTGAATTTAACCTTTGGAAAACATTGTAAAGGCTTGGAGACTATTACCCAACTGATGGCTAATCGAGTTAGTAATTGTTTTTACCTTTTTATAATGTTTAGCTAAAACCCCAATTCTTGGGGTGTGATCACGTGATTATGGGTTGAATAAACTTATGGGTATTTTTAATTGCTAATTTAAATGCTATATTGAAGTGGGTTTAATCATTAGATGTGTTTTAATCTATGAATTGTAGTTGCAAATGCAATTCTAATTTTTAGTTCTTAGCTTGCTTGAGAGAAAGGTTTTGGAACAAAAGCTTTTTATTAATACTTTGTAGGTATTGGGTTGATATGGGTTCATCTCGAAGGAGTGAATCCTCAACCCAATCCTACTCATCTTGCTCGATAGAGAGGATGTATTAAGGTTGTGGGATGTTCTTATTTGCTGAGCTTTTGATGTTTGAAAGAAATCGCTTGAAGCATGATAGTTGTTTGAGAGAAAACTATTTCACTCATAGTCTAGCCCATCCACTGATATTTAGCTATTTATTAGTAGTTTCAATTACCCAAATAGTGAAATTTGCCTATAATCGATCACATCCCTAGAATTCCTCTCTATATTGTTATTTTCCCTTGTTTTGTTTGTGTTGTAGCTTATAGTTGCAAACCAAAACCCCCATCTGACATTCGTGTCACCCCCTTTAGACTTTTTTACATGTCTTTTTCGATAGTTTCTATTCCTATAGCTAATTCGACCACGTTTATACTTTCTAATTGAATTTGAACACGTACCGCTCCCTGTGGGTTCAACCCCAACCTTTCGTTGGATTTTATACTGACTAACGATCATTTGCACCTAGAATTGGATGAGGTGTGCTTGAAACATTAATCAGATCTTAACCAAAATTCACATTTGCTAAACTTTGCAAAAAGTTGTTGGTCCTTATGGACTTGCATCACAATTCTCAAATGGTGTACATGCTTATTCTCACTCCTCGAATAGATCATAATATCATCAATAGGCAAAATTACGAATATATCAAGGAATTGTCTAAACACCCTATTCATCAAATCCATAAATGCCGCCGGAGCATTAGTCAACCCTAACGACATAACCAAAAACTCATAGTGACCATACCGGGTTCGAAAAGCCGTCTTTTGAATATCATCCCCTCTCACCCTCAATTGGTGATAACCCGAACGAAGATCAATTTTAGAGAAATAACTAGCCCCTTGAAGTTGGTCAAACAAGTTATCAATTCTTGGAAGAAGATACTTGTTCTTAATGGTCACTTTATTCAATTGACGATATTCAATGCACATTCGAAGAGACCCATCTTTCTTTCTAACAAACAACACGGGAGTACCCCATATATAGATAGTCGGTAGGATGAAGCCCTTATCCAACAAGTCCTTCAATTGATCTTTTAACTCCTTAAGTTCCGCCGAAGCCATTCTATAGAGAGGAATAGAGATAGGTTGTGTATCTGGGAGAAGGTCAATACCTAAGTCTATTTCCCGCTCGGGAGGAATACCGGGAAAATCATTGGGGAAAACATCCGGGAATTCATTAATCACGGGAACCGACTTAAGAGAAGGGGTTTTGAAATCTACATCATTGACTCTAACAACATGGTAAAAGTAACTTTTCGAGATCACCTTCCTAGCTTTAAGGTAAGACACAAATTGGCCCTTAGGTATCAAATTTCCCCCTTTCCACTCTAGGATAGGCTCATTTGGGAATTGAAATCTAACCACCTGAGTTTTACAATCAATAGAGGCATAACATGCATGCAACCAATCCATAACAAGAATCACATCAAAGTTTAACATGTCAAGCTCTACCAAGTCAACAAGAGTAACTCTATAGGATAAGGAAATGAGACATCTCCTATAGACACTCTTAGCCACCACAGAATCACCAATAGGGGTAGGGACAAAAAAAGGTTCTAATAACACTTTCAGAGGAACATCAAACCTCATCACCACATTGGGCGTCACAAAAGATAAAGTAGCATCTGGATCAAGCAAGGCGCATACATCATATTGAATTTTTTTTAACATACCGGTCACTACATCCGGGGAACTCTCTTGGTCACCTCGGGATTGGAGAGAATATAAGCAGTTTTGCTTTGGAGCATTGGAATTCGAACCGCTAGGAGTAGCTTTCTTGCTTTCCATTCCTTTTGCCGCAAGCATGGGGCAATCTCTCATTTTGTGACCTCTGTTCCTGTAACTAAAGAATCCATCGGTGCCGGGTAGGCACTTACCATCGTGTTTCTTCCCACATTGGTACAAGTAGACCTAGCCAAAGAAGATCCACCTCCATTACCTCTTTGAGGTTTAGGGTTAGACACCCTATACTTGTTAAACTTAGGTGGAACATTAAAGGAACTTTGACTGAAAAACCCTTGACAAAACATAGGACGACCATGTCCATCAGATCTAGCATGTGAGAAATTACCATCACCGGTCTTAGCCCTTTTTACATATCTAGACTTTTCCTTGAGTTTCGATTCCTTAATTTTTTGGGCGTACACAATAAGACGTGAGATATTCATAACATGGAGGAGCATTGCCATACGACATTCTTTTTCTACCATGTCGGACATGCCTGTCACAAACTTACTCATCTTAGCCTTCAAATTCGCTACCATAGTTGGAGCATACTTGGATAGTTGGGTGAACTTTATAGCATACTCCCAAACACTCATACTTCCTTGACAAAGGTTAATGAAATCTTGCACCTTTGCTTCCCTCAACTCGAGGGGAAAGAACCTATCAAGAAATGTCGATTTAAACAATTCCCACTCCACGGACCCGCTCCTACTGGTCTCTCTCCCTTCCATCGATCATACCACACTTGAGCAATATCTTTCAATTGGTAAGAGGCTAACTCCGCCTTATCCTCTGGAGTCACCTCCATAATAGCAAGTACCTTATAGACCTCGTCGATAAACCTTTGAGGATCCTCTTCAACTTTGGAGCCATAAAATTCCGGAGGGTTCATCCTTGCAAGTCCCTCACTCTTGAAGTCACCAAATTAACATTAGGATTCACAGGAGCTACAACCTCTCTGTTGGCTTGAGTCACCAAAGCTTGAGACAACATTTGAAAAGCTGACCTAACCTCCACATTTATCGTATTCTCAACCAAAGGATCTGTCGGATCTTGAAGAGCTTGAGGAGGTGCTCCTTGTTCCACATTTTCCCTCACATTCCTTCTAGTATTAGCCTTTCGAGAAGAAATATCCTGAAGAGTATATGGTAAGGATTCGAAGAGAGACTTTATAGAGTTAAACTCTATGACACGACTTAAGAGTAATGAAAGAAATGGAGTTTCCTTATCATCTTATAGCCTCTCATTCATAATTGTGGCGCGCTTCACATTCATGAACAAGACTCTACTAGACGTGTCTTATGAGACATACTAGGAACATTCTAAACCTTGTGCTCTGATTACCAAGTTTTTCACGACCCAGGGGTACCCCCTAGATGTATCAAGCAGTATAGAACCTTGAAGGACTCCATACAAGCTACTTAGTCCTCATAACATAAAGTAGTAGAACAATAAAGAGTAAAACCAAATTTAAGTCCAAAAGAGCTTTATGGAAAAACATAAGTCTAACTCATGTCTCAACATAACCATCTATTACAATCGAATAAAAGTGGTTCTAGCCCATAAATCATGTTCAAATAGGAAATACAATAGAGAAACTACAATAAGGAACGTCCGTCTTCAAACCACGAGGACTCACCAAAGTCTAAAACAAATTAAAGTCCAAGCATTAGCAACTAGAATGGAAACCTTGCCTGTCGAACCCTACATTTGGTAGAATGTAGGCAAGAGTATGGGTTAGTACAAAAATGCACCAAGTATGATATTTATGCATTAAAAACATTTAAAACATGCAAAAAAGGACATTTCATTTCATGATATGCAATTTACCAAGTTTAAACATCATAATAGAAGTAGTTGGAAAACATCGGTCATATCATCATGGTAAATGCAAACTAAATCATCTTTAAGTGTTTGAACGCATATGAGATACTTCTTTAAGTAACATTAGTTCATTAGTCAGCTTGTTGTGGGAGAATTAGCCTTATCCAACATAGAGACCATGTGAGCTAAAACATGATCACCCAATCTCTCCCACACCGAAAAAGGTTGTTCTACTTGCCTAAGGTAGAACCATCAACATCTAGCTTAAGTGGATCCACTAGCTAATCAACCTATGGGGGCACATAGTTATGGGATAAGAAGATTGCTACTAGAAAGCCGGTCTCTACCAATGGGAGAGCTTCCATCTCATGAGATTCTTCTAGAAACCCGACCTCTACTAGCGCGAGAGCTTCTATCTCAAGGTCAATACCCACTCGGTGCTAAGCTTAATTCCCATGGAATAGTATTTTCTTACTTATTCTCATTATCCATGGAAAGAGATGTCATCTTGTCAATCCTAGCTTAGTTCATTAGAATAACTCTTATTCATTGATTCAATTAGGTGAGAATAGCCTTTCAACCTATGAATCCTTTCTATGTGAGAAAACCTTTCAAATCGTGGTTGTTAGTGTTTTATGAGAATATCCTTTCAGCAGAACAACAACAACAACACTGACACTTTACTCTCAAAGTACCCTTTAGGCATTTACATAGGTTTTATACGATTATGAATAAACTCATACTTTTCCCTTTCAGGGTTCAAAGCTACTTTCAATCACCAAATCTAGAATTCTAAAATTAGAAAGGGATTTTATCATAATTTCATGTAATTCTATTACTTCATACTTTAGACCATAAAACTCATCTTTCGTACTCAATAACCTAACTCTATAAGATCACAATTTGGAAAACATGGGAGTTTGCATGGGTTCATAGGGGAAACATCATAAAACCATGATATTTGAGGAGAACCCTAGCTAATTGGGGAATTCTACCATTTGAATTAGAGGAATTTGGGGACTCCATGGGTGGAAGGAACCCATGGATGAAAGCTACCATACCTCAAGTCCAATTGCCTATGTTCAATGGAGAATTTGGATCCGTAGCTTCAAACCCTAGTTGAATCTTCTTCTTCATCTTCAAGTTCTAGAGAGAGAATATTTGGGAGGAGTTGGTTTTCTTTTGGGATTTTTGAAGAATGAATTAAAATGGGGTGAATTTGGGGGTAAAAAGGCTTATATAGGGGTTCTAAATATAGGCAAAACGACATAGTATAAAAACTAATTAATTAGGAAAAGACCCAACTGCCCCTGAAATAATTACCGACAGTAGTGACCCACAAACCCAATCGACGGACCGTGATCTGACCCACGGCCCGTCCTGGTGGACCATTGTTTGGGGTCAGAGACCTGTTCTTTGGGGTCTCGAACCAAGACCTCCAACCACAGACCGTGGTGTGACCAACGGTCCGTTGGTCAGGTTGTGGTCCTAGACCTCAGAACCCACTTGGTCAAGCCAACCACGGACCACACCTATGGTCCGTGGTCCACTTCACGGGTCATGGGTGGCTAGCGTGGTTTGGCACCTGCAACTTTCTGGAAATTTGCTATTTTGGTCTTTTTGAATATGGGGTGTTACAACCCAACCCCATAGTCATCACCCTAGACTTGAGAGTTTTAGCCACACATCAAAAAATGAAAAGAGATTAGACCCACGATGTTTTCAGCCATTAATCTGTTGATAATGAGCAAGAATCTTCAATACCCACTTCAAATCCAACCCTCAAAATGTTAATTACAAGATTATCAAAAATTCCAAAACTAAGGAATGTAGAGAAAAAACTCAATCTTAATATCAAAAAGTTAGAATATGTCAAAGTACATCTTTCTCTCTATTTAGCTATTTATAGTTTCCACAAAAATTAGTTGAATTTCATGTGTGACTAGTTCCACGTCAGTTGCCGATCTCGTCAAACACATTCGACGGTTCACCATTTTCCCTTCAGGCTCTCCTTTTCTTGGGCTCAGGCTTCACATGTTTGAAACTCAGTTGGTGGACCCAACTTAGTCAGACTTTTTTATTCGGCCAATTGCCAATCACCACCTTATCTGCCTTCCCAATAATCATTTTTACTTTGTAGTCTGTCTCACTCGACGATTAAACTTAACCCGTACTTTTGCATTCGGTGGATCACCGATTTCCTCTTTCTCCACCGAATTGGCTTGGCAAATTATTGTTTGACATTGTCAACTTTGGCTGATTTTGTTCCTCTTGACGGTTCACCTTTCTCTCTTGGTGATCTTCAGCTTGGGATTTTCACTTTCATTCAACATTTTTTACCTCTCTTTGTGTTATTTCATTATTGCCTTGTCAATTGGCTTTAGTACCTGCAAAATATGAGTATATAATCGCAATAAGACATAATTAAGCATTGAGGTCACTTATTGTAGGGATAAAAATGCCTTAAATCAGTGGAAATTCACCGTTCATTAACACCCCCAACTTGAACATTTACTTCTTCCTCAAGTAAATAGGGAACACAATTAGTTCAACAAAGGTGTCTACAACAGTTCTCAATGTTAGTTAACATATAAGTGACACCACAAGATTACTATCAAGCATATGGAACACTCAATTATGCTCAATGTGCTTCAAATGAGGACTTGCCTGTATCAATCCAGGCTCAAGCTCACCAGTGCTTCCTTTCCTATGAAAAATCATGTTTCAACAAATGCATGCAAGCACCCTCACATAAAGAATGATTTAATCTCTCACAAATAATATCAACAAAGAAGTTAGGAATAAAAACAACTCTCACTCTTCGAAAGAGAAATACATGCAAGCTCCATCCCATATGTTTGCCCATATTTTTCAATCATCATACACCTTAGCTTATGCAAGATCTCAAGGGTGTTTTTGGGCTTGTTATGGGATGAGGGTAAAGGTAGTCACAAAAGGTAAGAATGTTAGGTTTTTTTTTTTCAAAATTTATACCAAAGATCATTTCATGCATTCACCAAAGCTAGACAATTAGACTAACTAGGAAAATTTAGGAATCTATTAGCATGCTTTCAAGTAGGACCTCACCTCACATGTCATTTCAAAAAAAATCATATAGCACTGCTCAACAAAATAAAGAAGTTTCTGTGAGGTGTTCATTTCAAGGCTCACATCAATACACATCTAGTGAACACAAGAATCATAAAGATCATTCAAAAGTAAATCCATACCGCATTCTTCTTGAAACATCACTACAAAGACATCTCTCATCAGAGAGTACCACCCAAGACATTATTGAACAAAAATGATCCTCAAATCTCGGCCATGATTTCACAAGAAATTTCAATTATTTCATAATCCGAATTTCAAACTCATGGGACATTTTTCTTTTAGAGAGATAAAAATGAAACTAAAACCATCCAATGGAAGTGCTTCTCACCCCTCCAAGAAGAAAAATGCACTATCCTCAATGCAAACGTTTAAATGAAATAAGAATAGGCAGATTACTCCCTCTCATAAGTAGGAAATGAAGTTGTTATGTAGGCAAAGGATGACTGAATACTGCCGACCAAGTAGGCAGATCGATGAAATTCATAAATCTGTAGGCTACGCCTTTAGCGATTATGAAATCATTGACTAATATGATGAATTAGACGCTAGTCACTGAATGGAATTGTGCATCGCCGATGCATTATGGTCATCACAAAAGTTTATAGTACTCCACTTAAAATTTTCGGCCAACATGGCAAACTGATCTGGTTTTCCAAACAATTTCGGCGGATCACCGACATAGCCTTTAAGTCGCCAAAGTTGACAAAATTCCCACCTAATTGAGTACCTCAAACGATAACTCATGGGAGCTTCGCTTCATGGATTCACTGAATCATCGAATGTGTCTTCACTTTGCCTTTTTTTTCTTTTTCCTTCATTTACAAGTGCCACACATTATTAAAAACCACTACAACATAGGTTGCCTCCCAAGAAGCGCTTGATTTAATGTCATGGCACGATATGGACATGCTCTGAAGCCTCATCCAAGTGCACTACTTTAGAAACTCTTACATCATGACCTTCTCAAAAATAGACTTTCAAACTTTGGTCGTTTACTTTGAAATTGATACCTTTAAAATCTTAAATTTCAATCACCCCATTTCCATATACTCTATTCACCTTGTACGAACCATTCAATTTTGATTTTAGCTTTCCTAGGAAAAAAATCAACCTTGAATTGAAGAGGAGAACCAACTCACTTACCTGAAACTCCTAATATAGGATCTTGACGTCATGCCAAGCTTTAATTTTTCCTTGTAGAGTGCGGAAATTTCATATGCCTTCAAGTAAAATTCATCTAATTCAAGCAGCTGGCCAACACAGTTTCGTGAAGCCATCTCCTAATTTAAGTTCACCCTTTTTAAATCCATAAGTCTTTGTGCTCTAATTCAATAGGAACGTGAAAGGTGTTCCCAAATAATAATTAGTACAGGGACATGCCAATAGGAGACTTGAAGTTCGTTTGATAGGCCCAAAGCATATCGTCAAGCTTTCTAGGCCAATTAGTGCAATTGATATTCACTGTTGTTCTTGATTTCCCAGTTAGACACTTCAGCTTGGCCACTTGATTGTGGGTGGTACAATGTAGCGACCTTGTGTTTACCCCATACATAGACAAGAGTGCTTCAAATTGGCGATCAAAGAAATGGGAACCGTCATCACTTATAATGGCTCTTGGGGTACCAAACCTTCTAAAAATATACTTATTGTGGAACTTTATGGCACTTGTACCTTCATTGTTAGGTAAAGCCATAACTTCTACCCATTTTGACACATGATCAACTGCCACTAGGATGTATTTGTCCTCGAAAGAGCAAGGAAAGGTCCCATGAAATCAACTCCCCACACATCAAATATCTCAAATTTGAGAATATGCGAAAGAGGTAACTCATGCCTCTTTGAAATACTTCTTTCCATTTGGCACTGCGCACAAATCTTACAAAAGGAATGAGCATCCTGGTACACCATAGGCCAATAATAACTATATTGCAATACCTTGGAAGTTGTACAAATACCTCTATGATGCCCACTCACGGTTGAAAGCATGGAAAGCCTCAATGGTTTCTCGCACCTTAACTTCAGGTAAACAATGCATGATGATAGGATCAGCACATTCCCTAAAAATATATGGTTTATCGCTCACATACTTCTTAACATCAAAGGAACTTCTTCTTTTGATTGTTACTCAATACTTCAGGCATCAATACACAAACAATAAAATTTACATTGTCGGTATACCAATGCATTGAGGTTTGGGAGATCATCATCACTAGTTCATTGGGAAAACCATCATCGATGTATAGTTCTTTTTCCAAAGCTATACTTGACTCCAACCTCGAGCGATGGTCAGCCACTTGATTTTAACATCCTTGCCTATCCCTCACTTAAAAATAAAACTCTTGAAGAAGAAGTACCCACTGAATCAATATAGGCTTGATTTCCTTCTTTGCCATCAAATACCGAAGGGCTTCATGATCGGTGTGCACTACATAGTTGGTACCCAACAAAAATGCTTTGAATTTTTCAAAAACATACACTTAGGCTAGCAAATCTTGTTCCATCACCATATAGTTCTTGAAGGCATAATTCAGTTTCTTGCTTGCATAATAAAGAGGATGGAAGAGTTTATTTTTATGTTTCACAAGAATAGTGGCAAGCATTAATCCACTTGCATCACATATCATTTCAAATGGAAGACTCCAATCAGGTGCGATTATGATAGGGGCTTGCATCACATATCATTTCAAATGGAAGACTCCAATCAGGTGCGATTATGATAGGGGTTGAGACAAAATTTTCTTTCAAGCTCACAAATGCCTTAAAACAAGCAGCATCAAACTCAAAAGTACTTTCCTTATCAAGAAACCGACACAATGGAACATCCAATTTTCATAAATGTTTTATAAATCATTGGTAGAATTTGACATTGCCCAAAAAACTCCACATACCCTTTACCGAAATTGGAGGAGGAAACCGTGTAATAAAATCAGGTTTAGGTTTGATCTAATTCAATCCCATTTCCAGAAAGTTTATGGCCAAGGACTATCCCTTCCTTAACCATGAAGTGGCACTTCTTCCAATTGAGAATTAAATTTGATTCAACACATCGTTGCATCACATTATCCAAATGGCTCAAACACTCCTTGAATGAGTTCCCAACTATGAAAAAGTCATCCATATAACTCTCAAAGAATCCTCGACCACATAAACAAATATAGGCAACATGCACCTTCGGAAATTGGCTGGTGCATTGCACAATCCAAAGGGCATCAACATGAAAGTAAATGTCCCATAAAGGCAAGTAAATCTGATTTTTTCTTGATCCACCGGTGCTATGAAGATTCGATTGTAGCTGAAACAATCGTATAGGAAGCAATACCACCCTTTTCCCGCAAGTCGATAAGCATTTGGTCAATGAAGGACATAGTGAAATGGTCTTTCTCGGTCAAAGAATTTAGCTTCTGGTAATCAATACATAATCGCCACCCAATCATGGGTCGAGTAACCAGAAGATCAGCCTTCTCATTTGGAACTACTGTCATGCCTCCCTTTTTTGGAACACATTGAATTGGACTCACCAATTGGCTTTTTGCAATACAAGAAATTACTCCCGCATCCAACCACTTTATTATCTTTTTTTATGACTTGATGTATGCTCGATGCTTTGCTTAGATCCTTTGATTAAGTGAATCTTATGAGTACAGACCCTCAGAGAAATTTCCACCATGTTTGCAATTGACCACCCCAATGCCTTAATATGCTCTTCAACAACTTGATCAATAAATCTACTTGTCATGTCTCGAGGTCAATTTTAATTATTATCGTTAAAGTATTGCCGGCTCCCAAAAAGATGTATCTAAGATGAGGAGGGAGTACTTTCAACTCTGATTTCAGAGGTTCTATAATAGATGGTTTAGACAATGGTGCTTCTCAACTACAAAAGTCAATGTGCAATATTTTTGGATTCGATGTGTAAGATCCCACACCAACAGGAGTAGTGGCTACCTCATCATAATCGCTTATTTCTTAGTCATCATAATTGAATAACACTGCTACCAATGATTCTCCACTATATGTAGCCTTACCAATACTCGCTAGTGCCTCAAAAATTTGATCCAAGTGCGACACCACGTGCATGTCACTTGGATACTTAATGGACTTGGAAATATTGAAGCTAACCTCTTCTTCATTTACCTGGAATTTCAACTCACCCCCTCAACATCATATAATGCCTTGCTAGTAGCCAAGAATGGCCTACCAAATATAAAAGGGACTTCAACATCATTCTTACAATCTAATACCACAGAGTCCGTGGGGAATAAAAACTTATTTAACTTTACTAGGACATCATACCCCACATCAACCTGTCTTTTAATTGAGCGATCAGTCATTGATATCCTTATATTCGTTGGATTTAGTTTTTCAAGCCAAAGTTTATCAAAAACATTCAATGGAATTAGATTTATGCTTGTTCCAAGCACACATACAGCCTTGGAAAATAAGCACACACCAATGGTACATGGTATGGCGAAAGCTATTGGATCTTCCTTCTTCACAATGGCATTTTTGTTATGCTGACACAATATCTCTTTCGAGCAAACTATAGAAATTTACCCTAAATTTCTAGCATCAAACTAATTGCCCACTTTCGAGCATCAATAGAAGATTTAGGCTAGGATTAAGTTTGCACCTTCTCCCATATATTAACCCCATGCTAAATAGCTCAAAGCCATGAAAATACATCAGTAAAACTGAGAAAGACACAAGAACCACTAAGTTAAATCAATACCCAATCCATAATCATATCCCTAGAGTTGGAGTTCTAGCCAAGCATCATAAAATAAAAACAAAGTATACGAATTATGATTTCAGCTATCAGGGAATTGAAATTAAGCAATAATATTCAATACCAATTAGGTTTGAACCTTTAATTGTCAATTATAAGGTTTTCAACAACCCCCCAAAACAAAGTGTATTTCTCAAGTATCCTACAAAGAAAACTGAGTTCTAAAACTTCATACAAAAACTCTACTAAAAATATTATACATTTTCTCTCTCCTTTGGACTTTTTATAATTTCCCCAAAATTAGTCCAAAATTCTAATTTTGACCTGTTCGGTGATGTTAGTCAAGCTCAATTTTCTCATTTGGCGGATCATCTATTTACTTTTAGCTCACCCTTCTTTTGCTAGGGTTCGAGCTTCAGGTGTTTGAACCTCAGTTAGCAAACTTGATTGAGTCAGCCTTTCACATTCGGTGGATCACCAATTACCATATTGTTCGCCTTTAAGCCTTCACTTTAACTCAGAGATCTATCACATTTGGTGATGGACTTCTTGTTCACCTATTCTGGACCCTGGAAAAAAATTGAGATAAAAAAGAAAGAAGAGAAATTGGGTTAGCTTTCCTTCAGCGTCAGTGAATCACTATTTCATCTTTTAGTCCGCCGACCTGCCTTGAGTATTTTTAGTTGTGAACACTATCAGCTTAGACGAGATCAGACCAATTGGGCGATCCACACATTTGGTTAGACGACTACCAAATAGGAGTTTGTACTCCTTTTAATGTTTTTGTGTCACGACCCAGGGGTACTCCCTAGACGTAACATGGCATACAGGACCCCGAGAGACCTTATATCTACCACTTAGGTTTGATAACATAAGATAATAGAAATGAAATGACCCAAAAGGTTCTTAAAAATGTGCTTCGGAAGTTACCGGAAACTTGTTTAGCTATATCAAAAAAATCCATTTCATTTTTTGAAAATCTGACTTCATATTCTTGTTTAGGGGATCAAATTGAGTAGGAAATGGGTCTAACCCAAATTTTAGAGCAACCGTATCAAAATCCGAAATTTCTAAGTGAAGCCTTTTTTGAGGGTCTACTTTGGAGGGTCATATCTCCTAGTACACAAATAATTGGGTGGCCGATAAAATATCCATGGAAAGCCCTTGGAGTTAGCTACCTAACGCACTTCATTTCACCTCATTCGGAGTTCGGATGAAGAAGTTATACCCATTTTTGTAAAATCTATCCGGCAGGAAATGCAATTTCCAGTGAGCGTTTTTACTGTTCACCCGCCTCATTTTTTTTTCTAAGTGTTGGATCATTTTTCCGAAGGGCATATGTTATTTCCTATATACCATTAGTTCAATTCTCATATCTAAAACATTTCCCAAAACACTTCTCCCATACTTAGACACATTTTCTCTCAAGTTCTCTCAAGAACCCTAATCCAAAACCTTCCTCAAGATTGAAGAGACTCTTGCTCCAAGTTCCAAGCTTCCATTGAAGACACTCTCAAGACCTTCATAAGAATTCAAGGTATGTGGTGTTGAACTCATGGGTCCTTCCACCCATAGTGCCTAGACTCTATTCTACTCACTAATTCATGGTTTAAGTTAAGATTCATAAATTAGTCTTGTTCTTTGTAATAATTTCCTGCACATTGAATTTTAAACATGAAAAGTGATTGTTTTGAGCATGTTGTGACTCTAGAACTTGAATCTAAATTTGGAATGGATGTGGAGATTTTCATGTGGTATTGTGGGTGTTAAAAGGTGTTGTTGTAGGTTGTTCACTGGTTTGGCTGCATAATTACTACCCTATTTTCCATGCTCTTTTGATTCCATTACATGCCTTCAAGGTGTTTGACAAAATGTCCAACTATGGAGAATTGATGAATCGATGCTTTAAAGCTTGAGTTATGAGATGTATGGCAATCCAGAGATGTGTTGATGACAAACTAAGCTTGTGTATATGTTCATTCCATACGTGAGATTGCATTAGAGCCTAATGGGAATTTCCTATATAAAGTGTTGCATGACCATGCCCGGTCCGGGGGAAAAGAACCGGACAACCATGTGAGAGGTTTATATCTCACCACCTAGGATGCTTGGGGTGTGACCAACATCAACCATGTGAGGGGTTTATACCTTGCCACCAGGGTGACCGGGTGTGAACGGCATCCCCCATCCTAAGTTGGGGTTATAGATTGGTTGGATCATGCATACACATATGATATCTACTATTAGTATAGATTTACTTAAACATGTTTTGACTTCACTTTGATCATGCATCCTCATATTGTTATTCATAATGCCTATGAAACTATTTCTTGTATTTTGATTGTGTCCTTGTCTATTGTTGTGTTGCACCCCGCATACTTAGTACATTCCAAGTACTAACGCATATTTTGCCTACATGATGTCACCATGTAGGGACCGGAGCTACTGTTGATCCTTCTCTCCATTCACGTGGCTAGTACGGTGCTTATCCGACTTTGTTGGTGAGTCCTCAATGATTCGAGGGCTATGTTATGTTTCCTACTCCTATATTTTGAGACTTTAGCTTACAATTGTATTTTGACTATGAGGGGAGCCGGTAGTATGTCATGGCCCCCGTCCTATCTATGTTTGTAGAGGTGTGCGTTGGACAAGTATTTTGTAAATGAGCTTGACTCTTGTTCTATGATGTCATTTTGAAATGGTTTGCCCTTAGTCCCTATTTCCCGTTCATTAATGTTGATTGTACTTCCGCGACCGATGAAGTGTGATGACAAGTTTGAGAGGCTTGTCTGGGGTTCCTTCGGGTTCCTCATTCGCCATGTCACGTCTAGGCCCTAGGCTTGGGTCGTGACAAGCTTGGTATCAGAGAACTAGGTTGTTAAATCCTCGGAGTCCAACACACCGCGTTGAGTAGAGTCCTAATCATGGTTGTGAAGCGCGCCACGACTATGAATGGGAGGCTACAAACATTTTAGGAAAGGTTTCCCTTCTTCATGTTCTATGTCGTGCTTAGAGTGCGATAAGGTGATTCCTCCCTAACGCTTGTTCTTTGGATTGCTAGATAATCATGCCAAACATGAGGGGAAGACGGGCCCGATCACCGTAAGAGCCACCCACCAATGGTGAGCTCCGTGATGCACTCACCATGCTTGCACAAGTGGTAGCTAACCAAGTGCAACAAGGAGCCCAAACTCCTTGAACTACCACCCCGGGGGAAAGGGTGAGAGATTTCATGAGGATGAACCCTCCGGTCTTCTATGGTTCAAAGGTGGATGAGGACCCGCAAGAGTTCATCGATGAGGTATGCAAAATCTTGACCATTATGGATGTTGGTGCTTGTGAGAAGGCGGAATTGGCGGCCTACCAACTCAAGGGGGTTGCTCAAATTTGGTTTGATCAATGGAAGGGTGAGAAAGGTAATGGCTATGTGGTGTTGTGGGAGGAGTTTAAACTTGCTTTCCTTAATAGGTTCTTCCCTCTTGAGTTTAGGGAGGCAAAGTTGGTGGAGTTCATGAACTTGAAGCAAGGAGCTATGAGTGTGAGGGAGTATGCCCTCAAATTTGTCCAACTCTCCAAGTATGCACCTCACTTGGTGGCCGACTCTAGGTCGAGGATGAACAAATTTGTGATGGGTGTATCTGACTTGGTTAGCGAGGAGTGTCGGTCCGCTATGCTCATTGGAGATATGGATTTGTCTCGGTTGATGACTTATGCCGAGCAAATAGAGGAGGAGAAATTGAGGAAGAGAAGGGGGCACGAGGCCAAGAGGGCCCGATTGGAGAATAGGTTCCCTAAGGGTGCTAGATTTCATCAAGGCCGAGGAAACCCTCATGTCAACCGGGGATTTGCTATCAATGTTCCTAGACATCAAGGGGGAGGTGAAGTGGGTTCTATGGATGTATGCCCTAAGTGTGGGAGGAAGCATGGTGGTCCTTGCATGAAGGGTTCAGGTGCTTGCTTCGAATGTGGAGAAGTGGGTCATAAGAGGTTTGAATGTCCCAAGATCCGCAACAAGGTCCGAAGTGCTAACACTACTCCTTTGGGTAGAGGTGCTTCTCAAAGTGGTGCCCCAAGGGACAATCGATTTTATGCTTTGCATGGTAGACAAGGTGTTAATGAGACTCCAGATGTGGTGACCGGTATGTTGCAAATCTTTGATCTTGATGTTTATACTTTGATTGATCCGGGTGCCACCCTTTCCTTTGTTACCCCCTTAGTTGCTAGAAAATTTCATGTCGAGTCGGAATTGTTGCATGAGTCATATGAAGTATCCACTCTCATTGGTGTCTCTATTCTTGCTAGAAAAGTGTATAGAAATTATCCGATTTGCATATTAAATAAGTTGTTGCCTTGTGATCTTGTTGAGTTGAACATGGTGGATTTTGATGTTATTCTTGGGATGGATTGGTTGCATGCATATTATGCTTCTATTGATTGTAGGACTCGTAAAGTCAAGTTCCGATTTTCTAATGAACCCGTCCTTGAGTGGGAGAGCCGGGATGTTGTGGTGAAGGGGAAATTCATTTCTTGCATTAAAGCCCATAGGTTGATTTCCAAAGGGTGCTTGTACCATATTGTGAGAGTCAATGATGTGGAGTCTAAAGTCCCTCCTATTGAGTCTATTCCGGTTGTTAATGAGTTTCTAGATGTCTTCCCAGAAGACCTTCCCGGTGTCCCTCCCGAAAGGGAGATAGATCTTGGTATAGACCTCATTCCCGATACTCAACCTATTTCTATCCCCCCTTACCGTATGGCCCCGGCGGAGTTGAAAGAGTTGAAAGAGCAATTAAAAGATTTGTTAGAGAAGGGGTTTATTAGACCTAGTCATTCTCCCTGGGGTGCTCCGGTTTTGTTTGTGAAGAAGAAAGATGGGTCTCTTAGAATGTGTATTGATTATCGACAACTTAATAAGGTCATCGTCAAGAATAGGTATCCTCTTCCAAGGATTGACGATTTATTTGACCAATTGCATGGGGCTAGTCACTTCTCTAAGATTGATCTTCGGTCAGGGTATCATCAAGTGAAGGTGAGGGAGTGTGATATTCTCAAGACGGCCTTTCGTACTAGGTATGGGCACTATGAGTTTGTGGTGATGTCTTTCGGGTTGACTAATGCTCCGGCTCTCTTTATGGATTTGATGAATAGGGTTTTCAAACCCTACCTTGATTTTTTTGTGGTGGTGTTTATAGATGACATCTTGATCTATTCTCGGGGTGAGGAAGAGCACAAGGGTCACTTGAGGGTTGTACTCCAAAGATTGAGGGAAGAGAAGTTGTACGCTAAATATGAAAAGTGTGAGTTTTGGTTGAAGGAAGTTGCTTTCCTAGGCTATGTGGTGTCGGGAGATGGTATTAAGGTGGATCCTAAGAAGACCGATGTTATTAGTAATTAGCCTAGACCTTTGACCCCGTCGGATATAAGGAGTTTCTTGGGTTTAGCGGGTTATTATAGGAGATTTGTGGAAGGGTTTTCTTCTCTTGCTTCTCTTATGACTAAGTTGACTCAAAAGAAGGCTAAATTTGTGTGGTCGGATGAGTGTGAGGAAAGCTTCCAAACTTTGAAAGAAAGGCTTGTGTCCGCTCCTATTTTGTCACTTCCGGATGGGTTAGAAGGTTTTGTTGTTTATTGTGATGCTTCCCGCATTGGTTTGGGTTGTGTGTTGATGCAAAGTGGTAAGGTTATAGCCTATGCTTCTAGGCAACTTAAGGTTCATGAAAAAAATTACCCAACCCATGATCTTGAATTGGCCGCCGAGGTTTTTGCTTTAAAGATTTGGCGTCATTATTTGTATGGGGTGCATGTTGATATCTTCACCGACCATAAGAATCTCCAATATGTGTTCACGCAAAAAGATCTTAACTTGAGACAAAGGAGGTGGTTAGAATTCCTTAAGGATTATGATATGAGTGTTCACTATCATCCGGGGAAAGCTAATATGGTGGCAGATGCATTGAGTAGAGAGTCCATGGGTAGCTTGGCTCATGTGGAGGAAGGTAGTAAAGAGTTGGCTAAGGAGGTCCATCGGTTGGCCAAATTGGGAGTTAGGTTAGAAGGGGTGGATAGTGGAGGAATGGTTGTTGTTGATGGTTCAAGGTCTTCCTTGGTTGATGAGGTGATAGTCAAGCAAGATCTTGATCCTTCTTTGGTAGAATTAAAGGCTTCGATGAGTAGTGGTAAGGTGGAGGTTTTCTCCCAAGGGGGAGATGGTGCCCTTAGGTACCAAGGTAGATTATGTGTTCCTTGTGTGGATGGTGTGAGGGAAAGAATCCTTGATGAGGCTCATAATTCTTTTTATTCTATTCATCCGGGGTCAACAAAGATGTATAGAGACTTGAGGGATGTGTATTGGTGGGGCGGTATGAAGAAGGACATTGCAAAATTTGTTTCGGGTTGCCATAGTTGTTAGCAAGTCAAGGCCGAACATCAAAGGCCGGGTGGCCTAACTCAAGACATTGAGATACCTACTTGGAAGTGAGAAGAAATCAACATGGATTTTGTAGTGGGCTTACCCAAGGCTAGAAGAGGCTTTGATTCGGTTTGGGTGGTGGTTGATCGGATAACAAAGTCGGCTCATTTCCTACCGGTTAAAACTACTTACGGGGCTGAAGAGTATGCCAAGTTGTACATTCATGAATTGGTAAGGTTGCATGGGATTCGTTTGTCTATCATCTCGGATTGTGGTGCCCAATTCACTTCTCACTTTTGGAGGTCATTCCAAAGGGGTCTTGGTACAAAGGTAAAGCTTAGCACGGCCTTCCACCCTCAAACGGATGGCCAAGCCGAAAGAACAATTCAAACCTTGGAGGATATGCTTAGAGCTTGTGTATTGGAGTTGAAAGGTAGTTGGGATGATCATCTTCCTTTGATTGAATTTGCATACAACAATAGTTATCATTCTAGTATCGGTATGACTCCTTTTGAGGCACTTTATGGTAGACGGTGTAGGTCACCGGTTGGGTGGTTTGAAGTTGGAGAGGTGGCCTTGTTGGGTCCGGATCTGGTCATGGATGCTCTTGAGAAGGTAAGGATGATTAGGGAGAGGTTGAAAACAGCCCAAAGTCGTCAAAAGTCTTATGCCGATGTGAGGAGACAGGATCTTGAATTCAAAGTGGGTGATTGGGTTTATTTGAAAGTTTCTCCAATGAAAGGTGTGGTTCGTTTTGGTAAGAAGGGGAAATTAAGTCCTAGGTATGTCGGTCCTTATGAGATAATAAGAAGGGTTGGTAAAGTAGCCTATGAGTTGGGGTTGCCCAAGGAGATGGAATTAGTTCATCCGGTATTCCATGTATCAATGTTGAGGAAATGTGTTGGTGATCCTAACGCTATTGTACCTCTTGAGGTTGTGGGTGTTGTAGAAGATAATTTGATGTATGAAGAAGTCCCGGTTCAGATCTTAGATAGACAAGTTAAAAGGTTGAGGAACAAAGAAGTGGCGTCCGTTAAGGTGCTTTGGAGAAATCAACAAGTGGAGAGTTCAAGCCTAAGGTATTAAATCAAGTCCTTTGTACTCCATTGAGTCTTACATTTCAGCCCCTGAATCATTAATGTGCATATATGTTTAAAATGATGAGTTATGGATGCTTGTAACGACCCGGAAAATGATAGAGTGAAACTAGAGCCTCACATGTGAGTTTGGAGTCGAGAACTTAATGAAATGGTTATAATTGAATTTGACCCAAAAAGTTCTTAAAAATGTGCTTCGGAAGTTACCGGAAACTTGTTTAGCTGTGTATTAAAAGGTCCATTTCGTTTTTCGAAAATCCGACTTCATATTCTTGTTTAGGGGGTCAAATTGAGTGGGAAATGGGTCTAACCCAAATTTTAGAGCAACCGTATCAAAATCCGAAATTTCCAAGTGAAGCCTTTTTCGAGGGTCTACTTTGGAGGGTCATATCTCCTAGCACACAAATTATTTGGGTGGCCAATAATATATGCATGGAAAGCCCTTTGAGTTAGCTACCTAACGCACTTCGTTTCACCTCATTCGGAGTTCGAACGAAGAAGTTATGCCCATTTTCGTAAAATCTGTCCGGTAGGAAATGGCAATTTCCAGTATGCGGGGTTACTGTTCACCCGCCTCATTTTCTTTTCTAAGTGTTGGACCTTTTTTTTCAAAGGACTTATATTATTTCCTAGATACCATAATCCAATTCCCATCCCTAAAAACATTTCCCTCTCTCAAAAACTCTCTCAAAACCCCAAGGAAGCTCAAGGTGAAAGATGGAGCTAGGGTGGATGGTGGCTATTGATTTCTTCACCAATTTCGTTTGGTTCTTGAAGATAAAGGTATGGGGATCCTTTATCCTTGATCATTCTTTCTTTCAAGGAGCCCAATCAAAAGGTTTTCAAGGTCTTTCAAATACACCAAAATCCTATTTCGAATTCTAAGCATGGGTCCTTGCATTAAATGATTTCCAATGATGTTTTATGTTGTTATAAATGATTATTGATGGTTTTAGGAAAGAAATCTTCATGAACCCATGCCTTTACAAATTCTCTAAATTTGGCCTAAAGTGGGTGTATTGATTTTGTGTAATTTGATGGACGATTATTGTGTAAATTGTTGTGGGCTATTCATGTATGTATTTATCTATGTTGATTTGTTAAGAATTGTTATTGAATTGAAGGATGTGGATGTTAGCCTTGAATGGGCAAAATTGTGAATTGGTCTTCATGTTGATTATGGGCTTATGCTTAGCTTAGTTTGTATAGTTGAATAGTTGATTTCTATTATTATCTATGCTTATCTATTGTGAATTGTTGGAGAGTTGAGGAATGGTGATTGTGGCTTGGGAAAAAGGGTAAGTGGACCTAACTTCATTGTTAAGGTAGAATTGATATAGAATTGTGATAGATTGATGTGTGATCCACTTATGGTGGAGGTGTTTACTTATTGAATGTATTGTGTTTATGGCCTTGGAGGCATTATATGAGGAATTGAAGTGTTGACATGATATCATATATGTGAATGGGATGTGAAGGACTTGAATGAGAATCAAATGAAGTAAAGGCAATCATGTTGTGAATATAAAGGTGTTCATGTGATCTCAAGGTGATCTTGTTTAAAGTGTTATTGTATTGTGATTGAAAGTGTGTCCTCTATTATTGTTCATATGTGACGATGATGGAATGTGAAGGATCTTTATAATGTGATGTGTGTCTTGACTTGGTAGACTTAGGTGCCTCTTCTTGATACATTAGAAGCTTTGTTGAATATGAATCGATAGGATATGGCATTCCTTTCGGATGTAAGTGACGAAACCTATTTTTGAGCTGGATAGTGTTTGGTATTTTAGGCATATCTCTTACTCTATAACTTAGTTTGCGGTGAATAAATATGATTTGGAAAGCTAACTCGTATACCTACAACTTTTATGTTTATGTAAAATTCTAATTTAACTGTTATGGATACGAAATATGGGTCCTTATGATCATTTATGAACTCTTGAATTATGGAACTACTACTACACATTCTATTAGGGTCTATTTTTGCATATTATCATGAAATGGAATTATTATGTGATGTTTATGGTTTTCATGCTTCCATGATCAAATTATGAAGGTTGATATATATATGTATGTTGTTGGTGGGCTGATTTATATGTATTTCGGAATTGGTTGGACTTAGTACTCTTGAAAGACATGATTTTATCTACATGAACAATAGCCCACCATGTGTTTGATAAAATGTCATTTATAGAATTCATAGGAAATGGAAGGTCCAATGTACATCCTATGAGTCGGATGATTATATAATTATTGAAATGATGATGAAAGGGATACATGTATATGATTTTCTCAATATAGTGTTGTGAGTCGACCAAGCCTAGTACGGGGGGTAGTAGGCCCGTATAACCGTATCGAGGGGTTGGTACCTTGGTTGCCTAGTACGGGGGGTAGTAGGCCCGTATAACCGTATCGAGGGGTTGGTACCTTGGTTGCCTAGTACGGGGGGTAGTAGGCCCGTATAACCGTATCGAGGGGTTGGTACCTTGGTTGCCTAGTACGGGGGGTAGTAGGCCCGTATAACCGTATCGAGGGGTTGGTACCTTGGTTGCCTAGTACGGGGGGTAGTAGGCCCGTATAACCGTATCGAGGGGTTGGTACCTTGGTTGCCTAGTACGGGGGGTAGTAGGCCCGTATAACCATATCGAGGGGTTTGTACCTTGGTCCCTAGCTCGGGGGGTGGTAGGCCCGGGTAACCACATTGAGGGGTTTGTACCTCTTTCGCCTCTCCAAGGGGGTGGTAGGCCTTGGAAATACTATATTGATGGTCACTCAACACACATGTACTACGCCCCACTAAATATGATTTATTTTATGTAAGCATCATTATACATATCATCTCATTAATATGCTATCTATCGGGTATGATTATGCACTTTGCCTAGAAAGTCCTTATCTAAGGTAATCTTGGGGAACACTTAAGTGTGCTTGAAGAGGATTGTGTGGGCGGTCACTTCTTGTCTCACTCAAGTGTGTCTTAAGGTTATATTAGGTAGAGGTCCTATGGTAATAAAATGACATGTGTCCTTCTAAAGTTAAGCATGGGTTGTATATGGATTTATGTTAAGTATATGTATGGTTAGCTATGGTCTTATATGTTAATGTTGACTTGTATTATGTCTCTTATACTTGTAACGGAAACGTTTTATCAAAGGATATGAAAGCATACATTTCTTGTAAATGTCCGTTGTGCATATTTTCTTGCATGGTCTCCATACTTAGTACTTAATTGTGCTAACCCCTTTCTTTCGCTTTTTGACTAAAGTGTAGGGATTTGGAGATGGTGATATGTCATGGCTACTTGTTAGGTTTTTAAGAGTTGAAGATGAAGACTTGGTGAGTCCTCATAGATTCGAGGGCAATAACCAACATGTTCTTTTTTTTATGTCTCTCTAGTATTTGCTTAAGTTTTGAGTGGGCTTAGTCCCAATGTTATATTCAGGTATTAGATGGTTTTGAGACATATTGTATAAAGTCTAGAAAGTCTTCCGCTTGCTATTTATTGAAAGTATCTTCGTGTGTGAAGAAAGTTTTTAATTCCTTATGGTTTTGGTGTCTATGCAATGAATGAATGCTAAGAGGCTTGTATTAGACCTCTTCGAGGTCGAGTACGCCGGTTACGACTTGGGGGTGCTCCCGGGTCGTGACAAACTTGGTATCAGAGCATAAGTTTCTGGGATGGTCTTAGGTTGTCTCAAAACCACATCTAGTAGAGTCTTGTTCATAATGTGAAGCGCGCCACATTATGAATAGGAGGCTATTGGGTGCTAAGAAAGTTTCACTTTTTCATTCTTTTAGTCGTGCCATGGAGTTCCTCTCTATAATGTCTTCCCTTGTTCCGTAGGTGATGGTCATTTGAGTGTAACCTTTGAGGAAGTTTAATGTTGCAAGGGTTGAGGGAGAGAGAATGTTGGTTGTGATGCCAACTATGACTTGGTGACTTAGTAGGTGTGAGGTGAAAGATTGTGGTGATAACTTTAGTATGAATGGGATTCCTTTGGTTATGCGTGTTGTTGGTAGTATCCGGCTTAGTCATGAGGAAGTTTTGTGATGTGTTGAAGGAATTTGTGGAATGTGTGGTGATTTAGAAATGCTAGGTGTAATGAGTATAAAAGCCTAGTGTTGTTTTGATCCAACCTTAGGATGGAAGGAGGTGAATTTGAAAGAACTAGTAAGAGTTTCTCCTAAGTGGGGAAAATATGTGGTTAGATGATAAGGTCTTCAAGTGTGGTTGATGTTTATGAGTTAGGCTTGAAGGATGTTTTCATTACAAGAGGTTTAGTGAATTAAAGAGTTGGGTAAGAATGGTTTTGGTAAGATTGATGGTATTTTCATTGAGATTTTTTATGAGATGTTAAGGTTGACCTTAGTTGGGTTTACCCTTAAGTGGGGGATGGTATGTTGAGTAGTGAAGTTGTTGGGAAGTGTTGATATCCTTACCTACTTCTATATGTGTTTACTCAAGCCTAAAACAAAGAGTTCCTAGAAACTTGGGTTATGTTTTGGAGTCTTATGTGAAAAGGAGTTTTTCCATGGTCTCCTTATGTCATGCATGTTTTAAATGAATTCTTATTAAATGAGAAAAGGAATTTTCATAAATTTATGTTCCTCATGTTGATGTGCATCTATAATGATTTGCCTAAATGTTGTATGAGTTGACTTATGAGCATGTTTAAAAGTGTTTTGATGATGTTGTGTAAAGTGCTTCTATGAGAAAGTTGCATAATGTTCAATTAGCATAAGTTGTCTATTTGCTTTATGAGGTGATAATGTGAGCATGCTTATTTGAGTTTTGGAGAAGGTTGCATGATGTGCTTTAATGAAAAAAAAAATTGCATATTGTGTCCTTTGATGTTATGATGTGCATGAGATGATTTGGAGAAGGAAGTACCTCCAATGAAATGAAATGAGAAATGAGAAAAGGTAAAGATGATGCATAAGGAGTTAGTAGATGTTGTGCCTACTTTCTTGAATTGCATGAAGTTGTGTGGGACTTTCTATGTGGAGTTGATATTTCCTCCTATATTTATGCATTTGTATTGATGTTGTATGCATGTTGATGGACTGTTTACTTAAGTCGTTACCCCTTATGTGTTTAAAGTGTCATTCGAGGACGAATGTTCCTAAGTGGGGGATAATGTAACGACCCGGAAAATGATAGAGTGAAACTAGAGCCTCACATGTGAGTTTGGAGTCGAGAACTTAATGAAATGGTTATAATTGAATTTGACCCAAAAAGTTCTTAAAAATGTGCTTCGGAAGTTACCGGAAACTTGTTTAGCTGTGTATTAAAAGGTCCATTTCGTTTTTCGAAAATCCGACTTCATATTCTTGTTTAGGGGGTCAAATTGAGTGGGAAATGGGTCTAACCCAAATTTTAGAGCAACCGTATCAAAATCCGAAATTTCCAAGTGAAGCCTTTTTCGAGGGTCTACTTTGGAGGGTCATATCTCCTAGCACACAAATTATTTGGGTGGCCAATAATATATGCATGGAAAGCCCTTTGAGTTAGCTACCTAACGCACTTCGTTTCACCTCATTCGGAGTTCGAACGAAGAAGTTATGCCCATTTTCGTAAAATCTGTCCGGTAGGAAATGGCAATTTCCAGTATGCGGGGTTACTGTTCACCCGCCTCATTTTCTTTTCTAAGTGTTGGACCTTTTTTTTCAAAGGACTTATATTATTTCCTAGATACCATAATCCAATTCCCATCCCTAAAAACATTTCCCTCTCTCAAAAACTCTCTCAAAACCCCAAGGAAGCTCAAGGTGAAAGATGGAGCTAGGGTGGATGGTGGCTATTGATTTCTTCACCAATTTCGTTTGGTTCTTGAAGATAAAGGTATGGGGATCCTTTATCCTTGATCATTCTTTCTTTCAAGGAGCCCAATCAAAAGGTTTTCAAGGTCTTTCAAATACACCAAAATCCTATTTCGAATTCTAAGCATGGGTCCTTGCATTAAATGATTTCCAATGATGTTTTATGTTGTTATAAATGATTATTGATGGTTTTAGGAAAGAAATCTTCATGAACCCATGCCTTTACAAATTCTCTAAATTTGGCCTAAAGTGGGTGTATTGATTTTGTGTAATTTGATGGACGATTATTGTGTAAATTGTTGTGGGCTGTTCATGTATGTATTTATCTATGTTGATTTGTTAAGAATTGTTATTGAATTGAAGGATGTGGATGTTAGCCTTGAATGGGCAAAATTGTGAATTGGTCTTCATGTTGATTATGGGCTTATGCTTAGCTTAGTTTGTATAGTTGAATAGTTGATTTCTATTATTATCTATGCTTATCTATTGTGAATTGTTGGAGAGTTGAGGAATGGTGATTGTGGCTTGGGAAAAAGGGTAAGTGGACCTAACTTCATTGTTAAGGTAGAATTGATATAGAATTGTGATAGATTGATGTGTGATCCACTTATGGTGGAGGTGTTTACTTATTGAATGTATTGTGTTTATGGCCTTGGAGGCATTATATGAGGAATTGAAGTGTTGACATGATATCATATATGTGAATGGGATGTGAAGGACTTGAATGAGAATCAAATGAAGTAAAGGCAATCATGTTGTGAATATAAAGGTGTTCATGTGATCTCAAGGTGATCTTGTTTAAAGTGTTATTGTATTGTGATTGAAAGTGTGTCCTCTATTATTGTTCATATGTGACGATGATGGAATGTGAAGGATCTTTATAATGTGATGTGTGTCTTGACTTGGTAGACTTAGGTGCCTCTTCTTGATACATTAGAAGCTTTGTTGAATATGAATCGATAGGATATGGCATTCCTTTCGGATGTAAGTGACGAAACCTATTTTTGAGCTGGATAGTGTTTGGTATTTTAGGCATATCTCTTACTCTATAACTTAGTTTGCGGTGAATAAATATGATTTGGAAAGCTAACTCGTATACCTACAACTTTTATGTTTATGTAAAATTCTAATTTAACTGTTATGGATACGAAATATGGGTCCTTATGATCATTTATGAACTCTTGAATTATGGAACTACTACTACACATTCTATTAGGGTCTATTTTTGCATATTATCATGAAATGGAATTATTATGTGATGTTTATGGTTTTCATGCTTCCATGATCAAATTATGAAGGTTGATATATATATGTATGTTGTTGGTGGGCTGATTTATATGTATTTCGGAATTGGTTGGACTTAGTACTCTTGAAAGACATGATTTTATCTACATGAACAATAGCCCACCATGTGTTTGATAAAATGCCATTTATAGAATTCATAGGAAATGGAAGGTCCAATGTACATCCTATGAGTCGGATGATTATATAATTATTGAAATGATGATGAAAGGGATACATGTATATGATTTTCTCAATATAGTGTTGTGAGTCGACCAAGCCTAGTACGGGGGGTAGTAGGCCCGTATAACCGTATCGAGGGGTTGGTACCTTGGTTGCCTAGTACGGGGGGTAGTAGGCCCGTATAACCGTATCGAGGGGTTGGTACCTTGGTTGCCTAGTACGGGGGGTAGTAGGCCCGTATAACCATATCGAGGGGTTTGTACCTTGGTCCCTAGCTCGGGGGGTGGTAGGCCCGGGTAACCACATTGAGGGGTTTGTACCTCTTTCGCCTCTCCAAGGGGGTGGTAGGCCTTGGAAATACTATATTGATGGTCACTCAACACACATGTACTACGCCCCACTAAATATGATTTATTTTATGTAAGCATCATTATACATATCATCTCATTAATATGCTATCTATCGGGTATGATTATGCACTTTGCCTAGAAAGTCCTTATCTAAGGTAATCTTGGGGAACACTTAAGTGTGCTTGAAGAGGATTGTGTGGGCGGTCACTTCTTGTCTCACTCAAGTGTGTCTTAAGGTTATATTAGGTAGAGGTCCTATGGTAATAAAATGACATGTGTCCTTCTAAAGTTAAGCATGGGTTGTATATGGATTTATGTTAAGTATATGTATGGTTAGCTATGGTCTTATATGTTAATGTTGACTTGTATTATGTCTCTTATACTTGTAACGGAAACGTTTTATCAAAGGATATGAAAGCATACATTTCTTGTAAATGTCCGTTGTGCATATTTTCTTGCATGGTCTCCATACTTAGTACTTAATTGTGCTAACCCCTTTCTTTCGCTTTTTGACTAAAGTGTAGGGATTTGGAGATGGTGATATGTCATGGCTACTTGTTAGGTTTTTAAGAGTTGAAGATGAAGACTTGGTGAGTCCTCATAGATTCGAGGGCAATAACCAACATGTTCTTTTTTTTATGTCTCTCTAGTATTTGCTTAAGTTTTGAGTGGGCTTAGTCCCAATGTTATATTCAGGTATTAGATGGTTTTGAGACATATTGTATAAAGTCTAGAAAGTCTTCCGCTTGCTATTTATTGAAAGTATCTTCGTGTGTGAAGAAAGTTTTTAATTCCTTATGGTTTTGGTGTCTATGCAATGAATGAATGCTAAGAGGCTTGTATTAGACCTCTTCGAGGTCGAGTACGCCGGTTACGACTTGGGGGTGCTCCCGGGTCGTGACAAACTTGGTATCAGAGCATAAGTTTCTGGGATGGTCTTAGGTTGTCTCAAAACCACATCTAGTAGAGTCTTGTTCATAATGTGAAGCGCGCCACATTATGAATAGGAGGCTATTGGGTGCTAAGAAAGTTTCACTTTTTCATTCTTTTAGTCGTGCCATGGAGTTCCTCTCTATAATGTCTTCCCTTGTTCCGTAGGTGATGGTCATTTGAGTGTAACCTTTGAGGAAGTTTAATGTTGCAAGGGTTGAGGGAGAGAGAATGTTGGTTGTGATGCCAACTATGACTTGGTGACTTAGTAGGTGTGAGGTGAAAGATTGTGGTGATAACTTTAGTATGAATGGGATTCCTTTGGTTATGCGTGTTGTTGGTAGTATCCGGCTTAGTCATGAGGAAGTTTTGTGATGTGTTGAAGGAATTTGTGGAATGTGTGGTGATTTAGAAATGCTAGGTGTAATGAGTATAAAAGCCTAGTGTTGTTTTGATCCAACCTTAGGATGGAAGGAGGTGAATTTGAAAGAACTAGTAAGAGTTTCTCCTAAGTGGGGAAAATATGTGGTTAGATGATAAGGTCTTCAAGTGTGGTTGATGTTTATGAGTTAGGCTTGAAGGATGTTTTCATTACAAGAGGTTTAGTGAATTAAAGAGTTGGGTAAGAATGGTTTTGGTAAGATTGATGGTATTTTCATTGAGATTTTTTATGAGATGTTAAGGTTGACCTTAGTTGGGTTTACCCTTAAGTGGGGGATGGTATGTTGAGTAGTGAAGTTGTTGGGAAGTGTTGATATCCTTACCTACTTCTATATGTGTTTACTCAAGCCTAAAACAAAGAGTTCCTAGAAACTTGGGTTATGTTTTGGAGTCTTATGTGAAAAGGAGTTTTTCCATGGTCTCCTTATGTCATGCATGTTTTAAATGAATTCTTATTAAATGAGAAAAGGAATTTTCATAAATTTATGTTCCTCATGTTGATGTGCATCTATAATGATTTGCCTAAATGTTGTATGAGTTGACTTATGAGCATGTTTAAAAGTGTTTTGATGATGTTGTGTAAAGTGCTTCTATGAGAAAGTTGCATAATGTTCAATTAGCATAAGTTGTCTATTTGCTTTATGAGGTGATAATGTGAGCATGCTTATTTGAGTTTTGGAGAAGGTTGCATGATGTGCTTTAATGAAAAAAAAAATTGCATATTGTGTCCTTTGATGTTATGATGTGCATGAGATGATTTGGAGAAGGAAGTACCTCCAATGAAATGAAATGAGAAATGAGAAAAGGTAAAGATGATGCATAAGGAGTTAGTAGATGTTGTGCCTACTTTCTTGAATTGCATGAAGTTGTGTGGGACTTTCTATGTGGAGTTGATATTTCCTCCTATATTTATGCATTTGTATTGATGTTGTATGCATGTTGATGGACTGTTTACTTAAGTCGTTACCCCTTATGTGTTTAAAGTGTCATTCGAGGACGAATGTTCCTAAGTGGGGGATAATGTAACGACCCGGAAAATGATAGAGTGAAACTAGAGCCTCACATGTGAGTTTGGAGTCGAGAACTTAATGAAATGGTTATAATTGAATTTGACCCAAAAAGTTCTTAAAAATGTGCTTCGGAAGTTACCGGAAACTTGTTTAGCTGTGTATTAAAAGGTCCATTTCGTTTTTCGAAAATCCGACTTCATATTCTTGTTTAGGGGGTCAAATTGAGTGGGAAATGGGTCTAACCCAAATTTTAGAGCAACCGTATCAAAATCCGAAATTTCCAAGTGAAGCCTTTTTCGAGGGTCTACTTTGGAGGGTCATATCTCCTAGCACACAAATTATTTGGGTGGCCAATAATATATGCATGGAAAGCCCTTTGAGTTAGCTACCTAACGCACTTCGTTTCACCTCATTCGGAGTTCGAACGAAGAAGTTATGCCCATTTTCGTAAAATCTGTCCGGTAGGAAATGGCAATTTCCAGTATGCGGGGTTACTGTTCACCCGCCTCATTTTCTTTTCTAAGTGTTGGACCTTTTTTTTCAAAGGACTTATATTATTTCCTAGATACCATAATCCAATTCCCATCCCTAAAAACATTTCCCTCTCTCAAAAACTCTCTCAAAACCCCAAGGAAGCTCAAGGTGAAAGATGGAGCTAGGGTGGATGGTGGCTATTGATTTCTTCACCAATTTCGTTTGGTTCTTGAAGATAAAGGTATGGGGATCCTTTATCCTTGATCATTCTTTCTTTCAAGGAGCCCAATCAAAAGGTTTTCAAGGTCTTTCAAATACACCAAAATCCTATTTCGAATTCTAAGCATGGGTCCTTGCATTAAATGATTTCCAATGATGTTTTATGTTGTTATAAATGATTATTGATGGTTTTAGGAAAGAAATCTTCATGAACCCATGCCTTTACAAATTCTCTAAATTTGGCCTAAAGTGGGTGTATTGATTTTGTGTAATTTGATGGACGATTATTGTGTAAATTGTTGTGGGCTGTTCATGTATGTATTTATCTATGTTGATTTGTTAAGAATTGTTATTGAATTGAAGGATGTGGATGTTAGCCTTGAATGGGCAAAATTGTGAATTGGTCTTCATGTTGATTATGGGCTTATGCTTAGCTTAGTTTGTATAGTTGAATAGTTGATTTCTATTATTATCTATGCTTATCTATTGTGAATTGTTGGAGAGTTGAGGAATGGTGATTGTGGCTTGGGAAAAAGGGTAAGTGGACCTAACTTCATTGTTAAGGTAGAATTGATATAGAATTGTGATAGATTGATGTGTGATCCACTTATGGTGGAGGTGTTTACTTATTGAATGTATTGTGTTTATGGCCTTGGAGGCATTATATGAGGAATTGAAGTGTTGACATGATATCATATATGTGAATGGGATGTGAAGGACTTGAATGAGAATCAAATGAAGTAAAGGCAATCATGTTGTGAATATAAAGGTGTTCATGTGATCTCAAGGTGATCTTGTTTAAAGTGTTATTGTATTGTGATTGAAAGTGTGTCCTCTATTATTGTTCATATGTGACGATGATGGAATGTGAAGGATCTTTATAATGTGATGTGTGTCTTGACTTGGTAGACTTAGGTGCCTCTTCTTGATACATTAGAAGCTTTGTTGAATATGAATCGATAGGATATGGCATTCCTTTCGGATGTAAGTGACGAAACCTATTTTTGAGCTGGATAGTGTTTGGTATTTTAGGCATATCTCTTACTCTATAACTTAGTTTGCGGTGAATAAATATGATTTGGAAAGCTAACTCGTATACCTACAACTTTTATGTTTATGTAAAATTCTAATTTAACTGTTATGGATACGAAATATGGGTCCTTATGATCATTTATGAACTCTTGAATTATGGAACTACTACTACACATTCTATTAGGGTCTATTTTTGCATATTATCATGAAATGGAATTATTATGTGATGTTTATGGTTTTCATGCTTCCATGATCAAATTATGAAGGTTGATATATATATGTATGTTGTTGGTGGGCTGATTTATATGTATTTCGGAATTGGTTGGACTTAGTACTCTTGAAAGACATGATTTTATCTACATGAACAATAGCCCACCATGTGTTTGATAAAATGCCATTTATAGAATTCATAGGAAATGGAAGGTCCAATGTACATCCTATGAGTCGGATGATTATATAATTATTGAAATGATGATGAAAGGGATACATGTATATGATTTTCTCAATATAGTGTTGTGAGTCGACCAAGCCTAGTACGGGGGGTAGTAGGCCCGTATAACCGTATCGAGGGGTTGGTACCTTGGTTGCCTAGTACGGGGGGTAGTAGGCCCGTATAACCGTATCGAGGGGTTGGTACCTTGGTTGCCTAGTACGGGGGGTAGTAGGCCCGTATAACCATATCGAGGGGTTTGTACCTTGGTCCCTAGCTCGGGGGGTGGTAGGCCCGGGTAACCACATTGAGGGGTTTGTACCTCTTTCGCCTCTCCAAGGGGGTGGTAGGCCTTGGAAATACTATATTGATGGTCACTCAACACACATGTACTACGCCCCACTAAATATGATTTATTTTATGTAAGCATCATTATACATATCATCTCATTAATATGCTATCTATCGGGTATGATTATGCACTTTGCCTAGAAAGTCCTTATCTAAGGTAATCTTGGGGAACACTTAAGTGTGCTTGAAGAGGATTGTGTGGGCGGTCACTTCTTGTCTCACTCAAGTGTGTCTTAAGGTTATATTAGGTAGAGGTCCTATGGTAATAAAATGACATGTGTCCTTCTAAAGTTAAGCATGGGTTGTATATGGATTTATGTTAAGTATATGTATGGTTAGCTATGGTCTTATATGTTAATGTTGACTTGTATTATGTCTCTTATACTTGTAACGGAAACGTTTTATCAAAGGATATGAAAGCATACATTTCTTGTAAATGTCCGTTGTGCATATTTTCTTGCATGGTCTCCATACTTAGTACTTAATTGTGCTAACCCCTTTCTTTCGCTTTTTGACTAAAGTGTAGGGATTTGGAGATGGTGATATGTCATGGCTACTTGTTAGGTTTTTAAGAGTTGAAGATGAAGACTTGGTGAGTCCTCATAGATTCGAGGGCAATAACCAACATGTTCTTTTTTTTATGTCTCTCTAGTATTTGCTTAAGTTTTGAGTGGGCTTAGTCCCAATGTTATATTCAGGTATTAGATGGTTTTGAGACATATTGTATAAAGTCTAGAAAGTCTTCCGCTTGCTATTTATTGAAAGTATCTTCGTGTGTGAAGAAAGTTTTTAATTCCTTATGGTTTTGGTGTCTATGCAATGAATGAATGCTAAGAGGCTTGTATTAGACCTCTTCGAGGTCGAGTACGCCGGTTACGACTTGGGGGTGCTCCCGGGTCGTGACAATGCTTTACACTAAGTTTTGAAATCTTGAAGTGATGTTTAAATAAAATTTTTGCATTCATGTTGGGGCTGATATGTTCTTACTAAGTTTTGCCTTGTACGTCTCTTCCACATTCGGGGACGAATGTTCCCAAGGGGGAGATATTGAAATGACCCAAAAGGTTCTTAAAAATGTGCTTCGGAAGTTACCGAAAACTTGTTTAGCTATATCAAAAAAATCTGTTTCGTTTTTCGAAAATCCGACTTCATATTCTTGTTTAGGGGGTCAAATTGAGTGGGAAATGGGTCTAACCCAAACTTTAGAGCAACCGTATCAAAATCCGAAATTTTCAAGTGAAGCCTTTTTCAAGGGTCTACTTTGGAGGGTCATATATCATAGCACACATATAATTGGGTGGCCCATAACATATCCATGGAAAGCCCTTGGAGTTAGCTACCTAACGCACTTCGTTTCACCTCATTCGGAGTTCGGACGAAGAAGTTATGCCCATTTTCGTAAAATCTGTCTGGCAGGAAATGCAATTTCCAGTGAGCGTTTTTACTGTTCACCCGCCTCATTTTTTTTTCCAAGTGTTGGACCATTTTTCCAAAGGGCATATGTTATTTCCTATATACCATTAGTTCAATTCCTATCTCTAAAACATTTCCCAAAACACCTCTCCCATACTTAGACACATTTTCTCTCAAGTTCTCTCAAGAACCCTAATCCAAAACCTTCCTCAAGATTGAAGAGACTCTTGCTCCAAGTTCCAAGCTTCCATTGAAGACACTCTCAAGACCTTCATAAGAACTCAAGGTATGTGGTGTTGAACTCATGGGTCCTTCCACCCATAGTGCCTAGACTCTATTCTACTCACTAATTCATGGTTTAAGTTAAGATTCATAAATTAGTCTTGTTCTTTGTAATAATTTCCTGCACATTGAATTTTAAACATGAAAAATGATTGTTTTGAGCATGTTGTGACTCTAGAACTTGAATCTAAATTTGGAATGGATGTGGAGATTTTCATGTGGTATTGTGGGTGTTAAAAGGTGTTGTTGTAGGTTGTTCACTGGTTTGGCTGCATAATTACTACCCTATTTTTCATGCTCTTTGATTCCATTACATGCCTTCAAGGTGTTTGACAAAATGTCCAACTATGGAGAATTGATGAATATATGCTTTAAAGCTTGAGTTATGAGATGTATGGCAATCCAGAGATGTGTTGATGACAGACTAAGCTTGTGTATATGTTTATTCCATACGTGAGATTGCATTAGAGCCTAATGGGAATTTCCTATATAAAGTGTTGCATGACCATGCCCGGTCCGGGGGAAAAGAACCGGACAACCATGTGAGAGGTTTATATCTCACCACCTAGGATGCTTGGGGTGTGACCAACATCAACCATGTGAGAGGTTTATATCTCACCACCTAGGATGCTTGGGGTGTGACCAACATCAACCATGTGAGGGGTTTATACCTTGCCACCAGGGTGTCCGGGTGTGAACGGCATCCCCCATCCTAAGTTGGGGTTATAGATTGGTTGGATCATGCATACACATATGATATCTACTATTAGTATAGATTTACTTAAACATGTTTTGACTTCACTTTGATCATGCATACTCATATTGTTATTCATAATGCCTATGAAACTATTTCTTGTATTTCGATTGTGTCCTTGTCTATTGTTGTGTTGCACCCCGCATACTTAGTACATTCCAAGTACTAACGCATATTTTGCCTACATGATGTCACCATGTAGGGACCGGAGCTACTGTTGATCCTTCTCTCCATCACGTGGCTAGTACAATGCTTATCCGAGTTTGTTGGTGAGTCCTCAATGATTCGAGGGCTATGTTATGTTTCCTACTCCTATGTTTTGAGACTTTAGCTTGCAATTGTATTTTGACTATGAGGGGAGCCGGTAGTATGTCATGGCCCCCGTCCTATCTATGTATGTAGAGGTGTGCGTTGGACAAGTATTTTGTAAATGAGCTTGACTCTTGTTCTATGATGTCACTTTGAAATGGTTTGCCCTTAGTCCCTATTTCCCGTTAATTAATGTTGATTGTACTTCCGCGACCGATGAAGTGTGATGACAAGTTTGAGAGGCTTGTTTGGGGTTCCTTCGGGTTCCTCATTCGCCATGTCACGTCTAGGCCCTAGGCTTGGGTCGTGACAAGAAATGAGCGGAAATTTAAATTTTTTTCAACCAACAACAAAGTTTAATATGAGAAAAGCAAAAGTCTTTTACACTTGTCTCAACTCATCTAAAACATTGAATATCTTGGGACACAACCCATACAATAGTGTTCAAAACATAAAATGAAAGGACATAAGAGAAATGGTGGCCATATCCTTGAAGCTATGAGGACTCACTAATCTTCAAGTCTTTCTCTGCTAAGATTCTAGCCACGGGGATGAGAGTCGATGTTGCCGGACCCCAACATAAACATCAACATACTCATAAGAAATAACAACATAAGTCATAAGCATAATCAAAGTACTTAAATCATCATAACATAGAAGGGGTACTTTTTGAAGTAACCTCAACTTATAGTCAAGCATATCATGGAACGCAACTAAAGCAACAATCCAAGCTCATCATACATCATATTATAATCTAGCTTATCTTGTATAGACATGGGGAATTGCTTCTTTGCCTTACAAAATGGAACATGGGTAGTTGCCTCTAGTCCTTCATAACATATAGATCATGGGTACTCGCCCCTAGTCCAACTTAACATATGAATTATGGGTATTCGCCTCTTGTCCAACATTATGTGACATGGGAATTCGCCCCTTGTCATTCTTTAAGAATAATGGGTACTCGCCTCTTGTCCAATCATATCTAAGAAATTGGAGAGTTGACTCTTGTTCAATTTTAAGGAATAAGGGTAATCACCTCTTTATCCTTCGTCATGGAATACATGTAATCGCCTCGTATCTATCTCATATGGAGGTCGTGGGTAATCACCTCTAGCCTCATCAATTGCTTGGTCATTAGCATAAGATTCATTTTAGGTGAACAATGCTTTCAACCTAGAACTATTCAATGTGAGAAATCCTTTCACATTCATAACATAATCAATTCATGTGGGAACTATCCGTTCCACAAAAAAATACATCAATACTGAACAATTGACAACATAAGCTTTACTTATCTCATAGTCATTTTGTATGCTCAATCTCAAGCAATTCAATATCATAATCATGTCATAAGCTTCAATCTCAAAGCAATCCTAATCATGATTCATCATATAGTCTTCAATTCCAATGTATCTCATCAATCGTAGATTTAATACATCTGAACCCACAAATTCTCCTTTCATGGCATAAAGCCCATATTACATCAATTTCATCTTTTTAAACATGGGTTAGGCATGAGTACATGTAATTTTATCCTAAAAACATATATTACTATCAATTCAATGATAAACAATTGTAAACCACTCAATTAGATCAACATTCATCAATACCTTGGAAGAAACCCTAATTCTCATTGGGGAATTTCATCTTCTCAATTTGAGGAATCTCAGGGACTCCATGGATGAATAACCATCATTCCTTGATTACAAAGCCCACAAATGCTTGAGGGATGGAGACTTGACCTTGATCCTAGCAGTATTTGAGAGGAAGACTTTGGGATTTCTTTTGGGTTTTGGAAATAATGACTTGAATGAACTAATGTGAGGGTTGAAATATTTTATATAGGGGTCCTAAATATAGGCAAAACTATGTAATATCAATAGAAAATAATTAGGAAAAGATCAACTACCCCCGAATTTAACTACAAACTGACCACCGACCTTTCACCCACGAACCCAATCGTTGGACCGTGGTCTGATCCACGGCCCCTCCTGGTGGACCGTGGTTGGTAGTTAGAATATGGTTTTTGGGCCATCGAATCATGGACCCTAACCACGGACCATGGTCTGGCCTACAGTTCGTAAGTCAGGTCGTGGTTCTGGGTCTTTGAACTTAGCCAAGGTAGCCAACCCACGGACCTACCTATAGTCCGTGGTTCAAACGGAGTGTTACATTATCTCCCTCTTGGGACCATTCGTCCTCGAATGTGATTCAAATTGGTTCTAAAAGTGTAGGGGAGGAACTAATAACCGAACCTGCAATGCAATGCATACTACCAATGAGGAACTATCGACTCCAAGCTAGGACGTTCTCAGAACATCATATGGGGTGAAACCAACTCTATCATCCCATTATGCATGCGATGCACATAAATATGGAGGAAACATCAACTCCAAGCTCAAAATACCCAATATACATGAATATTTCAACATTACTCATTTAGAAGGATAAACTACCTTCTCCAAGTGAAAAAAACACTTGCTCAACACAATCTCATGGAGCTCATATGCAATTCAATCTCAAAAAGCATATCTAAAGCATGTTAATCAATTCATCTCATGAAGTATATAGGCAACTCATAATCAATGCACTACAACATGAGGAAAATCAATCATATATAGTCATTTTCTTTCAAAACACAAGTTTTCATGAACATGCATAACATAAGAAAATCATAGGAACATCTAAATCACACTTGACTTCAAACAAGGAGTAAATCATGAGGAAACTCATTACCTCAAGCTAGATTAGAAGGGAAAATATGAGGATATCAAGATTTCATATCAGCCTCGGCCTCCCAAGTAGCACCCTCAACTGTGTAATTCTTCCATGATACTTTCACATAAGCAACTTCCTTGTTTCTTAACTCCTTCATTTGCCGGTCTAGGATCTCTACCGGTACCTCTTGATAAGAGAGACTCTCATCAACCTCCAAGCCTTCTAGGGGAACTACGGATGTCGGATCTCCGACATACTTCTTAAGCATAGAGACATGGAACACCGGATGCACCGTTGCCAAATCATTAGGCAAATGAAGTTCATAAGCAACCTTACCAACACGTCTCAAAATTTGATACGGGCCTCTGTATCGGGGACTAAGTTTCCCTTTCTTCCCAAATCTCATCACACTCTTCATGGGTGAGATTTTCAAGTAGACCCAATTACTAACCTCAAACTCAAGGTCTCTTTTTATAACATCGGCATAGGAGTTTCGTCGGCTTTGGGTTGTCCTCAACCTGTCTCTAATAAGAAGGACTTTGTCCATAGCCTCTTGAACTAATTCGGTCCTATCAAGGCAACTTCACCCACCTCAAACCACCCTATGGAAGATCTACACCTCCTACCAAAAAGAGCTTCAAAGAGGGCCATATCAATACTAGAATGGTAACTATTACTATAAGTAAACTCTATCATTGGCAAGTGATCATCCCAATTTCCATTGAAATCGATGACACATGCTCTAACCATATCCTCCAAAGTTTGGATCGTTCACTCCGCTTGCCCATCGATTTATGGGTGAAAAACTATGCTAATGTCACGACCCGGGAGCACCCCCAAGTCGTAACAAGGCGCATTCGACCCGGAAGGGGTCTTATACAAGCCACATAGTCATTCATTGCATTCAATAATGATAATAGTATGGAATTAAAAACTTATTTACATCCAAACATTCAAGCTTCATTAAAACAACTTTAAAAACACACAGCGGAAGTCTAAGTCTCACATGGTCATCTTAGACACAATCACAAAACATAAGTAAGGACACGGCCCTTTACAATCAAAAGAAGTTTATTAAGTCTATTACATGAACCTTATCATAAATTAGAATAGAAAAGTCTTGTCCTCGACATATGAGGACATACCACAAGATTTTGGAAGAACTTCAAGTTGCAAGCTTACTATAGAACCTGCTCACTTTCCGGAACCTACACTAGTAGAAAATAGAGAAATATGGAATTAGCACAATTAAGTACTAAGTATGATGACCATGCAAAACATGCTTTAAAAGGGACATTTTGGCTAGAAACCATGCATTATGCCACTTTTTGAAGTATCATGAGCAGTTGCATAAAAGACATACAAGACAAGCATAAACATCAAGTAAGTCATAATATCACCTTTAAACAATATCAACATGAAAACCTTTACCTTGGACCTTCACCTCAAGCAACCCTTATGCTATACCTCATGCAATGTATGGATGGCGTCCCATACCACCATCCATACTAAGGCACCACATTTAGGTCACTTAAAGTAACTTATCATTCCTTTCTTTCACCTTTGCACAATATTCATACATAAGAGGTATATTATTAATTAAGACATGACAAGGGAAAATAACTCATAATATAACCCAAGTATAGCATGCATCTCATATTAAGCATTTGAGAGCCAACATTCTTTAATAACCTTATTTAGGCCACAGTTGTGTCACATACATTAGGATTTAGAGAAACCCACTATGACCCTCTCCGAGCCTACTCGTGCAATGTATAGGTAGCATCTCATACTACTGCCTACACTTTGTAGAGCCTATCAAGAAACCATAATGAAATCTCACATGATGGGAAGTAAGCATTTAACCAACATAGACCATGAGAGCTTGTCATGGAATCCGGTGTCATAAGTCCCCACACCGTAAAGAGGTGGTCTACTTGCCTAAGGAAGACCGGTATATATAGCTTAATGGATCTACTAGCTACCTATGCTGGCACATAGTTTATGGGATAAGGTAGACGATCATTGAAACTCATGCCTAACCATTGGGGGAGTTTCCATCTAACCAAATCCACTCGGTGCTTAGCCTACATTCCCATAGAATAGTTCGATACCTTGACATTATCACATATGAGAGGTGCCATTGGCCTACCAACTCCAAATTACATTCATTAACACGTGAAAGGGTGCTTTAAGCCTACCGTTTCAAGGTTCATTTAGGAAAGCTCATTAACTCCTCTTGAAAGGGTGCCATGGGCCTACTGGTTCAAGTCTCATTATTAACCTTCATGGAAAGGTGTCATAGGCCTACCGACTCCGAGGTTCATTACTATCATTAATGGAAGGGTGCGATAAGCCTACCGATTCCAAGGTTCATTATTATCATGAGTGGAAGGGTGCTACTAGCCTACCGATCCGAGGATTCAACAACTAATAATATAATCATTTAAACAAGAAAATGATGCACAAGCTCTACCAATTCGAGATATGCAATAAATTGGAGAATCCTTCATATTCTATCATCAACATTCATGAGTGTCAAATTGAGAAAAATCCTTTCAATAATAACACATTTATGTTCATAACATGATCACATTAGCTCCATTAAATGTCCATTCATAAAAATGTCATGTAACACTTATATTTCTCATACTATGCCTTCAAGGCCATGGTCACAATACATTCCATAATTAAACACCTCCACCATAAGTGGATCAAACCAAGCAAGAACAATTTTTTTATCCATAATATGAGATTAAGCCAACTTACCATCCTCCAAAGCCATAATCAACAACACTCAAGTCCCAACCACTTTTCTTACCACAAGAGAATTCTTCCATAACTTGCCCATAAGGCCACAATCCTCAATTATCCATATACTAACAATTCATCATAAATAGGTATAGAAAACCATATAAATCAACAATACAATCCAATCTAAACACAATTTCATCAACATTAAATCATAGGCATTAAACCCACTTCATTAGCAAATTCTAGGCTTTTAATGAAAACATGGGTTCTTGAAGAAGTTTCATATAAAAATCATCTTAAAATCATAAATAGAACTTCAATTCACCAATATAATGACTTTGAAAACATTTTACCCATGAACCCATACCTAGAATAGAAAATAGAAGTTTTGTTCTTTGAAGACTTTTGAAACCCTTTTGAATGGACTCCTTGAAGGAAAGATAATCAAGGATCAAGGGTCACCATACCTTTGTTAAGATTCCGCAAGAAAATTGATGAAGAAACCACCTTCAATCCAAGCCCTAGCTCCAAGTTCTTGACCTTCTTAAAATGGAGGATTGTAGAGAGAAAAGTATTTGAGAGGAGGTGAGTTCTTTTTAATTCTAATTGGAGTGACTTAAAATGGAAGAATTTGGTCTAGAAGGGTTTTATAATTGCTAGGAAAGGCATATAATAAAAGGGGCTCAACTTAGGAAAAGAAATAAGGACCTAGTTAAAAGTTTCCACTAAACCCGTCTAAGCTCGTCGTTGTTGACAGTGCTTCACTATTTTGAGCATAACTTTTTACTCCGAGATCGGAAAAGGGCAAACTCGGTGGCGTTGGAAAGAGGACTCAGATACCTTTAATTGGATAGGTAATGATCCACCTAATTCATTTTGAGCTAAAATATATGACCATTTAAATTTGACCCTCACTCCTAACTTAAAACTAAAAACTATTTTTAGGGGACTGTTTTGAGGGTCTCGGTTCTAAATGATTTCATGACCTAGCTTAAGGTCTTGCTACCTTATAAAGGTGATTAATCAACTAGCTAATCAACCCCTTAAGCCCTTAAACAACACTCCAAACTTCAACGACAAGACCCTTACAACTTACTAGTTCAAACGACTAGTTTCCGGACGTCACTGTCATTTCTCATCATTTCATCAAGTTCTCAACTCCAAACTCACATGTGAGGCTCTAGTTTCACTAATTCGTTTTTTTGGGTCGTTGCAGCTAAGCTTCACTTTAGTGCCGAGACGCTTTTGGAATGACTTCTAAAATAGAGAAGTAAACTGAGTACCTCTATCGGAGATAATGGACAAGGGCACACCATGAAACCTTACAATTTCTCTCAAATATAACTTAGCATAGTCTTCTGTCGCGTAAGAAACTTTGACGGGAATGAAATGGGCCAATTTCATCATTCGGTCTACTATCACCCAAATCAAATCAGATTGTCGCCGAGTACGTTGCAACCCTACTATAAAGTCCATATTCAAGTCTTCCCACTTCCAAGTAGAAATGTTAATGTCATGGGATAAACCTCCTGGTTTCTGATGCTCAACTTTCACTTGTTGGTGAAATTTTCAATCTGCCCAGGTACCAGACGATTCCTTTATTGCGGTCACAATAGCTTCCTCACGCGATCGTGATAAGTAGTGTCATGAAATCATGCATTCATGACCATTGACCATGAGATCACGAGGCCTGAATTTCTTGGCCTATGCAATCGCAACCTCTGTTTCACGCGATCGCCATGAGTACTTTTTTGTCAACTCCACTTTCTTCCAATTGACTCCTTTTTTCCTCAATTCCACTTTGTTTCTTAAAATATCTTGTATATCTACTCTCTATTTGTATTTCCAGCGAATATGAAGAAAAACATAATAAAAACAGTAATTCCAACTAAAGTAAGCAATGATAACTATGAAAAGAGCCTCAAATGAGTGGAAAACCTACCACTCATCAACATCCCCAACTTAAAAACTTTGTGTGTCCTCAAGTAAAGAATATAAAAAAACAAGAGGCTCTCATTTGAACACACACCACAAATCAATTTCACCTTTTTCAATTAAGAACAAAGGTAATGTCTTTGGTTGGTACTAACAATTATTCCACATGAAACTTTTCACCAAAATATCCACTTATTTTCATGACACATTTTTCAAGAACCTAGAGTCATTAAGTGACAACAACTCAAACTCAAGAAGTGATTCAATTCATTAGTTCTTTTCACATGCTCACTTGACTCAATTAGGAACTTTTAAAATTGACACTTTTTCAATTTACATGCCATCACAAGAAAGAAATGTCCCAAAACCACACACACATCTATACAAGACAAGGGAAAAAGATGCAGCACTCACACTCACTCTCACAAAGAACCATCTCATTCACACAAATACCACTCCATAGGCTTGCCCATATTTTCGATCCACATTGACTCAACTTCATTTTGTTAGAAATATCAAAGGATTTTGTTAAGATTGTAATGTAGGCTTAGGGAAGGTAAGGATATCATTTAGGTGTAAGTGACTACATCCTTCTTGAACACTACACAAAAACACATCATTTCAAACTTTTTCCACTTTTTTCTTTATATTTGATGCCAATGCACATTCCACACTATTTTTCATTTTTTTCTTATTTCAACTCTAGATGCCCCACATGTAATCATTTCCAAATTTTGGAGGATTCGAGTCTCATTTATTCACTTTCTTTTTTCAAAGCTTTTTGTTTCTATAAGACCTTTCCTCCATTCTCAACTTCTCTTTTTTATTTTTTTATATCAAGCTCTCGTGTGGTGAGCATCCCTTCAACGAATTTCCCATAACAACCCAACTTAGTCTTTTAGCCTTAACTGTCACAACTTCAAGTTCAAGGAGGGAAAGGTTCAAAAGAGGGTTACTTTTTCAAAAAAGATAAGCCTAGTAATGTGGTTTCCAAAAAAATGATTAGGCTCAAAGGGAACACTAAAAATATATTTAGTGCAAAGGTAGAATTTTTAGGCCAAGTGCACTTCAAGAACACCAAAGAAAGCCAAGATCATCTCTCCAACCAAACTTAATGGAGACAAACATTTCAAGCCCAACAAAGAAAGTTCTAGGTGTCAAAAGTGAACATAAGACTCACCACAATGGCAGGTTAATCAATCAAGATGGTTCAAAATGTTATTACCTTTTCAAAATACAATTGATGTTGAGCACTCAAACCACTAATGACTCAAAAGTCATAAAAAATATTATCAAGAGTAATCACAAAATGATTCAAAACATGCTCAACATTTAAAAGTGGAGGGGTATGCTCAACATTATTTACATGCACATCTATGTTCCTAGTACCAATCAAGTCATAACCTTCCCATAAAGACGGTGATTTTTCCCTTAAGAATGTTTTCAAACAATCAATCATTAGGCAACCTCATGCATCTATTTGAGAACAGCTACTCAGACTTTGCCACAACCAACACCAATTGAACACTCACAAGAAATTAGTAATTTACCGTCAAGAAAGTCATCATTTTATCCATCACCGGATATCATAAATCCATATTTCAATTATTTAAAATAAAAACAAAGAAGCTATAAACTACAAGAATATTTTTAAAAATAAACCAAGCTATCATAATATCTTAAAAGCCCGACAAGGGCACATCATCCACAAACTAAGACAAAATAATCCTGACAAAGGCATACTCAGATGCGATACACAACCTAAAATAAGCACCAAAAGGAAGCCATGTTCAACTGAAAATGTAAATGTGTTCTTACAGTGCCATAATCAAAAGAAAATACGAGGAATCCCTGCAAAGATCATTACTCATAGGAGGGACTATGGGAATCTGAAAGGAGATTATCATCAGCCTCATCACCCAAGCCATATAATTGACCATGGTATCACTCGGTAAACCTCCTTTTGGTCTGGGATTTAAATGAGTCAATATTTGACTCATTTGTGCTTCCAGATGCTTAGTTGAAACCGAATGTGAGTTAACTATTTGGTTCAGAGATGAGACGTCATCTTTCATTTCCTTTAGTACGTTGTCCAATCATTCCATTTTGTTGAGAATGCGTGCAAGCATATCTTCCGTGCGTAAATTTTCACGATGAGCCCTTTGCTATTTTGGGTTTTGACACTCATGAGGAGGTATACATCTCTTTTTGTCACCGTCCTGCTCTCTCAAATTCGTACCATGGTTACTCCATTCCAAATCTTAGTGTCTCCAACCGTCATCACGATCCCTATTCCAACCTTGGTTCCCACCCGACCTTGGATAGTTCGGGCAGAAAACCTCCTCCTTGATTTGTTAAGAAGTGAACTTTCTCATTGTACATAGCTTCAAATTATGCTTCATCGGGATTAACTACATTAACTCCAATCACATGAACAACCTTAGAACCACTGCCCATGACATGTTTTGACAATTGGTCCATTTGGGTCATCATCTTGGCCATGTTTGCATCCTGCTCTTGCTCTTTTTGATTTGTTCCTTTGTCAACCTGAAGTTCAAAGTAGACACTTGATCCTCTCTAGTATACCAAGCACGGTTGATTTTTGTCATTTCATCAAGGAGAGTAGATGTTATTTCAAATGGTTGTTGCATGATTCCTCCTCGAACAAGCTGGTCAACCACACCCTTGTTGACTGAATCTAGACTCCGGTAGTTATATTATAACAACACATTGTTCGGGAGTCCATGAGTTGGACATTGGAGGAGAAACTTTTGAAACCTCAACCATGTCTCATGAATCGATTCACCATCCACTCTCTTAAAGTTGTGAATTTTATCTCTCAATGTCAACAACTTCAATGGAGGGAAAAACCTTACATAAAACTCATTAATGAGTTCCTCCCAATAAGTGATCAAGTCCCTTGGTAACTTAGCTAACAACTTCGTTGCCTCCACAGATTCACAAAGTTTCGGATGTGGCAATGAGGATCCTTCATAGCTTGACCTCCAAATAGACCCTTCATTTGCAACAACTGCAACATAGTGCTAGTTACATGGAACACCACATTGCCCACAACCGGAGGCAATCGAATAGCACACCCACCTCCCAGCTAATCTTCATTGACATCATTCAAGTTAGTGATGTCATCATTGAGCCCAAGTTGGCTAGCATTGCTCCTGTTAACATTCATATCTTCCCCTGTTCAAGATCAACCAACAAAACACAAAAATAAGTTGATTCAACTACAAAACAATCCATTCATAATTAAACTTCACTAAAAGAATTCTAAACACTGGCAGCGGCGCCATTTTTTATTATGCTCAACTACACTTCATCTGATTCTAAGTGTAGGCGGTCACAATCAAGTATAAACCTAACGAAGATGTGGGGTCGATCCCACAGGGAGTGATAGTAAATAGTTCAATTACGAAGTAAATTGAGTGCTTTAATTGATTATAGAAGTAGACATTCTCGAAGAAATTAAAGTAAATTACAGGGGTTTAACAAATAATGGCAATTGGGGAGAGTAGAGTGAACATTTAACAACTACGAACACACGGGGGTAATCAAGTATAGAGGGATCCTTAGGGATGTGATCTATTGAACATTAATTTCGCTATATGGGTGGTTATTATTTACTAAAGTCATTGAATCTTAGTGGGTATGCTAGGCTTTAGGTGCAATAGCCATTTCTCAATCAACTATGACGAATCAAGCAAGTTCTCTCGAACCTCGACAAGCGTAACCAAGATAAACAACCCAATACCCTAATTAATCTACTTTTTCAAGCTATATTGGTAGAATTTAAGTTTGACCTACTTTCTCAAGCTAAGTCCACAATAACCCAATCACTACAATCATCAATTAATAGTTTTAACTCTAAAACATCTTTATCAAGCAGTCTTAGAATACTATGTTAGAATTGCATTTGCAACTATAATTCATCAGTTAAAACTCAAATAATAATTGAACCCACTTCAAATTAACAATTAAATCAATAAATACTAACACCCATAATCTTATTGAATCATTCAATCACATAATCACACCCCCAAGAATGGGGGTTCTAGCTACACATAGTAAAGAGCAAGAAATAGTTACCAACTAAGTTTTCCATTAGCTTGGGTAACGATCTACAAGTTTTCCAAGTGCATAAATTGACTTCCAAAACAATTAAACCCTAAATTTCTACTCAATAACTTATAGAATAGTGTGAGGGATCAAAAACCCAATGTAGGAACTCTCGAAAAACTCAAAACTATTGCCCAAAACATTAGAACCCCGAAACTCTCTTTTTAAAATCACATTTATACTCTTCCAGATTTTTGGTTATGGAGCCACTGGCGAAGTACGTCAAGCTTCATCGACCAAGTCGGGGACTCGCCAAGTGATCCCTTCCATCACCATCTTGGCTTGGCTTTTCCATACTTTCATTCTGTGAATTTAGGCGATTAGAACTTCTTTACCCGTTCCAGTTGGTGGTTCACCAATTCAATCTTTCAATCACTGAGTTGTCTTTGTCCAAGGTCTGGCCTGCTGGAACTTTTGGCGAGCTGAAGAGCCACTTGGCGAGTAGCCTAGTGGCTTTGGCGATTATCAGTATTTCTTTTCTTCAGCTTTTTCACTTCTTTTTTCTCGGTGATGTACTTCCCTTGCTCTTTTTCCTTCACTACTCCAAATTAGCATTTGAACATCAGTTTAAAGCATAAAATAGGCATTAAGGACACTAAAACACAAGATATTAATCCCTAAATTAGTCGAAATCCCTGACTCATCAATCCCCCCCCCCCAATAGGCTATGCCTGTAGAGCACTCTTATCTGGAGTCTTAGGAGGTGAAGCCTCAAGAGGGGGATTGATGCTCAGAAATAGGATCACTGGAGTAGGCATGGGAGGTACAACTAGGGTATCAGTGCTCATCTCAGAAACAAGAGGTATGGTAGAGTGTGATGTGACTTCACTAGACCCAACCACTAAAGTCACTTGAAGATATCTCTCTGATGTAGCTTGAAGAATGACCTCATCATTCTCATATAGCTCAATTAGTATCTCAGCAATCCCGTGTTCTTAAGCTCTTAACTCCTCCTCATTAGTCTCATCGGCAAACTCCTACTTGTCCCTCTTAATCCCATCATCATCAAGTGTCTCAGCATCCACAACAACCATAGGCATAGTAGAAGCAAGGCTAACACTAGGCATCTTAGGCATATTAGGAAAAGGAACCTTGCCATAAAGTACGGAGATGTCTGTTGACTATAAGTGGACCACATCCATCCTCAACGTAGAAACCTCAGTCCTCAAGGTATCTAATGGAGCAGAACTACCCTCGACATTCTCCCTAGCCTCTATCCTAGAGGACAACTCATCAAGCCTCAAAGAATAACTCTCTATTATCCCCTCAAACTTGACCACCCACTCAGTCAAAGGAGCCAAGGTCTTCAAAATGGCTTGGTCAATGAGCATAGGCAAGTCCTTCTCAACCCAGGCAACTCTCACATCCATGGACGGGGAAAAGCTACCCATTTTATATGTTAAAGTCTGGGTGAAGGAGGACTCGGAACATGAGAGGGGGAGGTTGCACAATAGTGGCGGCAACAACAACAGTCTATACAGGTGTTAAAATAGAAGTGTCATCAACATAAGAATGTGGGATAATACCTGCCTACTATACAGAATGAGCAGGTGTCCCGGTCTTAGATGCCAAAGTAGCAGGGTAAACCAAGGGTATAGAGTCTGGTGGTGGAGGCTTCCTCTGAGCCGCATCATCCCTCAAACAATCTACTTCGATCCTCTGGGTGTAACTAGATGAGTTTGGTGTGCCCTCACGTCATTAGAAGCTCAAAAAGGGACTCCTAGCCTTATCTATAACTACGAGATCAACACTAGGAATAAGATCGATGTCTTATCCTGCCTAGCTCTCATCTTTATCTTATCAGCAATTATGGAACAACATGTATATAATCCTGATCTATGATCATACCTACCAAGATGCCAAAGTAGCAGGGTAAACCAAGGGTATAGAGTCTGGTGGTGGAGGCTTCCTCTGAGCCGCATCATCCCTCAAACAATCTACTTCGATCCTCTGGGTGTACCTAGATGAGTTTGGTGTGCCCTCACGTCATTAGAAGCTCAAAAAGGGACTCCTAGCCTTATCTATAACTACGAGATCAACACTAAGAATAAGATCGATGTCTTATCCTGCCTAGCTCTCATCTTTATCTTATCAGCAATTATGGAACAACATGTATATAATCCTGATCTATGATCATACCTACCAAGACCGCCTTGTCATGGTGAAGGATGGATTCACTTGAGATGACATGAGGTTGCTATTGATGAATCCAAACAAGTATCTAGCCACAACATTCAAATCCTTTTTCCCAATCGAAGAACCTTCATCCATCCAATAGGGAGAAGAGTCAAAAATCAAGGGTGCAACCAAACCCTTCACAAAATCCAAGTTGCAGCGCATTTGAGCGAATGTAGATCAGATTCAAAAGTTGGCACCTTTAGTGTTGTTTCAATGGCTCTAGCGTTACATATAACCTTTTTACCTCTAACTTCTACTTCTTCAAGTGGTTTCCAAACTATGCCCTTTTTCCTTATTTGGAAGGTCCTGAGTGTATTCCGTGTAAAATTCTCTACCCAAGAAGGGATATAGGGGTCCCAATGCCTGGTAAAGCCCTTGAACTTATGGAATCGTATTTTATCATGGATGGTTTGGTAGTCGTTCATAATTCCATCTGTGGAGCGCCGTCTCTCCTCAAAGATCGGTCATTCACCTAAAACTTTAAGACTAATTAAGGCCCTTGTAGATACAACCGACAAGACTCTAGAAGCTGGTGCTTATGTAAATGGAGGTTGCCCAAACTTGGATCGAATATCTACCCTCTTCCTTACTACCCCCTGCATAGGTTCTGCTCTTTCTTGAGCAGATGAATTTGAAGGGGCAGTTGGTTGATGACAGGGAGCCTTCAAAGGATCATTTATGGTTATGTCCCGATGTTTATTGAGTGGAGGAGGAGGAGGAGAAAGTTCAATGTCTGATTTAGTGTCAGATGAAATAACTTGTTTTCCCTTTGTTCTTGCCATTACCTGCAAATCACACATTCAAATAATGGATTTGTGAAGGTTAATTGAACTCAAGAACAAATTGAAACAAATTTCAAAAGCACTAATGTGGTTTGCCTAATAGGAAGGAGGATCGCCAAACAGGTTCAACAAACTCCGCTGAGCTCGCCGAAATGGACAATGTCAAATTGCCTAGGGCTCAAGCATAAAAGGCGAAGTCAATGCCAACTTGGTGATTCACCGAGTTGGTTTTGGCGGGCTAAGACAAGTCCCCCGAAACTAACAGTGCAAAAGGGGAGGATACAACAATCAAAGGCCATTTCCTCTCCCACTTGGCGATTCACTAAATGGGTTCTGTGGACTAAAACAAGCGCGCCAAATGGGAAAGTACCCAAGGTCATATGCTAGGAAAGGCGAGTTAGGTCTTACTCGGTGATTCAAATAACTTCCTTGAAGAGTTAATACAATCTTGCTGAATAGGAGGTTTCAGCCCAATGCCTAATTTTTTCAAAAATAAACCAACAAACATAAAAAATATCGCATCCCCCCCCAACATTATAATTCACCAATATGCTTTTCTACCCATAAATACTCATTTTTACCCATTCTATCATTAAGTATTGTACTAACTGACGATTTTCCCTTAAGAAAGTATTCACCTTGTCTATTATTGGGAAAAATCATGCAATTGGGTCAGCGCCAGGCTACTCAAACTTAACCCACAATTAATCAAGTTCAGACCCATCACATATAGCAACTCAATTTGACCGATTGACCAACACAATCAAAATTCACATTTTCTTAGGCATTTTGAATTTTGATAATAATGGATAGTTCAATTCCAAAATACAATACTGGCCATTGAAAATAAATACGCAATATCAGTTAAAGGGCTTGATCCCGCAACATATATGCCTTCTAAATGCAAAATAATCAACAATACGTTCAAAAATCAACCTTAAAGACAAAACACACTCGAGAAAATGAGGAATCGGGGTTGGAATGACATGACTTCCAAGAAAATGCACTCCTAGCACTTTTAAAACACTTGCAGAAGGCTCACAGTCACTCAAAATGCATGAATGAAACACAAGGATTCGAGAAGGCTCTCTAATTTCAAAGGGTTTGATTTTTGAATTTGAAAAGACCCTTGACCTTTTTATATTAGGCCCATTAAGCGATCATTACTAACGCTACCAACGTGTTTAGTGAATCACAAATTGGTGTTTAAGCTCACCGAACATGCCTGAACAAACACCAAACCAGAAGATTAAATTGGTGAACACGTTGAAGTCCTCATATGCCTTTGTTTAATCGTCTTGTGAAATCGTCCTCCCAGTTATAGGAGGTACTCAGATTGCTCTTGTGGTTTGACTAACACTAATGGGCATGTCATTTAGATCACCTATGCTGTCGTTTTGACCTTAGTGATTGTCATTGTCACTCATTTAGTCAACCTGCAAATAAGCCAACAACAACACAAAACAACAAAACTACTACAAATAAACAAAACGAAAAATCTCATTTCTCAATTAGAATTCTCATCCACCAGTCCTCGGCAGCGACACCATTTTTATAACGCTCAAATAAACCTTCAAAACCAATCAAAAGAGTGAGTGATAGTAGTCAGTAAAAAACCCAACAAAGTGTCACGGTCGAATCCCACGGTGAATTGTATATCGTAGATAATTCTTTATTAAGAGATTTGGACTTCAAATTAGCTCATTTGGAATAGTAATAAACAATTAAGTGGATGGTACCACAAACTTAATATTAAGTTTTTGTTATCGATTATTGTAGTTAAACTGAAATTTCAACGAAATCAAGAGGTAATAAGCAATGTAGGGGTGTTGGGATTGGATATCACTGTCATATAAGAGTGATTTTACTACTCTATAGTGATGTACATACATGAATAGGCTACATCATCTTCAATGACGCTTATCATATTTCGATCTCAAATCTAAATGTCTTCTTTCGATCTCATCTAAATGTCATTCCTGAAGAACCCAATACCTTAATCTATCCTCTCTTTCAAGAATAGGGAAAATTGATCTAACCCATACCCTCTATTTAAATCAAGTCATAGACATCAAACCTAAATTTCTAGTATTGAACTAATTACCCACTCCAATAAATCTCTTTCGAGCATCAATCGGAGATCGAAAGTAGAAATTAAGTTTGCAACCTTAACCTTTAAGTTAACCTCTTGGTAATTAGACCAAATTCATGCATGGACAACAACAAAACAGAGCATAACACAATACCCACTATATTTAAATCAACACCCAACCCCATTAGAGCACCCCTAGATCTTGGGGTTTTAGCCACTCGTCACAAAAAGTAAAGAAAATACACGTTCCATGAAGCCATGGGTAACTTGAAATCAATAAATTAAGAATCAACTCATGTTGGATTTATCTTGAATTTATCAAATTCAAGTCTTAAATTGTACAACCCCAAGAAAACTAGAAAAAGTGTTCTTTTAAAGGTAAGGTTGTCACGACCCAAGGGTACCCCCTATATGCGGCACGTCGTATAAGACTCTGAAAAGTCTCATACAAAACTCATAGCATGTCATTGCAATAGATAATAGAAATAGTATGGAATTAAAACTCATTTAAATCTATACAATCGAAAATACTCATTTAACACAGCGGAAATCTATTGTCTCACATGGCCATCTAAAACAATATCTCGAAACAAAAGTAGGGTCACGACCCTTTACAATCGAAAGTCTAACATATGTCTATTACATGAAAGAAAATGAAACATCAAAAGTACTTATCCTTGATTTATGAGGACATACCACTTTAGCCTTGGAAGAATCTTAATCCAAGCCCTTGAACTAAAGAGAAAGCAACTCACTTGCCGGAACCTACACTTGTAGTAAAATAAGAGAAATATGGATTAGCACAATTAAGTACTAAGTATGATAGTCATGCAAAAACCATGCTTAAAATGGACATTTTATTTGAAAGTCATGCTTTTATGCCAATTTGATAAAACTTCATCAACATAAGTGTAAGATGCATAATATTCAAACATAACAAACATACAAGTCATTTCTTCACATTAGAACATAATCAACCATATAATACATTTCATTACATTAAGCTTTCACCTCAAGTAACCACAATCCATACCTTGTGGAATGTAAGAATAGTGTCCCTTACCACCACCTACACTAGATACCACATTAAGGCCACCAAAACTAAACTTACCATTTATCCTTTCCATATTTACACAATACTCATACATAAGAGACAAACATTTCTTAAGTCATAACAAGGAAGTAACTCATAATACAATCCAAGTATAGCATGCATCATTACATTTAAACATATAAGTCAACATTTTTCATTAGAATCATTTACAGTACTTTCATTCATTAGTCAGGAAGATCTTAGAGAACTCACTATGACCCTCTCAAAGCCTACTTGAGTAATGCATGGATGGCATCCCATACTACCACCCACAGTTCATAGAACTCCTCAAGAAACAATAATACACATCTCACATGATGGGAAGAAGCGATTAACCGACATAGACCAAGTGATCTAGACATGGAATCCGGTGTCAAGAAGCCCCACACCGTAAATAGGTGGTCTACTTGCCTAAGGTAAGACGGGTAACATTTAGCTTAGGTGGATCCACTAGCTATCCTATGTGGGCACATAGTTATGGGATAAGAGAGATGTTTATTTAAATCTGGCCTAACGTAGGGAGAACTTCCATCTTACCATATCCTCTCTGTACTTAACCTACATTCCCATAGAGTATTTTCATTTACATCACATTATTGTACTTGAGAGGGCTACCAACATTAGGCCTACCAACTCTAAATACATTACACATGAAAGGGCCACCACCATTAGGTCTACTGAATTGAGGTACATTACAAGGATAGCTCATCGACTTTCCAAGAAATGGCCACCAACATTAGGTCTACCACTTCAACGTTCATCATTTCACACAAGAAAGGGCTACCAACATTAGGTCTACCATTTTAAGGTTTATCATAGCATTAGTTTCTAGACTCATCATGAAGGGCTACCAACATTAGGTCTACCAGTTCATGTCATAGACTAGAATACTTCATCATTCATTTAGGAAAGGGCTACCAACACTAGGTCTACCAATTCAAATTATTAAGACATTAAACATTAACAACCCAAGAAGAGCATGCCTAAGCCTACCAAGTCAAGGTACATCATTCAACCATACTTCATTCATTCAAGAAGACCAATTCAAGACATACATTACATAGGTTAAAACACTTCACATTCTATCATCATCATTAATTAGTGTTAATTGAGAATATGTTTTCAATAATAACACAATTACATTCTAAACATGATCATAACACTTACATTGAGATCACACATATATACTTCACATCATATTCATATATAGATCCTTCATTAACTTGCCTTTCAAGGCTATGAACCAACATCAACCCATAAATCTAAGATACTATAACTATATAAGGAAATTGATATGATTCAATAACTAATCCAATATAAACATAAAAAAATCAACATACTTTCATGATCAATCAATTCCTAATCACAATTAACAACTTAAGAATTTGGGCGAAAATATGGGTTCATAGGAGAAATCATCTTAATTCAACAATAATTCAACATGCTAATCATAATTCGTTATATAAAAGCTTTTGAAATCGTTTTAGAGTTGAACCCATGCATAGATTGAAAATTAGGGGTTTTGGGGATCTTTGGAGACTTGAAATCATCTTTTAAATTTGCTCCTTGAAAGAAACTAAGTCAAGGATGAAGACTACCATACCTTTTAGGGAATAAATCCACAAAACTTGAGTGAAAATGGTGACGTTTTGAGCTTGGAAGCTTGAATCCTTCACTTCCAATTGAGGTTTCTAGAGATATAACTTTTGGAGAGGAGGGAAGGTTTATAATTTGGATTTTGAAATAATTAATTGAAAAGGTATTTTAATACTTTAAAAACCCTTAAAATACATTAATAAACCAATAATAACCTTCCACCAACTAAACTAACTTGATTAGGAATTTACCAAACCACACCTCAACTTGGCCGAATTGGGGAAGTTCACAGGTGTGATACACCCCATGACCTACGGACCGTTGGTGGGGTGACGCCCTGTCCTGCTGGTCCATGGTTTGAGGCTGCCACATGAATTTTTGTTCCTTGACCCACGAGGCCATCCACGGGGGTTGGATGGACCTACGGGGTGTAGATCCCCATCCGTAGGTCATCACATTTTGGGCAGATTTTGGTTTCTTTGGGGTCTTGGGGAACGGCTTTAGGGCCCCCCTCAAGGACCCTTGGTTGGTTTTTGTTGGGTCGTGCCTTGACGTTTAACCCCTAAGCCCCTTAACCATAGTTCGAAAAATCATTTAACAAATCATAACCTCACAACAAACTCAAACACACACTAGTTAGGCTCTTGTTTCACCTATTTATTTTATGGGTCAGTACATTATCCCCCACTTTGGAACATTCGTCCTCGAATGACACTTTAAACACTTTAAGGGATTAACGACTCAAGAATAGTAGTCCATCACGCATGCAACATCCTAAATAATTTATAAAACTAGGAGGAAACATCAACTCCACATCAATAAGCTCAATGCAACACAAGAAAGTAGGAACTACATCTACAAACTCATTATGCATCATAACTTCAACATTTCTCATTTCATTGGAGGAATTGTCTTGTCCAACTCATATCATGCTCTTCATAACATCATTAGGCACATTATGCAATTACTCTCAAAAGCACATTTAGGCATGTTCAACAATTCAACCTCATGAAGCATATAGACAACTCATACTAAATGTACATCAACATGAGGAACATAAATCATAAAAACACATTTTCTCATTAAACATAAACTCATCAAGAACATGCATAACATAAGGAGACCATGGAAACACATAATCACACATGACTCCAAAATATGAAACAAGCTACAAGGAACTCTTGGTCTCAAGCTTGAATAGGAATAGAAGGAAAGAGATAAGGATCTTGGAACTCTCAACAACCTTACTATTCAACATACTATCCCCCACATAGGGGTAAACCCAACTAAGGCTAACATGAAAGCAACATAGGAATCTCAATACAACATTCACAATCTTTAAGGAACTATCACATACCGGTACCTTCATCCAGATGAGCTCTTTTATCCTTGTTAGCTTGAAGCACATAGAAATGATTTTTCTTTGGAGCATTGGGATCCGGGACATCAAGAGAAGTTTATTTGGCCTCCCTTCCTTTGGCCGTAAGTGTAGGGCAATCTTTCACTTGGTGATCATTCTTTCCACAACTATAGCACCCACTAGTACCAACTAGGCACTTCCCATGATGCTTCTTCCACAATTATGGCAAGTAGGTTTAGAAAAATGAGGTCCACTACCTCTCTCTTGGTTAACCTTAGGGGTGCTTGAAGAATCTTGATTTGGAGCTCTCTTTTTTATCCTAGGTTGACCTTGCTCATCAGACCTAGACCTCTTCAACTCCCTATTCTTCCTCTTAAGTTTGGACTCCTCAATAGTATGACCATACACCATAAGCCTATAAATGTTCATGTCATCATGGAGCATTGCCATATGACACTCTTCCTCAACTAGGTCGGACACACGATCACAAACCGACTAATGTCATCCCTAGGGTTTGACACCAAAGATGAAGTATACTTAGACAATAGGGTAAATTTCAAGGAATACTCCTCCACACTCATGCTACCTTGCCTAAGGTTGATAAACTCCTCCACCTTGCATTCCTTCTTCTCACAGGGAAAGTACCTACCAAGTAATGCTTTCTTAAACTCCTCCCATTCTATAGGACCCGCTCCTAATAGCCTATTGATTTTCTATTTAGTGAACCAAACTTGGGCAACATCCTTTAATTGGTGGGAGGCAAGTTTGGCTTTTTCTATAGAAGTCACCACCTTAGCATTGACTGTCTTATACACCTCATCCAAAAACTCTTGGGGATCGTCTCCTACCTTGGAACCTAGGAACACCGGAGGATTCATCCTCACAAAGTCTCTCAACCTAGAAGCCATAGTGCTCACAATAGGGTTCACATTAGTCTCAACACCCCTACTAGCTTGAGCCGTCATGGCTTGGGCTTGAGTAGTTACGGCTTGAGCCATCATCAAAAGAGCCGACCTAACTTCCTCATTGGTCATGGCCGAAGGTTTAACCGGAACTTGATTGCCTTGATTATCTTGAGGAACTTGGGGAGGAACTCACTCATTAGCAGTCTCCTCTTCCACTCTCCTTGTGGTAGTCCTTCTTGTATTCATATCCTATAAACACAAAAGAAGGATTAGAAAAAAGACATTTATAGAGCTATACTCTATGGCATGACTTCAAGAATAATGAAAGAAGTGTAGCTTCCTAACGTTCTATAGCATCTCACGCATAGATGTGTCGCGACTCACACCGTTGAAAAAGACTCTACTAGACGTGGTTTGTGACACATCAATCCTAAAAACCATTTCCAAAATCTTGTGCTTTGATACCATGTTTGTCAAGACTCAGGGGTACCCCCTAGATGCAACACGGCGTACAAGATTCCAAAAAGTCTCATACAACCCTCATAGCATACATTGCAATAGATAATATAAATAGTACGGAATTAAAACTCATTTAAATCAATACAATCAAAAATACTCATTTAAAATAGCGGAAGTCTATTGTCTCACATGGCCATCTAAAACAATATCTCGAAACAAAAGTAGGTGTCACGACCCTTTACAATAGAAAGTCTAACATATAAACTATTACAGGAAAGAAAATGAAACATCAAAAGTACTTGTCCTCGATCTATGAGGACATACCACTTTAGCATTGGAAGAATCTCAATCCAAGCCCTTGAACTAGAGAGAAAGCAACTCACTGGCCGGAACCTACACTTGTAGTAAAATAAGCGAAATATCGGTTAAAACAATTAAGTACTAATGATGATAGCCATGCAAAAACCATGCTTATAATGGACATTTTATTTGAAAGCCATGTAAATATGCCAATTTGATAAAACTTCATGAACATAAGAGTAAGAGGCATAATATTCAAACATAACCAACATACAAGTCATTTCTTCACATTAGAACATAATCAACCATATAATACATTTCATTACATTAAGCTTTCACCTCAAGTAACCCCAAGCCATATCTTGTGCAATGTATGAATAGCGTCTCATACCACCATCCACATTAGATACCACACTAAGGCCACCAAAAGTGAACTTACCATTTATCCTTTCCATCTTTACAGAATACTCATACATAAGAGACATAAACATTTCATAAGTCATAACAAGGAAGTAACTCATAATACAATCCAAGTATAGCATGCATCATTACATTTAAACATATAAGTTAACATTTTTCATTAGCTTCATGTAGAGCACTTTCATTCATTAGTCATGAAGACCTTAGAGAACTCACTACCCTCAAAGCCTACTCGTGCAATGCATGCATGGCATCCCATATTACCACCCACAATTCATAGAACTCCTCAAGAACCATAATGCACATCTCACATGATGGGAATACGTGATTAACCGACATAGACCATCTGAGCTAGACATGGAATCTCGTGTCATGATGCCCCACACCGTAAAGAGGTGGTCTACCTGCCTAAAGTAAGACCAGTAATATTTAGCTTAGGTGGATCCACTAGCTATCCTATGTGGGCATATAGTTATGGGATAAGAGAGATGTTCATTGAAATCCAGCCTAACGTAGGGAGAACTTCCATATTACCATATCCTCTCGGTACTTGTCCTACATTCCCATAGAGTTGTTTCATTTACATTACATTATTGAACTTTAGAGGGCTACGAATATTACGTCTACCGACTCTAAATACATTACACATGAAAGGGCCACCACCATTAGGTCTACCGTATCAAGGAACATTACAAGGATAGCTCATTGACTTTCCAAGAAATGGCCACCAACATTAGGTCTACCCCTCCAAGGTTCATCATTTCACACAAGAAAAGGCCACCAACATTACGTCAACCGCTTCATGGTTTATCATCACGTTAGTTTCTAGATTCATCAGGAATGGCTACCTATATTAGGTCTACCGATTCATGTCATAGACTAGAATACTTCATCATTCATTTAGGAAAGGGCTACCAATATTAGGTCTACTGATTCATATCATTAAGAAATTATACATCAAAAAACCAAGAAAAGGATGCCTAAGCCTACCAAGTCAAGGTACATCATTCAACAATACTTTCATTCATTCAAGAAGAGGATGCTTAGGACTACAAATTCAAGACATACATTACATAGGAGAAAACCCTTCACATTTTATCATCATTATTCATGAGTGTTAATTGATAATATGCTTTCAATAATAACGCATATACATTCTAAACATGATCATAACACTTTCATTGAGATCACACATATATACTTCACATCACATTCATACATAGATCCTTTATTAACTTGCCTTTCAAGTCTATGAACCAACATCAATCCATAAATCTAAGATACTATAATAGATAAGGAAATTGACATGATTCAATATCTAATCCAATATAATAATAAATAATTCAATATACTTTCACGATCAATCAATTCCGAATCGCAATTCACAACTTAAGAATTTGGGGAAAAACATGGGTTCATAGGAGAAATCATCTTAATTCATCATTAATTCAACAATATATTCATAATTCATCATATAAAAGCTTTTGAAATGGTTTTGGAGTTGAACCCATGAATAGATGGAAAACTAGGGTTTTTAGGGAACTTTGGAGACTTGAATTCATCTTTGAAATTGGCTCCTTGAAAGAAACTAAGTCAAGGATGAAGACTACCATACCTTTTAGGGAAGAACTCCACAAAACGTGAGTGAAAATGGTGAGGTCTTGAGCTTGGAAACTTGAATCCTTCACCTCCAATGGAGGTTTCTAGAGAGAGAACTTATGGAGAGAAGGGATGGTTTATAATTTGGGTTTTCAAATAATTAATTGAAAAGGTGTTTTAATAAATTTAAAACCCCTAAAATACATTAATAAACCAATAATAATCGTCCACCAACTAAACTAACTTAATTAGGAATTTACCAAACCACCCCTCAACTTGGCCGAATTGGGGCAGATCACAGGAGTGACGTACACCCCATGACCTACTGTCCATAGGTGGGGTGACGCCCCATCCTACTGGTCTGTGGTTTGTGGCTGCAATATGAATTTTTTGGCCATGACCTACAGAGGCCATCCACGTGGCGTGGATGGACCTACGGGGAGTAGGTCCCCATCCGTATGTCATCACATTTTGGGCAGTTTTTGGTTTCTTTGGGGTCTTGGAGTTTAGGCTTTAGGGTCCCCCTCAAGGACCCTTGGTTGGTCTTTGGGGGTCGTTCCTTGTCGTTTAACCCCTATACCCCTCAACCATAGCTCGGGACATCATTTTACAACTCATAACCTCACAACAAACTCAAACACACACTAGTTAGGCTCTAGTTTCACCTATTCATTTTATGGGTCGTTATAAAAGTGTTCTAAAACTCTAACTCAAAACTCTCTCTTGAACGTAGTAGTCAAAGTTTCTAAAAATTGTATCCTTTAGGCTATTTGTATTTTCCCAAAATTTGGCTCAAAATATGCTTCATAACCAACTCGAGAAAATTAGTCTGGCTCGTTAAACTGGCTTGGTGCCCTTCACTCTTCAGGTTGCCTTGTGATACTGTAAGCTTCAAGTGTTTGAACTTCAGTTGGTGAACTCGATTGGGTCAGCCTTCCACATTCGGCTAACCGCCGAATACCATCTAAGTTCAGTCTCTGAGCATTAGATCTTTGCCTTGCACACTGCAACTTTGGATGATGTGCTTCGAGATTGTCATTCTAATTCGGTGAATCGCCTTTACCACTATAGCTTGCCGACCTTATTTGGTAGATACAAGTGTTATGCACTGTCAATTTGGGCGAGGCCGTGCTTAGTTAGCGATCCACTCTTCATGTTAGGTGATCAACAATGTTCACTTTGCACTTCTTTGTGTATTTTTGGCCATTCTTTCAAACTTTAGTCACTTCCTTCTTTATAGCTACAAATCATAAATATTTTATTAGAAAAGGACAAATTTAGGCATTGAGGACACTAATTATTGAGCTAAATGGACCTTAAATGAATGTAAATCTACCACTCATCACTGGACATCGATGCCCCTCTTGAGGTTTTAGCACCAGAGGCTCAAGATGAGAGTGCTCCATATGCATAGCTATCAGGGGGACCCTTTCTCTCAGCCTCCTAGCACTTTTACTTATTTTTCATTGAGGACACGACATTCTATTTTTGGTAGGGTGAGGGCCTCCATGCCAATATTATCCTTTTGTTTGTATTTTTTTATTTCATGTTTTGATCAGTTATAGTTTTATGATTTTTTATATTAGAGTACTCTTTTGGGTAAATGTGCGTCTCTTTACTTGTATTTCATTCTCCCTTGATGTTGCAACCCCCCTCCCCCCATGAGTTCAAATTGTGAAATGCTTGAAAAATTCATTGATTAAAAATGAAAGATCGATTGTGTTCAATATTGATGTGTTTAATAGTACTGATGATGCAATGTGTTGGTTGCGAGAATGAGATCGACGTGGCTACACCTTCGAGCGATCTCTTTGAATCTTTATTGACTAGCTACATTTGTATGTAAGCCTGAACGACGCACGTACACTTTTTTTTTTTTGTAGATGTGAGCCTTAACATCGCACGCACATTTGTATGTGAGCCTCAACATAGCACGTACGCTTCAAAGCATGCATGTAGAGTCCTAGAATTTTCCTTGATTGTCCAATTGAGTGAATCTTGGTGAATGTGAGACATGATCTTGGGAAAAAATTCAATGAGGGAACCAAATTGTCCATAAAGCCTTTGCCTTTGTGACTACCTTGTAACGGTGTGAATCCAAGTTGGCATCACTTGAGCCTAACTTATTTCCTGACAACCAAAAGATGCCTCTTGAACCAAATTATCCCTACCTTCTTACCAAAAATCCTTATAGAAGCATTGTGATATTTTAATAGACAACTTAGGAAAAAAGCCTAAGTTGGGGGTATGGAAAGGAAGGAAGAATGAAAGCCAAGTGAAGAGCAAAGAAAGATTAAATGAGACTCAAATCTGAATGTTTTGCAAAAAGAAGGAACCATTCCTCATAAAAAAATTGATATCAATGGGATGAGTCGTGGGAAAATGAGAATGAAAAAGAGAAGTGAATGCAATAATAGGGGATTCCAAATAAATTGAGTGAACAGTCAAAGTTTGAGTTCTAAAAATGGGAAAAGAAGGAAAAGAACTTGAGAATAGTTAATGATGATTGCAACAATTATTTGAAATGTGTATAATCCATGAATCCAAATTGACCATGCCTTAACCCTCAGCCCTATTACAAGCCTAAAAAACCCTTTAAATCATGCATGAACTAGGTTTTGTGATAATTGGAAAATATGGGTAAACCTATGGGACAAAGATTGGATGTGTTTCTCTTTCGAGAGGGTGAGAGTTGCATCGATTTCTATTACCTTTGTTGATTTGATTTGTGATAGCATGGAATCATTCTTGATGTGTGGGCACTAGAATGCATTTGTTAAAACATATTCTTTCATTAGACAAGAAGCTAAAGTGATCTTGAACTTGTGTTGAGACTAGTAAGTCATCATTTGAAGCTTGTTGATCATGATTGAGTGTAACATGCTATTGAGAGTAATTTTTCTATGACCCTTGCATGTTATATCTCACTGTGTACTATTGTAGACACCCTTATTAAGCTTATTGTGTTCTTGATTTACTTGAGGAAAAGGAAAAGTTTGACTTTGGGGTGTTGATGAGTGGTAGATTTTCACTCATTTAAGGTCCATCTAGCTCAATAATTAGTGTCCGCAATGCCTAACTTTGTCATTTTCTAATAGAATATTGATGATTTGCATCTATGAAGGCAATTGGACAAGGCAAGGAGTATTGTTTAAAAGAATTACCAAAAATACAAAAAAAAGTGCTAAGTGAACATTGATGATTGCCTAACATGAAGGGCGGATCATCATTTTAGCACAACCTAGCCTAAACTGACAGTGCATAGCACTTGTGTGTATCAACGAATGTTGATGGACTCCAGTAGAAAAGGCGATGCATTGAACAAGAATTGTGGTCCTGATGCACATCGCTCAAAGTGACTCTATGCAAGGCAAAGAATAAACGTTCGAACGGTGAACAAATGTGGTATTCGGTGATTCGTCGATCGTGAAATGCTGAGTCAAACAAGTTCGTCAACTATAGTTCAAACAATGAAGCCTAGAGCATCATAAGGCGAGTTGAGGAGTGAAGGGCGAGTCACTGATTAGGTTTGGCGAGCCTGACTAATATGGCCAAGTCGGTTAAAAAGTAGATTTTGGGTCAAAATTTGGGAAATTATAAATATCCCAAAGGATATAAATTTTAATATGTTGATTTTGAGAGTTTATCAGAAAGTGAGTTTGGAGAAAGAACACTTTTCTAGACTTCAGGATTTTTTAAATTAAAGCCAAAATCTCTTAGGTGGATGGTACCACCAACTTAAAATCTCTTTATAGCATTGAAATGTTATCCGAATGTGTTATTGGAGGTGTTGAAAATTCAGTGAATGCAATGTCCCAAAGAGTGTGTGATGATGGGGTTTACGTGAGAGGTGAAATATTAGAGGTTTTTCAGCTAAGCTATCCAAGGCTTGCCAAATATCAAGATTGTAATAAAATAATGATGAAAGTTGGTACAAAAGGGAATGTGAAGATGCTACATATGTGTAACCTTTTAATCTACATGATCCAATAAGTACACAACCCGATAATTTGTTTACTAATATTCTCGACAAATTGAAGGGCTCATATATGATTTTGCAAGGAATGAAAAGTGATGTTTCGGATTTTTCCACAAAGGTAATCTCACATTCATCCTCCATTAAGTCACTCGAAGAAAAGATGGCAGAACTGAGTGCTCTTGTGTGTACTAATCCTTATAAGAATTTAACGAATTATGTAAATGATAGTCAGAGGAGTGGGTAAACTTTGCAAGAAATAACTAGGCACGATAATGAAGATGTTCAAGGGGTGATTGTTGATGATGAATCACCTGAGGAATGAGTAAGACATCAACAAAAAGAGTTGAAGGTGAGACAAAGTCAAATGTGAAGGAATACGGTGCTAAGGACTCATCCACATTGCCTCAAATCAATTATAAAGTCTCCTTTTCGTCAAAGATTAAGAAAGAAGAATGACAATGCAGAATTACAAAAGTTCGTGGAAATAGTGAAAGATTTGAAAGTAAATATACCATTGGTGGATATCTTGACTGAACTACTGGGTTATGCCAAATATATGAAAGAATTGGTGACGAAGAAGAGGGTGATAGATTGTGAAAAATTGTCACAAACATGTAGTGTGTTAATGACAAAGAATACACTACTCAAGAAAGATGATCCGGGAGCTATTACTCTTCCATGCACTTTTGATGCGAGTAAATTTTGTGATGATATTAATAAGCTTGGGCTTGTTAATCCAAAACCAACAAACATGAGGCTGTTAATGGCTGATCATTCAATAAAAAGGTTAGTTGGTGTAGTGTATGATTTTCTAGTAAAGGTTGATAAATTTGTGTTCCCCGATGATTTTGTAGTGCTTGATTGTGAGATTGATATTGTCATGTTGGTTATTCTTGGTAGACTATTCTTTGCCATAAGAAAAATGATGCTTGATGTGGAATGTGGTGAATTGAAGTTCTGAGTTAATGATGAAGTAGTTAGCCTCAATATTCATAGATCAATGAAATATCCAAGTGATATGCATGTTGTATCTCACTTGGATCAGAATGATGAAATTGTGGCAAGTATTGGAGATGCAACGTATTATGGGGAATCATTGGCTAAAGTGCTACTTAGTTATGATCAAGCTGGAATTAACAATTATGATGAAGTTATTGTTGCTCTTATTGGTGTAGGCTCACACACTTTGTTTCAAATGAAGCTTGATCTTGATTTGTCTAGTCGAGAAGCACCACCAGCCAGGCCATCTATTATTGAAACAACAAAATTGGAATTGAAAGAGCTTCAATCACATCTTAAATATGTTTTTGTTGGGACTAACAACACACTCCCGATGATTATTTCAAGTGATCTTGAACAATATAATGTTGAGTTGTTAATGGTGGTGTTGAAGAGGCACAATAGAGCCTTGTGATGGTCAATTTTTAACATCATGGGAATTTCACTTTGTGTATGCACTCACAAAATTTATTTGACTGAGTATTGCAAACCAAGCATTGAGAATCAACGACGGTTAAACTCCCTAATGCAAGATGTGGTGAAAAATGAGATTATAAAATGATTAGACGTGGGAATGATTTTTACAATTGCGGACAACCAATGGGTGAGTCAGGTCTAATGTGTTCCTAAAAAGGTGGTATCATGGTATTTCCATATGAAAAGGTTGAGCTTGTCGCTACTAGACCCATGACGGGTGGCGTGTGTGTATGGACTATTAGAAGCTTAACTCATGGACCGAAAATGATCATTTCCCAATACCATTTATCGATCAAATACTTATATTTTTTCAGTAAAGGGGTGGTATTGCTTTTTTGATGGGTATTCCGGATATAATCGAATCTCCATTGCACAAGAGGATCCACAGAAAAAACTTTTACATGACCTTATGGAACATTTGCATTAAAGCAAATGCCCTTTGGGTCATGTAATGCACTGACTAATTTTCAATGGTACATGCTGTCAATCTTCGTGGATATGGTGGAGGATTCCATTGAATTGTTCATGGATGATTTTTCAATCATTGGAGACTCTTTCTAAGAGTTCTTGAATCATTTGGAAATGGTGATTAAAAAGGGGCGTTGATTTGAATTTGTATCTCAATTGGGAGAAGTGCCACTTTATGGTGAAAGAAAGATTTGTGCTTGGGCAGAAAATTTTCGGGGATGGTATTGATGTTGATCGAGTTAAAGTCCAAGTAATTGAAAAATTACCTCTCCTAATTTCGGTAAAGGTACTAAGAAACTTCTTTTGTGATGAGTCGTGAATTTTGACTCATTTAGAGATTATTATTGAATGAATTAGTGCCTTCGATGTCAATTTTGTGTTCATAACTGATGTTAATTTGTTCATTTGCAGCAATGAAGGCTTAAGAACAAGGCAAGGACATTATAATGCAAAAAGAAGCAAACAAAGTTGGAAAATATAAAAAAAAACAAAGGCTAAAGCTCGTAAAAGCCACTCGACGACTCGCCGAGTGATCCTTTAGCTCGCCAAAAAGTCCAGCAAATTGGCTCATGAACTAAGCCAACTCAGTGATGAAGAGAGCATTTCGGCGATACGCCAAATGGAACGACAAGCTCGACCTAGATCTCCTAAATGAACAGAAAAATTGGGTGCAGAAGTCAACCCAAAACGCGAGAAGAGGTGCCTCTTGGCCGATCGCTGAGTCATCGGTGATCCCAACTAACTTCACCGAGTGTGCTCCAGTACTGAAACATTGGGATGTTTCTGGAAATGTCAAAATTGATTTTTAAAAAGAGAAAAAAAGGTCTTACACAGTATTTAGAGTTTTACATAAACTTGGACATTATTGAATACTCTTGGAGAGGTTTTTGAACTTAGATTATTGAGGATTTGAGATTCTAGTCTTAATTTTAGTGTTGAGTAGTGGAGATTTTGACAATCCGATGGAACATCAGTTTGGTAACAATTTCTTACTTTTTACTATGATAGGCTAAACCCCATTTCCTTACGGGTGTGACTATGTAATTGAATACATAAATTCGCTTATGGGTATTGTTATTTGATATATTTAATGTTGTTTTGAAATGGGATCAATCATTTATTCATTTGAATCTACGAACTGAAGTTGTAAATTTAGTTGTAGTCTTAGCTCTCGATGTATGCTTGCGAAAGTTGCGTAGAATAGAATAAATGATTGATAAATGTATTGGCTTATGTCTCTATAAGCCAACTTGATAAAGTGGATTGAGTTAAGGAATTGGGTTGTTTTGTATTGCGAAGCTTTTGGAGGTTCGAAGGAACTCACTCGAAACATGATAGTTGATTGAAATATAGTTGTTATATTAAAAACCAATCCTAACCATTGAGATTCAACAACTTAAAGCAATTGAGAATTATCCATTAAGCGAAATTTGTGTTCAATTACTCACAGAATCTTAAGGTCCTCTTTATACTTGTTTAAACTCCATACTATTTGTTTTCGTTAACAATTGGTTACCAAACTCACTTGATATTCAAAATTAAAACCTATCAATTTATATTATGTAACCTGTTATTTACTTCAGTTCTACAAGAAATTAAAACACTTGAATACTTCGTACTTTAATTTTTTTACCATATCACTCCTTGTGGGATCGATAAAAACTCATCGTTGGGTTTATACTTGTTAGTGACCGCCTACACTTTGAATTATAAAAGGTATAGTTGAGCGTTATCAAAATGGCACCGCTGCCGGTGATTGGTGTTTAGAATTCTTTTATTGAAGTGTTTTTGTGAACTAATTTAATTGTAGTAGAATTTTCTTATTAGTGTTTTTGTTGTTTGCTCTCAATAGGTGAAGAAATGAGTGTGAACGGGAGCAATGTGAGTAAACATGGACACAATGATGACATCAGAGACTTGAACGATGTCAATGCGGATCAAATAGGTAGGGTCCGTGTAACGACCCGGAAAATGATAGAGTGAAACTAGAGCCTCACATGTGAGTTTGGAATCGAGAACTTAATGAAATGATTATATTTGAATTTGACCCAAAAAGTTCTTTAAAATGTGCTTCGGAAGTTACCGGAAACTTACTTAGCTGTATATAAAAAGATCCGTTTCGTTTTTCGAAAATCCGACTTCATATTCTTGTTTAGGGGGTCAAATTGAGTGGGAAATGGGTCTAACCCAAATTTTAGAGCAACCGTATCAAAATCCGAAATTTCCAAGTGAAGCCTTTTTCGAAGGTCTACTTTGGAGGGTCATATCTCCTAGCACACAAATTATTTGGGTGGCCAATAATATATCCATGGAAAGCCCTTTGAGTTAGCTACCTAACGCACTTCGTTTCATCTCATTTGGAGTTCGGACGAAGAAGTTATTCTTATTTTCGTAAAATCTGTTCGGCAGGAAAAGGCAATTTCCAGTAGGCGTGGTTACTGTTCACCCGCCTCAATTTTTTTCTAAGTGTTGGACCATTCTTCCAAAGGACTTATATTATTTCCTAGATACCATTAGTTCAATTCCCATCCCTAAAACATTTCCCTCTCTACAATCCTCCATTAAGAAGAAGAAGAAGAAGTGGGAGCTAGGGCTTTGGATTCAAGGCTTTCTTCATCAAATTTCGTGGGAGATCATAGCAAAGGTATGGTGACCCTTGATCCTTGATTATCTTTCCTTCAAGGAGTCCATTCAAAAGGGTTTCAAAAGTCTTCAAAGAACAAAACTTCTATTTTCTATTCTAGGTATGGGTTCATAGGTAAAATGTTTTCAAAGTCATTATATTGGTGAATTGAAGTTCTATTTATGATTTTAAGATGATTTTTATATGAAACTTCTTCAAGAACCCATGTTTTCATTAAAAGCCTAGAATTTGCTAATGAAGTGGGTTTAATGCCTTTGATTTAATGTTGATGAAATTGAGTTTAGATTGGATTGTATTGTTGATTTATATGGTTTTCTATACCTATTTATGATGAATTGTTGGTATTTGGATGAATTGAGGATTGTGGCCTTATGGGCAAGTTATGGATGAATTCTCTTGTGGTAAGAAAAATGGTTGGGACTTGAGTGTTGTTGATTATGGCTTTGGAGGATGGTAAGTTGGCTTAATCTCATATTATGGATAAAAAAAATTGTTCTTGCTTGGTTTGATCCACTTATGGTGGAGGTGTTTAATTATGGAATGTATTGTGACCATGGCCTTGAAGGCATAGTATGAGAAATATAAGTGTTACATGACATTTTTATGAATGGACATTTAATGGAGCTAATGTGATCATGTTATGAACGTAAATGTGTTATTATTGAAAGGATTTTTCTCAATTTGACACTCATGAATGTTGATGATAGAATATGAAGGATTCTCCAATTTATTGCATATCTCGAATTGGTAGAGCTTGTGCATCATTTTCTTGTTTAAATGATTATATTATTGGTTGTTGAATCCTCGGATCGGTAGGTTAGTAGCACCCTTCCACTCATGATAATAATGAACCTTGGAATCGGTAGTCTTATCGCACCCTTCCATTAATGATAGTAATGAACCTTGGAGTCGGTAGGCCTATGGCACCTTTCCATGAAGGTTAATGATGAGACTTGAACCGGTAGGCCCATGGCACCTTTTCAAGAGGAGTTAATGAGCTTTCCTAAATGAACCTTGAAACGGTAGGCTTAAAGCACCCTTTCACGTGATTAATAAATGTAATTTGGAGTTGGTAGGCCAATGGCACCTCTCATATGTGATAATGTCAATGTAACGAACTATTCTATGGGAATGTTGGCTAAGCACCGAGTGGATTTGGTTAGATGGAAACTCCCCCAATAATTAGGCATGAGTTTCAATGATCGTCTACCTTATCCCATAAACTATGTGCCTGCATAGGTAGCTAGTGGATCCATTAAGCTATATACCGGTCTTCCTTAGGCAAGTAGACCACCTCTTTACGGTGTGGGGACTTATGACACCGGATTCCATGACAAGCTCTCATGGTCTATGTCAGTTAAACGCTTACTTCCCATCATGCGAGATTTCATTATGGTTTCTTGATAGGTTCTACAAAGTGTAGGTAGTAGTATGGGATCCTACCTATACATTGCACGAGTAGGCTTGGAGAGGGTCATAGTGAGTTTCTCTAAATCCTAATGTATGTGATACAATTGTGGCCTAAATGAGGTTATTAAAGAATGTTGGCTCTCAAATGCTTAATATGAGATGCATGCTATACTTGGGTTATATTACGAGTTATTTTCCCTTGTCATGGTGCAAAGGTGAAAGAAAGGAATGATAAGTTACCTTAAGTGACCTTAATGTGGTGCCTTAGTATGGATGGTGGTATGGGACGCCATCCATACATTGCACGAGGTATAGCATAAGGGTTTCTTGAGGTGAAGGTCCAAGGTAAAGGTTTTCATGTTGAAATTGTTTAAAGGTAATATTATGACTTACTTGATGTTTATGCTTGTATTGTATGTCTTTTATGCAACTATTCATGGTACTTCAAAAAGTGGCATAATGCATGGTTTCTAACCAAAATGTCCCTTTTAAAGCATGTTTTGCATGGTCATCATACTTAGTACATTTTGTGTACTAACCCATATTCTTCATATTTTTACTATAAGCGTAGGTTCCGGCAAGTGATCCCTCCTAGCTAGTTTGAAGTGTTGGATTGCTTTCCTCCAAGACTTGGTATGTCCTCATGGATTCGAGGATAAGACTTTTAAGTTCTTTTGTTCATGTAATAGACTTAATAGACTTCTTTTGATTGTAAAGGGCCGTGTCCCTACTTATGTTTTGTGACTGTGTCTAAGATGGCCATGTGAGACTTAGACTTCCGCTGTGTGTTTTTAAAGTTGTTTTAATGAAGTTTAAATGTGTGGATGTAAATAAGTTTTTTTTTTATTCCGCACTATTTTCATTATTGAATGCAATGAATGACTATGTGGCTCGTATAAGACCCCTTCGGGGTCGAATACGCCATGTTACGACTAGGGGGTACTCTCGGGTCGTGACAGTCGGTGCTATTCGTTTACCCCCAACTGTGGGCAACACTATTTTTCATCGACTATTCTTTAGCTGCTCCAAATGAAAGGTTTCTTCATGGGACTCGCTCGTGAGAAACGTCATGATCATATTTGGAATTTTATGGATGTGTGTGGACCATTCTCCTTCAAGAATATCTCTCAAGAGTAAATCAGACATCGTTTATTTCCCTTCTCTCTAGTAAGGGAAGCAACAAAGTTGTTGACCTATCCAAGATACTCTATTACTTCTTGGGAGGAATTCACAGAAATGTTCTATGAATGATTTTGTCTTCCCTCGAAGATGGTGAGGTTGAGGGATAACATGTAAAATCTCAAACGTATTGATGGTGAACCTATTCATGAAACGTTTTTGAGGTTTCAAAAATCTATTTCTCAAATTTCCTACTCATGGATTAACGGATAATGTGCTCTTGCAATATTTCTACCATAGTCTTCACACTATCAATAGAGGTGTTGTTGATCAACTTATTAGGGATGGTATTATGAGACAACCTTTTGTTGTGGTGTTGGTGTTGCTTGATGAGATGACCAAGATTAAATAGGCATGGCATTCAAGGGAGGATCAAGTATCTCCTATAAAAATTGGGTTAACTAAAGAACAACTGGAGAAGAAACATGAGCGCGATGAAACTATGGCCAAGATGATGACACAAATAGACTTGTTGACGAAAATGTCATGGGGGTGGCAATAAGGCTGTGAATGCGGTTGGTGCTAATAGTGGGATAATCCAAGATGATATATAATTTGAAGATATGTATGATGAAGAATTTCAATTCTTTTCAATCCAAGCAAGGGCTTCTAGTCCGAGCAATCCAAGGCCAGGCAGGAATCAAGGTTGGAACAAGGATCGTCAGAGTGGTTGGTAAGATAGGGAGCAAGATTGGCATGAAAGGGGTGCAAATCGGAGAGAAATGGATGGTTATAGAGATCGTTATGCTCCTCATCATGATCATCCAAAGCCTAAGGAACCAAATCCCGATACCAAAAGCTTTCAAATCGAGGATATGCTTGCCCCTATCCTAAACAAGGTGGAAGGATCGTATAAGGTACTCAAGGAGATGAAGGGTGATATATCCTCTTTGAATCAATCGGTGACCTCTCATTCGATTTTGACAAAACAACTTGAGACACAAATGGATCAAATTTCAGGTCATTTTAATCTAAAACTAAAAGGGGGTCTTCCTAGTGATACCGTGGCCAATTCGAAAAATGATAATGCGCAAAGCATGGACATCATGACCCGGAGAGATAAAGTTGTGGAAAGTGATGTGCCAAATGATAATAATGCAAGTTCAAGCACAGAGAAAGCCATTATCTTTTAAGGCGATGAGCGTACTGAAGAGTTGAACAATTAAGCCTTCAAGGAGGTCGATGATGCACCTAGAAGTGTTGTTTATGGTGATTTTATTGCTTCTTAGATTGTTACTCCGGTTATAATAAAATCTCCATTGCACTGCAAGATCAAGAAAAGACAACCTTTACATGTCACTATGGGACGTTTGCTTTCAAAAGAATGCCTTCAGGATTGTGCAATGCACTGACGATGTTTCAACATTGTATGCGCTCTATATTTGCTGATATGGTAGAGGATTCGATAGAGGTTTTCATGGATGGATTTTTGGTTGTGGGATAAACATTCGAACCATGCCTTGAGAACGTTGGTAGAGTTTTGCAAAGTTGTGTCGAAACAAACCTTGTTCTCAATTGGGAGACATCCCATTTCTTAGTTAAGGAAGGTATTTTATTGGGGCAAAAAATTTCGGGAGAAGGCCTACAAGTTGATCAAGATAAAGTTGAAGTTATTGCTAGGTTGCCTCCTCCTATCTCAGTGAAAGATGTTAGAAGTTTCTTGGGTCATGCAGGTTTCTATAGACGCTTCATAAAAGATTTCTCTAAGGTGGCTCACTCTCTTTCCAAGATACTTGGAAAAGAAAGTTTTGTCTAGTTTGATAAAGCTTTTGTCAAGGAATTTTTGTGCTTAAAAGAGAAGCTCTTTCCGGCTCCTATCATTTTTGCTTCAGATTGGAGTGTTCCATTTCAGCTAATGTGTGATTCCAGTGGTTTGTCTTTGAGGGTTGTGGTTGGCCAATAGGGAAATTTGTTTCACCCGATGTATTATGCAAGCAAGACTTCGAATGTAGCTCAAAAGAACTACACTGTTAATGAGCCAGAGTTGTTATTTGTGGTGTACACTTTTGAAAAGCTTAGAGATTACCTTTTGAGGACCAAAGTGGTGGTGCATACCGACCATGTCGCGATCCGTTACTTGATGGCTAAGAAGGATGCAAAGCAAAGGTGGATTTGATGGGTGTTACTGTTGCAAGAGTTTGACTTTAAAGTCAAGGATCGAAAAGGGTGTAAGAACCAAGTGGCAGACCACTTGTTGAGGCTTGAAACGAATGTTGTTGTCTTCGGTGAGAAAGATATCGAAGACGCCTTTCCTGTTGAGTCGGTGATGGTTGTGTCTAATGGTACTCCAACTTCTCTTTTCTTTAGCTTTCCCAACGTTTTTGCTCCTTTTTACCATGTAATGTCCTTTTCCTTATTCTTAAGCCTTCATTGTTTCATATCAATACATTAACATCAATTATGAGCATAAAATAAGCATTGAGGACACTAATTCATTGAATAATAAACCCTAAATGAGTCGAAATTCCCGACTCATCAACACACCCAACTTAAACTTTTTCTTGTCCTTAAGTAAAACACAAGATCAACCAGGTCAACATGGATGTCTACAGATAGTGCTCCTAGAGACTCAACATGAATGCATATAAGGTTCAATCTACATCTGCAATGTTCAATTGTGCACTAAAAGATTCAAATTATGACTAGCCATCATCAAATGGATTTCAAGCTCATAATGCTCACTTCAAAATGCAAATTCATGCTCAACAATAGTATTTGAATTCCCTCACATAAAGAATGATGTCATGCTCTTCCCAAAGTCAATCAAGGAATACAATTAAGGAATCAATATCAACTCTCACACTCCCAATGAGAAAAACATGTGCGATTTTACCCATAGGCTTTCCCGTATTTTCCAACCAACAGATCAGTTGACTCATGAAAGATAAAAAATGACTACCAAGGCTTCTAATTGGTCTGAGGGTACGTGTATAATGATTTTGGCTTAGTGACTTGTACCTTAATAAAGCATGGCTCAAATTTTAGTTCTTCTCCTTTTTCTTTCATTCTTTTCATCTTCACAACTCATCCTTGGCATTTTCAAAGCATACACATTTTTTTGTGTAGATAATTAGATACTCCATTAATTTCCACAACATTACTCAATGGATAAAATTGTATCATTTCTTTTTCTCTTTCCATATTTTTTTATATATGGATGGGTTCCAACTTTTTCTTCAACACAAGCTCCCAAGGGTTAATATTACAAACTTCTTGGTCGATTTCTTTCCTCATTTTTACCACATTCCCAACTTAGGCATTTGTCCTAAGTTGGCTATTCAAACAAACCAATGTCTCATGAAGGTTTTAGGTGGGGAGGACAAGGTCATTTGTGTTCATATTTCATCCAAAGAAAAGGTTAGGCTCAAATGGTGCTAAGCTAGGTCCACACACTCACAAGGTGATCACACAAAGGTATAACAATTAGGTTCACTCTCAAAATTTATGCCTAAGATCATTTCCTTCATTCACCTAAATTAGTCAATTGGACCAACGGGGCATGTTCTAGGTATTACCATGCACATATTTCAAGCAAACCTCACCACACAAGTCATTCAACACAACCATCTATCATGACACTACAAGTTAAGATCCCGTGCAACGATCATTACAAGACTCACTCCTTGTATAATGATCATTATCGTATCACTCCTTGTGGGATCGACAAAAACTCATCGTTGGGTTTATACTTTTTAGTGACTACCTACACTTTGAATTATAAAAGGTCTAGTTGAACGAAATAAAAAATGGCGCCGCTTCCGGTGATTGGTGTTTAGAATTCTTTTATTGAAGTATTTTTGTGAACTAATTTAGTTGTAGTAGATTTTTATTATTAGTGTTTTTGTTGTTTGCGCTCAATAGGTGAAGAAATGAGTGTGAATGGGAGCAATGCGAGTCAACATGGACACAATGATGACATCAGAGACTTGAACAATGTCAATACGGATCAAATAGGTAGTGTCGGTGCTATTCGTTTACCCTCAACTGTGGGCAACACTATTTTTCATCGACTATTCTTCAGCTACTCTAAATGAAAGGTTTCCCCAGGGTAATCACTCATGAGGAACCTCATGATCACATTTGGAATTTTATGGATGTGTGTGGACCATTCTCCTTCAAGAATATTGCTCAAAAGAATGAATCCGACATCGTTTGTTTCCCTTCTCTCTAGTAGGGCAAGCAATAAAGTGGTTGACCGATATGCCAAGAGACTATTACTTCTTGGGAGGAACTCACATAAGTGTTCTATGAAAGATTCTTTCCTCCCTCGAAGATGGTGAAGTTGAGGGATAACATTCAACATTTCGAACGGATTGATGGTAAACCTATTCAGGAAACGTGGTTGGGGTTTCAAAAGCTACTTCTCAAATTTAATACTCATGGATTGTCGGATAATGTTCTCTTGCAATATTTCTACTGGAGTCTTCACACTATCAATAGATGTGTTGCCGATAAACTTATTAGGGATAGTATTATGAGACAACCTTTTGCCGTGGCATTGGTGTTGCTTGATAATATGACCAAGATTAACTAGACATGAAATACAAGGGATGATCAAGTGTCTCCTCTAAATATTGGGTGGACTAAAGAACAACTAGAAAAGAACATAGAGCTCGATTGAAATATGGCAAAGATGACACAAATGGACTTGTTGACGAAAATGTCATCGGGGTGGCTATAAGGCCATGAATGTTGTTGGTGCTAATAGTATAATGAAGAATCTCAATTCTTGTCGATCCAAGCGGGGACTTCTAGTCAGAGCTATCCAAGGCCAGACGGGAATCAAGGTTGGAACAAGGATCGTCAGAGTGGTTGGAGAGATAGGGTGCGAGATTAGCGTGATAGGGGTGCAAATTGGAGAGAAAGGGATGGTTATAGAGATCGTTATGCTCCTCCTCATGATCGTCCAAAGCCTAAGGAACTAAATGTCAATACCTAATGATTTTGGATTGACGATGTTCTTGCCCCCATCCTAAAAAAGGTGGAAGGATCGTATAAGGTGCTTAAGGAGATAAAGGCTGATATATCCTCTTTGAATCAAACGGTGACCTCTCATTCGGTTTCGTGAAAACAACTTGAGACAAAAATGGGTCAAATTTCATCTCATTTTAATTCGAGACTAAAAGGGGGTCTTCCTAGTGATACCATGACCATTTCAAAAAATGATAATGCACAATGCATAGCCATTATGACCCGGAGTGATAATGTCGTGGAAAGTGATGTGCCAAATGATAAAAATGCAAGTTCAAGCGCAGGGAAAGCCGATGTTTTTTATGTGCAATGCAAGCGGTGTGTCTTAGGGAGTTGTGCTTGGCCAATAGGGACATTTGTTTCACCCGGTGTATTATCCAAGCAAGACTTCGAATGTAGCTCAAAAGAATAACACTGTCAATGAGCCAGAGTTGTTAGTTGTGGTATACACTTTTGAAAAGTTTAAAGCTTACATTTTGAGAACCGAAGTGTTGGTACATACCAACCATGCCACTATCCGTTACTTGATGGCTAAGAAGGATGCAAAGCAAAGGTTGATTAGATGTGTGTTATTGTTGCAAGAGTTTGACTTTAATATCAAGGATCGAAAAAGGTGTAAAAACCAAGTGGCGGACCACTTGTTGAGGCTTGAAACGAATGTTGTTGTCTCCGGTGAGAAAGATATCGAAGAAGCCTTTCCTGATGAGTCGGTGATGGTTGAGTCAAATGGTACTCCAACTTCTCTTTTCTTTAGCTTTTCCAAGTTTTTCACTTCTTTTTGCCTTATAATGTCCTTTTCCTTATTCATAAGCCTTCATTATTTCATATCAACACATTAACATCAGTTATGAACATATAATAGGAATTGAGGACACTACTTCATTGAATAATAAACGCTAAATGAGTCCAAATTGCCGACTCATCAATACACATGACTTAAACTTTTGCTTGTCCTTAAGTAAAACACAAGATCAATCGGGTCAACAGGGATGTCTACAGATAGTGCTCCTTGAGATTTAACATGAATGCATATAAGGTTCAATCTACACGTGCAATGTTCAATTCTGCACTAAAAGATTCAAACTATGACCAACCATCATCAAATGGATTTCAAGGTCACAATGCTCACTTCAAATGCAAATTCATGCTCCTCAAGAGCATTTGAATGTCCTCACATGAAGAATGATTTCATTCTCTTCACAATGTCAATCAAGGAATACAATTATGTAATCGATATCAACTCTAACACTCCCAATGAGTAAAACATGTGCGATTTTACCCATAGGCTTACCCGTATATTCTAATCAACAGATCACTCGGTGTAACACCCATATTTTAGTGAGTTGAACTAGTGTGTTGTAGAGTCTTGTAGTGGAGTTTTGGAGTGTCGTATGAAGGTTCAAATCAAGATAAATGACTCCCGTACTTATAATGACATGTTTAGGGATTAAACATCTGGGTATGACTCCCCAAGGATCACCCAAGGGGTTCTTGAGGAGGACCCCAACACTGCCCAAAAAGCTGTCAAAATAGCTTGATTTACGACCCCTTTTGATGCCCTTTAGATCAACCTACGCCCCCTAGGTCATGGGTGTAGGTCAGAGCCTGCAACACCATGCAAAATATGAGTCTTTTACCCAAACCACGTCCAGTAAACCCATCCACGGTCCATAGATGGGGTCTCGTAGGTGCTGCCAGTTTTTATTAAATTAGTTTTAAGTGAGGAGTTGAGGGTTAGTTTAGTAATTAGTTTAGGGGTTAGGAGGGGCGATTAGTTAGTTAATTAACCTCTTATAAATAGTTAATAGAGCCTAAACTAATTACTTTAACTCATTCAGCTAAAGACCCCAAAACTCTCTCTAGAAGAAGAAGAAGAAGAATTATTCAATTTGTTTAGGGATTTGATTGAAGGTGTGTGAATCTTATTCATCTATGGGTTCTTCCACCCATAGAGCCCCCTTAGAAATCCCCCAATTGTGGATCCAAAACACCATTCTAGCTAGGGTTGTTCTTACACTGTGGGTAGGGCTTGGGTGTGATTCCAATCTAGTGGATATCATCCAATTATGATTGAATTAGCTTTGTTTTATGATATTATGATGAATTCATGTGATTTCTATTATGAACCGTAATCTAAATTGATGAATGTGATCTTTGTGGGTTTATGCCATTAGAGGCAAAGTTGAAGGTTCCTATGTGATCTTCCTAATTCAATGTTGTGTGTAGTAATTGATCAAAGTTAGGATCAAATAATCATGAATTGCACTAGACTCTATTGTATATGGTTGTTATTGACTTGTAATTTAACGCCCCGTATCCTAGATAGACCAAAATGCAAATTTTGAGAAGTTACAGGTGCAACCCACGGATGCCATCCACGGACCGTAGGTCAGACCACGGCCCGTGTTGGTGGTCCATGGTTCACCACTGAAACCCCTCCCCAAACCCAGTTCAGAAAATTGGCTAGGTCTCGACCCACGGACAGACCCATGGTCCGTGGTCTGTGTCCATGGATCGAGGCCCCCTTTATCCAACCTCTGATGCAAACGGCGGCTGACCGACACAGACCGTCATTCGATCCACGGCTCGTAGGTCCTGTCCATCGATCACTCTGACAGCAGTTAAGTCAAGGGTTTTTTGGTCTTTTCCTATTTCGTTGGACCCCTAAGCTACGTCGTTTAGACCCTAAATCATGAGGTTTTAGTTAGTTTAAGCCTAGAAACATAACTAGAACTTACCTAAGTCAAATCATTAATCAAAACTTAGAAAAATTAGAGCGTAAAAGGAGAAGAGAAGTCAAGAACCCTAGTTCAAGAACGCAACAGGTTTTGTTCAGTTCCAGCCCAGAAATCAAAGGATTTCTCCATGAAATTCGTCACCAGGTATGTGGGATTTCACTAGTGGGTTTCTTTCACCCATTAGGTCCCTAGCTTTCAGTCAATTCCTTGATTCCCTTATTATGACTAGACCTAGGGTTTCTTGAGTGTTAGAATTGTTGGGTTCTTAGCTGTTAGGATGATCCAAATAATATTAGTATGTTAATATTCAGTTTATTGCATGAATTCCAAAACCCTAGCTATGTATTTATTTAGTTCTTGAATTACACATGCTAGGTTAGATATTTCAGTTATTCAGTTATGCATGCCTCAGTTATTAATGCATCAATATCAGTTTAATTATTGCATTCTCAGATTGCATGTTTAGTTTGAGCTATCCAGTAACTTACATAAATTCAGTCATAATGTGTTAATCACTTAATCCATTGGGAGTAGCATAATACCGAGTTGGACTAGGGTTTAGCGTACCCAAATAGTCCCAGAGCTACTGGCCACATAGGTTCTAAGTCCCCTCTGTGGGCATCATTTTAGTGATCACGCCAATATGCCTCTGTACCTCTGGCAGGGTATATTGAGTCCTCTAGATGGGGCATATACATCAGACTCCACATTTAGCTCATGTGATTTTATTATCGGTTATTCGTAGCTCCCACAGTTCAGTCAGATCCTATTGCATCGACCATTTATCAATATATACAATATTCAGTTTCAGCATGGTATAAATTGGTCACTGTATTCAGTTATCTCAGCATTCAGTATCTATATCATGTTCAGATTATTTCATTGCTTTATTTCTTTGTTCAGTTATATGTTATTTCAGCCTTACTCTATCCTGCATGCTTAGTACCTTTCATGTTCTTATGCATACTCTGCACTATATCTTCTCGTGATGTAGGTTTAAGTTCTCAGCACCCATATCACGCTTAGATCGGGTCTCGATCTCCAGTTCAGCAGAATAAGTGGTAAGTCTTTATTATTCGAGGACAATAGTCATGAGTTTCTTTCAGTATTTTAATCCTTTAGTTTCAATTTTGCTAGACTTAGCTGGGGCTTGTCCCAACATTTCTAGTTAGTTAGAGGCTATTTTTAGACATAGATAGATTCAACTTAGTATTAGGTTAATATCATCTTTGTATTAAACTCATCAGTTATCATTTATCTCAGTTATAGTATATGGGTATTCCCCATCTTTTCATTTTTATTTATTATTTTGCTTCTACATCAGTTTATTATCTTTAGTATGCTCTTGATCAGGTCAGCAGGGTTGGCTTGGGATCACTTGTGGTCCTAGGTGCCGTGTCCGCGTCTCGGGGGTAGTCTTGGGGTGTGACAAACTTGGTATCAGAGCACTAGGTTTAAGTGTCCTAGGATGTCTGAAAAGTCGCACTAAGTAGAGTACTTTTCATGGGTGTGAAGTGTACCACATCTAATGAGGGAGATGCTACAAAGTGTTTTAGGAAATCTTCATTTTCTTGTTACTCTTATCGTGCGTAAGGTATGATCTAAATTCCATTCTAACTTGACGCTCTACGTTTTAGTGATCATGCCTCCTAGTAGAGCTAATGCCAGGAACGTAAACGTAACTCCTTCAGTCCCTGATCAACAAGTGTCGAATGCAGAGTTCAGGAATGTCATTCAGATGTTGTCTTAGAGTATGGCCAACCAGAACAATCAGCGGGCTCCAGTTTCGGTAAATGCCAATGTTGGGTCAGCTGCAGCCAAGGTGCGAGACTTTGTTAGGATGAATCAGCCAGAGTTCTTAGGATCACATGTTTGAGAAGATCCCCAAAACTTCATTGATGAGGTCAAGAAAATCTTTGAAATGATGTAGGTAACTAGGAATGATCGAGTTGAGTTAGCATCTTACCAACTTAAGGATGTGGCTCATATCTGGCATACTCAGTGGTGGGAGAACAGGGGTACAAATTCAGCTCCTATTACCTGGGATTGTTTCAGCGAAACGATTCTAGACATGTTTTTACCCATAGAGTTGAGAGAAGTAAGTTCCCAGGAATTTATGAACTTAAGGTAAGGTAACATGACTGTCCAAGAGTATGGGCTCAAGTTTAACCAAATCTCCAGGTATGCTCCTCACATAGTTGTTGATTCCATGGCTCAGATGAATAAGTTTCTATATAGAGTGTCAGACTTAGTGAAAATAGAGTGCAGGAATGCTATGTTGTTGGAAGACATGAACATCTCTAGGCTCATGACTCATGCTCAGTAGGCTGAGGGTGATAAGCTTAGGGAACATGATAAGGAGACTAAGAAAGCAAAAACAAGTAACTACGAGTATTCCCAACAGAAATTGGGTGGTGGAAATCGCTCGCAGTTTCAGCAGAAATCTTTGACTCCAGCCCCTTCATCAGCTAGTGTTCCATCCCCCAGGTTCTGTAATGATCAGAAAGGTAGGGCGTCAGGCTCTAAGTCTCAAGGTAGTGTTTCAGGCACCAAAACTTACCTAACTTGCCCGAAATGTAGTAAGAACCATCCGGGCGAGTGCCTTGCAGGTAAGGAAGGATGCTTTGGATGTGGTCAGTCTGGTCATAGATGGAAGGATTGTCCTTCTAGACAGGGACAAGGAGGAAATAATGGTAGAGCTTAGTCTACAACTTCAGCAGCACCAACAGATTGCCTGACTCAGCAGGGCAACTCATCTGGTACAGATGGCGGACAGCGCCAAAACAGTCTCTATGCTCTTCAGGCTCGTCAAGATCAGGAAGATTTTCCTGATGCAGTCACTGGTACGTTAAGAGTCTTTGATCTTGATGTTTATGCATTGTTAGATCCAGGGGCTACTTTGTCTTTTGTAACTCTTTACATAATAGTCCAATTTAGTGTTAGCCCAGAAACTCTTTCAGAACCCTTCTCAGTCTCTACTCCAGTCGGTGACCCAGTTATAGCTAGACGAGTATACAGAAATTGCCCTCTCACAATCTCTCAGAAAGGCAGCTCAACAGATCTTGTAGAGTTAGAAATGGTAGACTTCGATGTCATTCTAGGCATGGATTGGTTACATTCCTATTATGCCTCAGTTGATTGTAGAACTAGGATTGTTTGTTTTTTTAATTTCCAGACGAACCAATCCTGGAATAAAAGGGTAGCAGCTTAGCGCCTATGGGTCGATTCATTTCTTACCTTAAGGCCAGAAAGATGATCTCTAAGGGTTATTTGTATCATGTAGTTCGGGTTAAGGATTCTAGTTCCGAATCCCCAACTCTTGAGTTAGTCCCTGTAGTCAATGAGTTTCCAGAATTATTTCCAGATGATCTTCCAGGATTTCCTCCCGAAAGGGAAATTGACTTTGGGATTGATCTCCTTCCAGATACCCAACCTATCTCTATTCCTCCTTACAGAATAGCTCCAGCTAAGCTTAAGGAATTGAAAGAGCAGTTGAAAGACCTCTAGATAAGGGCTTCATCAGACCTAGTATTTGACCATGGGGTGCACTAGTGTTGTTCGTAAAGAAGAAAGATCGTTCTCTCAGAATGTGCATTGACTATAGGCAGTTGAACAAGGTCACAATCAAGAATAAGTATCCCATCCCTAGGATTGCTGACTTGTTTGACCAAATTCAGGGTGCTAGTCATTTCTCAAAGATAGACTTCAAATCGGGTTATCATCAGCTTAAAGTCAGAGATAGTGACATTCCAAAGACAATCTTCAGAACTCGGTATGGTCATTATGAATTTGTAGTCATGTCATTTGCACTAACCAATGCTCCTACAGCTTTCATGGACTTGATGAACAGAGTGTTCAAGCAGTACTTGGACTTGTTCGTTATCGTCTTTATTGATGATATCCTCATTTACTCTAGGAATGAGGAAGAACATGTGAGTCATTTGAGATTTGTTCTGAAAACTCTCAAAGATCGCTAGTTATTTGCAAAATTTAACAAGTGCGAGTTTAGGTTACAATCAGTTGCCTTCCTTGGGCATATTGTGTCTAGTGAAGGAATTTGAGTAGATTCCCAAAAGATAGAAGTAGTGAAACAATGGCCCAGACCTACCTCTGCTACAGATATAAGAAGTTTCTTAGGTCTAGCGGGCTATTACAGACGGTTCGTGCAAGGATTTTCATCCATAGCCTCACGATTGACTAGGTTGACTCAGAAGATGGTCAAGTTTCGATGGTCAGATGATTGTGAGAAAAGCTTCGCAGAACTAAAAACTAGGTTGACTACAACTCCTGTCTTGACTCTACCAGAGGGTTCAAATGGTTATGTAATCTATTATGATGCATCCAGGGTCGGCCTAGGTTGTGTATTGATGCAGCGAGGTAAGTTTATAGCTTATGCTTCTAGACAACTTAAGGTACATGAGAAGAATTTTCGACTCATGACCTCGAACTTGCAGCAGTGGTGTTTGGACTCAAGATTTGGAGACACTGCTTGTATGGTGTTCATGTAGATGTGTTCACAGACCATAAGAGCCTCCAGTATGTATTCACCCAGAAAGAGTTGAATCTTCGAAAGAGAAGGTGGCTTGAGTTCCTCAAAGATTATGATATGAGCGTGCATTACCATCCAGGTAAGGCAAATGTAGTAGCAGATGCCCTTAGCAGACTATCTATGGGTAGTGTAGCACATGTTGAGGAAGAAAGAAGAGATCTAGCAAAGGATGTTCACAGACTTGCTCGCTTAGGAGTTCGTCTTATAAGCATATCAGATGGTGGTGTAACGGTTCAGAAAGGGGCAGAATCTTCTTTGGTAGTAGAGGTTAAGGAAAAGCAAGACAATGATCCAATCTTTCTTGAACTTAAGGGTGCAGTCCACAATCAGAGAGAGGAGGTTTTCTCCCAAGGGGGAGATGGTGTGCTTTGCTACTAGGGTCGATTATGTGTTCCTAATGTGGGCAAGTTGAGACAACATATCCTTGCAGAGGCACATAACTCCAGATATTTTATCCACCCAGGCGCCACTAAGATGTACCACGATCTGCGGGAAGTCAATTGGTGGAATGGTATGAAAGAGATATAGTAGACTATGTGGCTAAGTGTCCCAATTGCCAGCAAGTCAAGGTAGAACATCAGAAACCAGGAGGCATGACTCAAGAGTATGAAATTCCTACTTGAAAGTGGTAAGTGATCAACATGGACTTCATCACAGGTTTACCACATACTCGCAGACAGCATGACTCCATTTGGGTGAATGTTGATAGGGTTACTAAGTCTTCTCACTTTTTGGCGGTCAAGACTACATATTCGGTGGAGGATTACGCCAAGCTTTACATTAATGAGATTTTGAGGTTACATGGGGTTCCTTTGTCTATCATCACGGATAGAGGCCCTCAGTTTACCTCTCATTACTGAAAGTCATTTCAGAAGGGTCTTGGTACTCAGGTTAACCTTAGCACAACATTTCATCCACAGACGGATGGTCAGGCAGAGCGTACCATTCAGACCTTAAAGTATATGTTGAGAGCTTGTATGATCGACTTCAAGGGTAGTTGGGACGATCACCTTCCTCTTATTGAGTTCGCCTACAACAATAGTTACCATTCCAGCATTCAGATGGTCCCTTATGAGGCACTGTATTGGCATAGATGTTGATCTCTAGTTGGTTGATTTGAAGTAGGTGAAGCAACCTTGATAGGACTAGATTCAGTGTTTGATGCTATGGAGAAAGTGCAAGTCATTAGAGATAGACTTAAGACTGCCAGAGTCTCCAGAAGTCTTATGCATATATGAGAAGAAGGGAACTATAGTTCCAAGTTGATGAAGGGGGAGATGAGATTTGGAAAGAAAGGGAAGCTTATGTAACGACCCAAGAGCACCCCCTAGTCATTACCTGAAATGACCAAAAAGGTTCTTAAAAATGTGCTTCGAAAGTTACCGGAGACTTGTTTAGCTATATCAAAAAAATCCGTTTCACTTTTTGAAAATCCGACTTCATATTCTTGTTTAGGGGGTCAAATTGAGTGGGAAATGGGTCTAACCCAAATTTTAGAGCAACCGTATCAAAATCCGAAATTTCCAAGTGAAGCCTTTTTCGAGGGTCTACTTTGGAGGGTCATATCTCCTAGCACATAAATAATTGGGTGGTCCATCACATATCCATGGAAAGCCCTTGGAGTTAGCTACCTAACGCACTTTTTTTCACCTCATTCGGAGTTCGGACGAAGAAGTTATGCACATTTTCGTAAAATCTGTCCGGCAGGAAATGCAATTTCCAGTGAGCGTTTTTACTGTTCACCCGCCTCATTTTTTTTTTCTAAGTGTTGGACCATTTTTCCAAAGGGCATATGTTATTTCCTATATACCATTAGTTCAATTCCCATCTCTAAAACATTTCCCAAAACACCTCTCCCATACTTAGACACATTTTCTCTCAAGAACCCTAATCCAAAACCTTCTTCAAGATTGAAGAGACTCTTGCTCCAAGTTCCAAGCTTCCATTGAAGACACTCTCAAGAACTTCATAAGAACCCAAGGTATGTGGTGTTGAACTCATGGGTCCTTCCACCCATAGTGCCTAGACTCTATTCTACTCACTAATTCATTGTTTAAGTTAAGATTCATAAATTAGTCTTGTTCCTTGTAATAATTTCCTGCACATTGAATTTTAAACATGAAAAGTGATTGTTTTGAGCATGTTGTGACTCTAGAACTTGAATCTAAATTTGGAATGGATGTGGAGATTTTCATGTGGTATTGTGGGTGTTAAAAGGTGTTGTTGTAGGTTGTTCACTGGTTTGGCTGCATAATTACTACCCTATTTTCCATGCTCTTTGATTTCATTACATGCCTTCAAGGTGTTTGACAAAATGTCCAACTATGGAGAATTGATGAATCGATGTTTTAAAGCTTGAGTTATGAGATGTATGGCAATCTAGAGATGTGTTGATGACAAACTAAACTTGTGTATATGTTCATTCCATACGTGAGATTGCATTAGAGCCTAATGGGAATTTCCTATATAAAGTGTTGCATGACCATGCCCGGTCCGGGGGAAAAGAACCGACAACCATGTGAGAGGTTTATATCTCACCACCTAGGATGCTTGGGGTGTGACCAACATGAACCATGTGAGGGGTTTATACCTTGCCACCAGGGTGTCCGAGTGTGAACGGCATTCCCCATCCTAAGTTGGGGTTATAGATTGGTTGGATCATGCATACACATATGATATCTACTATTAGTATAGATTTACTTAAACATGTTTTGACTTCACTTTGATCATGCATCCTCATATTGTTATTCATAATGCCTATGAAACTATTTTTTGTATTTCGATTGTGTCCTTGTCTATTGTTGTGTTGCACCCCGCATACTTAGTACATTCCAAGTACTAACGCATATTTTGCCTACATGATGTCACCATGTAGGGACCGGAGCTACTCTTGCTCCTTCTCTCCATTCACGTGGCTAGTACGGTGCTTATCCGAGTTTGTTGGTGAGTCCTCAATGATTCGAGGGCTATGTTATGTTTCCTACTCCTATGTTTTTAGACTTTAGCTTGCAATTGTATTTTGGACTATGAGGGGAGCCGGTAGTATGTCATGGCCCCCGTCCTATCTATGTATGTAGATGTGCGTTGGACAAGTATTTTGTAAATGAGCTTGACTCTTGTTCTATGATGTCATTTTGAAATGGTTTGCCCTTAGTCCCTATTTCTCGTTAATTATTGTTGATTGTACTTCCGCGACCGATGAAGTGTGATGACAAGTTTGAGAGGCTTGTTTGGGGTTCCTTCGGGTTCCTCATTCGCCATGTCACGTCTAGGCCCTAGGCTTGGGTCGTGACAAGCTTGGCATCAGAGCACTAGGTTGTTAAATCCTCGGAGTCCAACACACCGCGTTGAGTAGAGTCCTAACCATGGGGTGCGCTAGTGTTATTCGTAAGGAAGAAAGCTGGCTCACTAAGAATGTGTACCAATTACCGACAGCTGAATACGGCGACTATAAACAATAAGTATCCCCTTCCGAGGATAGATGAATTGTTTGATCAGTTACAAGGTGCTAAGTGATTCTCAAAGATTTATTTAAGATAAGGGTACCACCAGATACGAGTTCGGGAGAAAGACGTTCCAAAGACAACTTTTAGAACCAGATATGGATATTTTGAGTTGTTGGTAATGTCTTTTGTATTAACTAATGCCCCAACAGTGTTCATGGACATGTTGAATAGTATATTTAGGCCGTATCTAGACTTGTTTGTGATTGTATTTATTAATGTTATTTTGGTGTATTCATGTTCAAAAGTTGAGCATGCAAATCATCTGCGAGCAGTTCTACAGGTTCTTCGAGAACAAGAACTTTATGCAAAGTTTTCCAAGTGTGAGTTCTGGTTGGACTCTGTAGCTTTCTGAGGCCATATTGTATCAGATAAAGGCATTACAATTGATACACAAAAGATTGAGGCCGTAATGACTTGACCTAGACCCATGCCTCCAACTAAGTTACATAGTTTCTTACATTTAGTTGGGTACTACAGAAGGTTTGTAGAGGGGTTTTCTTCACTTTCAACCCCATTAATGAAGCTGACTCAAAAATTAGATAAGTTCCAGTGGACTGAGGCTTGCAAGCATAGTTTCCAGGAGCTGAAGGATAGGTTGACATCAACACCAGTTCTAGAATTACCAGAGGGTTCAGAAGGCTATGCGGTGTATTATGATGCTTTTGGTGTTGGGGTTAGGATGTGTTCTAATGCAACACGATAAGGTTATCGCATATGCTTCAAGGCAGTTGAGAAAGCATGAGAAGAACTATCCAATCCACGATTTAGAGTTGGCTATAAGTGTAAATGCATTAAAGATCTAGACACATTATTTGTATGGCGTTCATGTTGACATCTTCACCGATCATAAAAGCCTTCAATATATCTTTAGACAGAATAAGTTAAATGTCCGACAACGTCGATAGTTTGAGTTACTGAAAGACTATGACGTGGATATTTTATATCATCCAGGAAAGGAAAATATGGTAGCAGATGCCCTCAGTCAATGATCTATGGGTAGTTTATCCTATTTAGGTGCTGTAAAGCATGAGCTAGCGCGAGCTTTATCAGTTAGCTAAATTTGGAGTCAGATTGTTAGAGGCAAAAGATAGTGGGGTAATATTCCAGGACACATTTGTATCATATCTAGTTGTAGAAGTAAAATCACGGCAACTACAGGATCCTAGCTTAGAGCAGCTCAGAGCCAAGGCTCAAGATCAGCAGTCTTTAGCATTTGATATAGCATGAGATGGAGTCCTTAGATAAAGCAGTTTGATTGTGTGTTCCAAATATTGCAGGGCTTCGACATCGGATTATGGAAGAGGCACATCATTCCTGTTATTCTATTCACCCTGGTTCGACGAAGATGTACCATGATATTAAGGAGAAATATTGGTGGCACGGAATGAAGAAGGACGTTGCTGAGTTTGTGGCACAGTGTCCTAATTTCTAACAGGTGAAGGTTGAGCACCAAAAGCCTGATGGTCTAGTTCAGGAGATAGTCATTCCTTTATGGAAGTGGGAAGCAATTAATATAGATTTTATTACAAGGTTACCTCTATCGCCTCGCAAGTTTGATTATATTTAGGTAATTGTTGATAGACTAACAAAATCAGCCCACTTCTTACTAGTCAAGGCTACTTTTATTACTTTTATAAGTGTATATTAGTACAGTGAGGTTAGATGCTAATCTGATATTTTTTATATTGTTGCTTATTATTATTGTTGTTGTCATTGTATATTTTCTCGCACTGTTGATGTGGAATTATAATGCTTAGCTATTTATTTCATCGTGTGAGATGCCTAGGTTAGAATTTATGCATTTCATGTTCCTGGATAGTCACATTTACAAATGATATTCTGTTTAAAATTTTGAAATTCCTAAGGACTTAACCGCGTGACTCAATTATTTTCATTTGAGGACGAATGTTTCTATGGGGGGAAGGATGTAACACCCCAACATTTTGAAAAGTCTAAATTAACTCGTATCTTCTTGGAAAGACAAGAAGGGTGGGTAATAAATTAAGAATGATGCGGTATGTCATATTTTAAGTGTTCAAAGGTTGTATCTCAAGTTTGAAGTTAGGTAAGTGGCAAAATAAAAGTTACCGTAAGTTCCTTTTTAAAGGTTTCTCTGAAATTTGGGTCAAATATCTGGGATGTTTTAACTCAATATATAAAGAGTTAGAAGGATTATCTCCCATTAAATGGAAGGCCTACGAATCTAGTTTTCAAAGAACAAAACCCCGTATCCAACCAACAACAGAGTAAAAAGTTATGAGGGTTTTTACTACAGACTGCCAAGGTAGAATCCAGGTCGGATCCGGATTGGGTCAAAAATATTGTTTGTCAGCTAACTAAACGTTTTAAGCCATGAAAACATTTCTTTTCACTTCCAAACCAGACAGAAAGCTTAGGAGAGGGTAGTTCCTATGGAGTTCTTGTATGATGAAGGTTAGTTTTTTGATGATTTCTACCATTAAACGTTTCCCCCATTCCTAGAAACGTGATCTATTCACGTGGTAATCATTTTTCCTTCTATTAGCTGCGTTTGAAGCTGGTTTTTTAAGATATAATTTGTAGTTATTGGTGTTTATTCAAAGTTCAAACTTGCTTAACTAAGGTAATCATCTTGGGACTCTTTTATGATTGCTTTTATGAATTTCTACGACGTTTCGATAAGTTAGGGCAATATGGCAAATTTGTTATTTAAGATTAATTATGAACTGTTTATAGGTGCATACCAATTGTGTATATATAGTGTTGTGAAGCTTAGGACATAAGGAACAACTTTCGTGAAGGAACTACGGTCTTTCGAGCGTTGATTGGAAAGGTATGTTAAGGTTATTCCTTCGTTCTACATGTTCCCTTATAGATAGTTAATGTTGGTGATCATGTAGATGTAATTGTGAGAGGTTGGCTGATTGAATGGTTTTAAACCCTCATTTTAGGGACTCAAAATTGATGAGTCCACAAATTGGACTCATTTAGGGCTATGTTTTAATAGAAATTATGTCCTCAAATGCTTATTTTATCTCAATATCTGATGAAAACCCTTAAGTTTCAGGTATTTGAAGTCTGTAGGAAAGCATGGACACTACGTCGCAAAAAGGAATGAAAAGGGTGAAACAAACGAATGAATGAAGGCCTGAGTATCGCCGAAGGGTTTTACTTTGCCTATTTTTCCAGTGTGCTAAGCCCTGAAGGAAAGGATCAAGTCGTCGAAAATGGGAGCAATCGGTGCATCACCGAGTAGTTCTGAGAAGTTCCGCGAAGCAGTATTATGTCACCCAATGACCCAGAGCACGATGATGCTGAAGGCTGGTGCAAGACGGCGGTGAAGTACACTGAAAGGCCAATCGCAGAGTTGATTGGCGATTCCGACTAGTGATGCCGAATAATCCTCTACAACACAAATCTGTGAAAACTATAAATACTAGTTAGAATTGTAGTTCTAAGAGTGGAACAATTATCATAATTTTCATACATAATAGTACTTTTTAATATTTTTGCTCTAAGCTTGAGAAGGTTTTGAAGATTTGAAGATCCAAAGGGTTTCTTGTTTAAGATTTGGGTTTAGGTCTCTTGCCATAGACAATCTACTTAGGGCATCCACAACTACATTAGCTTTGCCGGGGTGGTAAAGGACACTCATGTCATAATCCTTCAAAAGTTTTAACCACCTTCTTTGTCAGAGATTCAAGTCTTTTTGGGTAAAAACATATTGAAGACTCTTGTGGTCGGTGAAAACATCTGCATAGACCCCATATAGGTAGTGCCTCAATATTTTCAAGGCAAACACCACCGCCGCTAATTCGAGATCATGAGTTGGATAATTCTTTTCATGTATCTTGAGTTGCCTCGAAGCATAGGCAATAACTTTACCATGTTTCAGAAGGACACATCCCAAACCCACTCGAGAAGCATCACAATATACCAAAAACCCATTGGTACCCTCCGGTAAGGTCAACATCGGAGCGGATGTAAGTCTATATTGTAACTCTTGGAAGCATTTCTCACAAGCCTCCGACCACACATACTTAGCCTTCTTTTGAGTCAAGGCCGTCAACGGAGAAGCAATGGAGACAAATCTCCAATAATAACTGTCTAAACCGAAAAAGCTTCTAATATCGGTAGCAGTTAGAGGTCTAGGTCAACCCTTTACCGCATCCATTTTCTTAGGATCTACTTCAATACCCTTGCTAGACACAATATGCCCAAGGAAGGCTACGGACCTTAGCCAAAACTCAAACTTGCTAAACTTTGCACACAATTGGTGGTCTTTAAGGACTTGCAATACATTCCTGAAATGATTCATATGTTCACCCTCACATCTTCAATAGATCAGAATATCGTCAATAAAAATGATCACAAAACGAATCAAGATATTGCCTAAACACCATATTCATTAGGTCCATAAATGCCACCGGGGCATTAGTTAACCCAAAAGACATAACCACAAATTCCTAATAACCGTGCCGGGTCCTAAATGTCGTCTTTGGAATGTTAACCCCTCTTACCCTTAGTTGATGGTAACCCGAACGAAGATCTATTTTGAAGAAATAGTTAGCCCCTTGAAGTTGATCAAACAAATCGTCAATTCTAGGAAGACGATACTTATTATTTATAGTCACCTTGTTCAATTGGGGATAGTCAATACACATTCTAAGGGACCCATACTTCTTCTTTAAAAACAATACCGGAGCACCCCATGGAGATATGCTTGGTTGAATAAAACCTTTGTCCAACAAATCCTTGAGTTGTTCCTTCAATTCTTTCAATTTGGCCGGAGCCATTCTATAGGGAGGAATGGATATAGGTTGAGTATCTGTCAAAAGATCAATGCCAAAGTCTATTTCCCGTTCAGGAGGAATGTTGGGAAAGTCATCGAGAAAGACTTCTGGGAACTCACTCACCACGTGGACCGACTTTAAAGAAGGTGTCTCAGACTCAATATCCAAAACCCTAAAAATATGGTAAATGCACCCTTGCAGATTATTTTTCTAGCTTTTAGACATGAAACAAATCGACCTCTAGGGATATAATTTCCCCCCTTCCATTCTAAAGTGGGCTCATTTGGATATTGAAACTTAACCACCCGGGTTCTACAATCAATGGACGCAAAACATGCATACAACATATCCATCCTCAAAATGACATCAAAGTCCAACATGTCTATTTCTATCAAATAAACCAAAGTGACTTTATGAGACAAAGAAATAGGACAACTCTTATAGACTCTTTTTGCCACTACCGAGCCACCAACCGGTGTAGACACCGAAAAAGTTTCTAATAATACTTCGAGGAGTATTTCAAATTTCATAGACACAAAAGGTGTAACAAATGACAAGGTGGTAGCGGGTTCTAACAAGGCATAAACATCAATGGAAAAGACTTGCAACATACCCGTTACAGCATACGGGGAGCTCTCTTGGTCACCTCCAAATTGAAGAGCATAGAAGCGGTTCTTCTTGGGAGCATCGAAATTTGAGCCACCAGGAGGGACTTTCTTGGCTACTCTCCTTTGAACCTTTAGCATGGGACAATATCTCATTATATGCCCGCTCATCCCACAATTGAAGCAACCATCCGTGCCAACTAGGCACTTCCCATCATACCTTTTTCCACACTTTGCACAATTTGGCCTAGCAACATCAGAACCACCACTATTTCATCCTTGAGGTTTAGGGTTAGACACCCTATCCTTGTTGACTCTTGGAGCACTAAAGTATCCATGGTTGAAAAACCTTTTCTTGAACCTTGGTTTACCTTATCTTTCAAATTTACTCTTGGAAGAATTTCCATCATCGGCCCTTGCCCTCTTCCCTTCTCTATTCACTTGCTTGAGTGTTTGTTCCTCAATATGTTTAGCATGAACCATAAGACGTGAAATATTCATACTTGGGATGAGCATTGCTGAATGACATTCATTGACTATCAAGTCGGATACCCCCATAAAAATATTGTTCATCTTGGCCCTATTGTCCGCCACTAAGGTTGTACCAAACTTAGACAATTGGGTGAACTTAAGGCTATACTCCTTCACACTCATACTTCTTTGGCGAAGGTTGATGAATTCTTGCATCTTTCATTCCCTCAACTCTAGGGGAAAAAACCTATCAAGGAAGAACGACTTGCACAATTCCCAATCTACCAGGCCCGCTCTTATGGGTCTCTCATCCTTCCATTGCTCATACCAAACTTGAGCCACATCCTTCAATTGGTATCCTCCTAGTTATGCCTTCTCTTGTGGAGACACTCTCATAGCATCAAGCACCTTAAACACTTCATCAATAAATCCTTGTGGGTCTTCATCCACTTTGGAGCCATAAAACATAGGGGGATTCATTCTTGTGAAAATCCTTATCCTTGAAGCGGTTGTACTTGCATTGTGGTTCACTTGAACTCTAGCTTCCCTAGTGACTTGAGTCGATAAAGCATGAGTCAATGTTTGGAGAGCCATCCTTATTTCCACGTTTGTCATAGCCCCCTCATCATTAGTAGCTTGAGGAACTTATGGCCCTTGGGGACCTTGGGGAGGAACTCCTTCATTCACAATCTCATCTTCCATCCTTCTTGCGGTCTCCCTTCTTGTAGTCATATCCTATATGCACAAGAAAGGGGTTAGGAAAAGGACTTCATAGAGTTAAAACTCTAAGGCACGACTAAAGAGTAATTGAAGAAGTTAAAGTTCCTAAACATTTTATAACCTCTCATTCATAAGCATGGCGTGCTTCACACTCATGAACAAGACTCTACTAGACGCGGTACATGATACATCATCCTAGAATCATTCTAAACGTTGTGCTCTGATATCAAGTTTGTCATGTCCCAGGAGTATCCCCTAGATGTAACACGGCGTATTTGACCCCGAAGGGGTCTCATACAAGCCCTTAGCAAAATCATAAACATAAAGTCATAGAAATGATACGAAATTTAAAATTTTTACTATCAAAGTCAACTTCTTTTTCATAAACGAATATAAGAGTCTAGACCTTGTCATCAATCACCATCTAGTACAATAGAGAATACGATTAGGGCAAAAGCCCTTTACATCAATAAACTCTCAAAAATAGAAAGTACAATAGAAGCTAGAAAAGAATATTATCTTATTCTCGAACCATGAGGACTCAACAAGCTTAGGGAATAGTTAACCCAAGCTTCACTTGAAAGGAGAAGTATGTCTCAACGATTGGAACCAACACTCACAGTAAATGTCGAAATATGGGTTAGCACACAAAGCACTGAGTATGGAAGCCATGCACAAAAATCCTTAAAACACGCTTAAAGAGGGACATTTAGTTGAAATCATGCATTTATCAAGTTTAAAAGCCATCATGCACATTTATAAAGAAACATAAGTCAAATGAACATATAAGAAACCCAAAGCCATACTAGTGCAATGCAAAGGTAAGATCCCATAACCCTACCAAATGCTAAGTATCACATTTTGGTCACCAACAACATACATATCTTACTTTTGCCTCATCCATAACGAATATACATAAGTAAGGAGTCATTCACGTTCATAACTTGTAAAGTAAAGTCAACCTTAATATCCATGCATAGCTTATATACATAATCCATAAGTCTTCATAACATAAGAGAACCTCACCATAACCCATCTTAAAGTCTACTTGTGCAATACATAAGTGAAGTCCCATACCCCCACTCATACTAAGAAGTACTTTTAAAGGAGTCGTAGATAAAGTTCATGTTCTTTTCATAATTCATATTCTAATCATATAGGGAAATATAACCTTTACCGACATAGAGCATGTGAGCTACATGGAATCCGGTGTCTTAACCCCACACCGAAAATAGGTGTCTTACTTGCCTAAGGTAGAACTAACATAATTAGCTTTTAGGTGGATCCACTAGCTAAAGACCTATGTACGCACATAGTTATGTGATAAAGAGATTGCTACTAGAAACTCAAACTTTCTAAGATAAAAGGTTTCCATCTCATGAGATAACTTACACTGGGAAGCTAGACTTTCTAACGTAAAAGCTTCCATCTCATTTTCATATCCACTCGGTCGTAAGAATAATTCCCTCTAAATGTCATATTAAGTCTTTACTTAAGTTCATATACATGGAAGAATACACTTGGCACTCACACCAACATAGTATTATCATAGCTCATAGATTCATTAGGTGAGAATGTCATTTCAACTTTAGAATCATCAATATGTGAGTAAACCTTTCACATCATATTCATAGTGTCTCATAGGGATATCCTTTCGATCAACACAGCCATAATATAATAATCATAGACCTTTCATGACTAATCATGTGTAAGGGTATAGGAGAAAAGGATCTTGCATCAATACCACACATACACAATAACCATAGGTTCATCACTATTTAAGTGAATCATAAGTTCATATACAATCTTCATCAATTATTTATAAACCCTAACAAGTTACCCTTCAAGGCTATGAATCAAAATAAACCATAACTTCTAGAATTACAAAATTAGATAGAGGGATATCATGATTCAACAACATAATCAATGTAAACATAATCAATTGTCAAGCTTCCATGATAAATAGAGTTACCCTTAGTACATAATTTAGAAATATGGGGGAATCATGGGTCCAAGGGAGATTTTAATAAAAGTCCAACAATAGTCCATTATTCCAATCATAAATCATCATAATCAATCATAATAAACCATAATTAAACAATCAAAAATGTTTTGGAGAAAGACCTATGACATAGATTGAAACCCTAGGTGTTTGGGTGAATTGCAAGTCTTAAAACATAGTTTGAAGGGGCTCCTTAGGTGATAGCTACCCAAGGATGAAAACCATCCATACCTTAGGTTGATTTCCACAAGAAATTGGATAAGAAAGGTTGTTTCTTGAACCCCTAGCACAACCTTGTTCTTGGTCTTCAATGGAGTCTTAGAGAGAGAATTTTTGGAGAGGGGAGGTAGTTTCTAGTTTAAGTCTTGTGAGTTATGAGGTGTTAAAGAGGTTGTCACTAGTTAATAACTACTAATATAGGAATAAATAACTAATATAAACCGTCCCCACACTTTAATAATTAAATTAGAACTTACCTAAATTAATCTACTCTTGGCGGAATCTATAACAGTCTCACAGATGTGACTTATGAAACCTCCACCCACGGACCGTGGATGGGGTCACGTCCCGTGCTGGTAAACCGTCATTTGATTCATAGAGTGGGAGGACCAGGGGAGACCAAATCTTGACCCACGACCCCCACCTAAAGGGCATGGGTCCACCCACGGTTCATGGGTGCCTATCTGTAGGTCATGTTGTTTTTTTTTATATTTTTTTGAGGCTTCTATTGGGTCCTCCTCAAGGACTCTTGGGGAGGGTGGGGGGTCCTTGGGGGTCACACCTTGAAGTTTTGGTCCTAACACATTAGTACTAAGTAGGGGAGGTTATTTTACGAATCTCATCTTTACGTTTAACCCCATTAAGGCTACTAGTTTACATGTTAGGCTCTAGCTTAGGTCATTAGATTTCCGGGGTGTTACATGAACCAAAGCATAAATAGCAAGGATAAAATATGATCATGATAAGGATACTAATAATATTGTACATGACTAAACTGAATGCAATGACCAAGTTTATAACACGTTGAAACTGAAATCTAAACTAAAATTAACAACATGGTCAATGCAATAGAATTTGACTATAAGGGAGCTGCTAATAACATACATAAAACCACATGAGCTAAATGTGGAGTCTGTTGTATACGCCCCATCGAGAGGACCCAATATACCCTGCCATAGGTATAGAGGCATGCTGGCGTGATCTCTAAAGTAATGCCCATAGAGGGTACTTACAACCTACGGGGCACGCACCTGGTGACAAATTTCACGGAGAACTCTTTCGATTTCGGGGCTGAAACTGATGAAAACCTGTTGCGTTCTTTGACAAGGGCTTGGTCGACTCTTTCTCATTCTGCTCTCTAATTTTTCTATGTTTTTGGTGAATGATTTGCTTAGGGTAGATTCTAGTTAATTTACTAGGCAAAAACTGACAAAAACTATGTAGTTTAGGGTTAAACGGCGTAGTTTAGTGGTCCAACTCATAAGGAAAAGAACATAAGACCCCTGACTTAACTATTGTCGGGATCACCGACGGATGGGACCGATGGACCGTCGATCGTACTGGTCAACCATCGATCATCTTTAGAGAGCTATGTTTTTGGGTGGGACCTATGGCCCTGGACCACAAACTGTGGTCTGACCTACGGTCTGTAGGTCATGGCATCGGTCAGGAGTTAGAAAGATTTCCTGGGGGGTTATGGGAATGGGTTGCAGTCGCGAACTACAGACCAGCAACAAGACCGTGGGTCCTCCTACAGTTCATAGGTGGCAACCTTGGGTCGCACCTGAAACTTCTAAAAAAATTGCATTTGGGTCTATTTTGGATACGAGGTGTTATAGAAAAGACCAAAATGCCCCTCACTATTTTCCGGTTACTTTCCTTAATTGGACAACCTGACTTCAAAAAGGCATATCTCACTCATTTGAACTCAAAAATTAACAAACTCGGTTGCATTTAAAAGATAATTCAAAGACCTTTAATTTTCAATCTTATGAAACACCTAACTTATCCTATATTTAGAGTTATGGTTGTTTTAATTTGACCCAAAACTTAAAGGAACTTAGGACTGATTTGAATGATTTTTCTTTAGTTCTTCTTGGAACTTAAAGTGCTATATCTAGTGACCTTAACACTTAGGAAAATTTTAAATTCCTTGCTAAAAGTATACTACTCACTACGAAGGATGGTTCAAGTCTTAGTTCAAAAAAATTTTGGGGTGTTATAGTTGTTGTACTAGAGTTGTCGATGTCTGAATTTGATGTGATTATGGGCATGGATTGGGTAGCATCATGTTATGCTTTGGTTGATAGTTATGCTAAGCTGGTACATTTTGATTTTCCTGGAGAACCACCTTTATTGTGGAAAGGCACTACTGCTCTGAAGCAGGGAAAGATAATATCTTATGGAAAGGCACGTTGAATGATTAATCATAGGTGATTGAATTTTATTGCTGCTATACATTGTACTGAAGGGAGGATGTCACTATTAATAGGGCCCCAATTGTTTGGGAATTTGCTGATGTGTTTCTAGAACCTCCAATGAGGGAAATTGAGTTTAACATTAATTTATTGTTAGGGACTCAAACTATCTATATTCCTCCATATCGTATAGCTCTAGCTGAGTTGAGGGAATTGACAAAGGGTTCATCAGGCCAAGTGGAGCGCCTTGCGGTGCATAGGTTTTATTTATGAAAAAGAAATATGGCTCGATGAGAATGTGTATTGACTAGAGGTAGTTGAATAAGGCAACAGTCAAAAATAAATACACATTGCCTCATATTGATGATATATCTGATCAATTGTAGGGTGCTACTCACTTTTCCAAAATTGACTTGAGATCAGGTCATCATCAACTAAGAGTAAAGACCGAAGATATCTCCCAGACAGCTTTGCGAACCAGATATATGCACTTTGAATTTTCGGTATCTCTTTCGGGCTAACTAATTCACCAGCAACATTTATGGACCTCAAGAATAGGATATTCAATTCATACTTAGACATTTTTATGATTGTGTTCATTGATGATATTTTTGTCTACCCAAGGGGTGAGGCCGAACGTAAAAACAACTTGATAGTTGTATTGCAAGTAATTGGAGAATGAAAGCTTTATGCCAAGTTCTAAAAAAATGTGAGTTCTAGTTGAGCACAATTTCCTTTTTACAACACGTGGTGTCACGACATGGAATGCAAGTTGATCCAAAGAAGATAGAAGCAATTCGCGATTGGCCTCAACCTAATACTCCTATATAGATACACAGTTATTTGGGACTAGCTGAATATTACAGGCAATTTTTGGAAGGTTTTTCGAAGATAATTGCTCCATTGACACATTTAACTCATAAAAGTGTGATATTTCAATGGTCAAATGGATGTGAAGAGGTATTCCAGAAATTAAAGATTGCATTGACTACGACTCCGGTCTAGACCTTTCCTACAACGAAAGGTGGTTTAACCATTTGTTGTGATGCATCTAGAATCGGTTTGGGTTCTGTCTTAATGCAGAATGGTAAGGTGGTGGCTTCTGCTTCTCGACAGCTAAAGATTCATGAGAAGAATTATCTAACGCATGACTTAAAATTCACTGCAATCATATTTTCACTCAAGATTTGGCATCCCCATCTTTATGGTGAGCCATGTGAAATCTATACTTATCACAAGAGTTTCCAATACATATTCAGGGAAAGAGATCTGAATTTGAGGCAATGACGGTTGTTGGAGCAATTTAAAGATCATGATCTTACTATTTTGTATCATCTTGGAATGGAGAAAGTGGTGGTAGATGCCTTCAGTAGGAAGTATATGGGTAGTTTGGCATGTATTGTTGCTAAAAGGTGACCTACGTCTATGGATATTCAGTCTTTAGCCAATCAAGGAGTTTAAATTGATCATACATTGTACGGAAAGTTTCTTGCAGGTATGGTGGTGCAATCATCCTTAGTTGGAAAAGCCAAGACTCACTAATATGATTGATCCCCAACTTGCTAGACTATGAGATAGAGTGCATAATGGGGGTGTGAAGTCATATGAAGGTGTTCTACATCAACAATATGGTAGATTGTGTATTACCATGGTAGGTGATGTGAAACAATTAATACTTAATTAAAGAGGCACATAGCTCACGATACTCCATCCACCCAGGTTATACGAAGATGTATTAAAACTTACGTGGATTGTACTAGTGGAATGATATGAAAGGTGATATTTTGAAACATGTGACTAGTTTCTTAAATTGTCAATAGGTCAAATACGAACATAAAAAACTAGGTGGAGTAATGTAAAACTTGATTATCCCAGAGTGGAAGTGGGAAAGGATTGCTATGGATTTTGTTGTTGGGTTGTCGAATAATTTAAAGAAGCACGACTTAGTTTGGGTGATTATGGACGGACTCATTAAATCTGCCCATTTTATACCAGTTTGGGTTACTCATACTGCGTAGTGATTAGCAGACATTTACCTTCGAGAGATAGTTGAGCTTCATGGGGTGTCTATTTTAATAGTATCATATCGATGTGCACAATTCACTGCTGAGTTTTGGAAGTCTTTTCAAAAGTTATTGGGTTTACATGTTGAGTTGAGTACAACCTGTCATCCCAAGTCTAAACGAGTTATTTAATTCTTAGAGAACATTCTTAGAGATTGTGAGATTGATTATGGTAGTCATTGGGATGATTAGTTGCCCTAGGTAGAATTTGCTTATAATAATATCTATCACTCAAGTATACAGAGGGCACCATATGAGGCTTTATATGATCGCAATTATCGATCACCAGTTAGATGGTTTGAACATTGCGAACCATAATTATTAGGTCCATATATGGTTCAACAAAATTTGGATAAAGTTGCATTAATACGAGAACAGCTTCAAACAAAACAAAGTAGACAAAAGTCCTATGTAGATAAGAAAGTACATGAAACAGAGTTCATAAGGGGTGAAAAGGTATTTTTGATGGTTTCTCCAATGAACGGATTTATGAGATTTGGGAGGAAAGAGAAGCTAAGTCCCCGATATATTAGTCCTTATGATATTTGGGATCGGATTGGATTGGTTGCGTACCAAATTGCTTTACCTCTAGAATTGTCAATTTTATATCCGGTGTTTCATGTGTCCATGTTTAGATGATATGTTCATGATGAAAGCCATAGGATTCATCTAGAAGATGTAGAGCTTGACGATAATTTAGCATATGAGGGAGGTTCGATATCTATCTTAATAGGCAAGTGCGACAATTCAGGTCGAAGAAGGTAGCTTCAGTGAAAGTGTTTTGGCGCAATCATCCAACTGAGGAGGCTACTTGGGAGTCCAAGGTATGACTTGAGATTCGTTCGAGGACAAACGTTATTTTAAGTAGGGGAGAATGTGATAACCGTCTTTTTCTTTTATAATGAAGTTTTAATTGGTAATTTAATTAATAAAAAAAGGAGTTGGGCCCAGCCCATTATATTTCTCATCTACAAATGTTTGTAGAGATAGAAAGATAAAAAATAAGGGGAGTTCATTCCTTAATTTTGGAGAAGAAAATAAAACGCAGCAATCAGGGAAAACATTTTTGGGAGTTCATAGATGGATACTAAATCTTTCTACCGTTGTTTTGGTGATAAGTTGCGGGTATTGAACTTCTTGTTATTGTATGTTCTTGCTACCTTAAAACTCTACCTATGTTGTTGAGCATTCTTCTATCTAAGAAGTAGCTTAACTATGTTTTTCATTAAAAGAAACCTAAGTGCTGAAATTTAAAGCCATTGTTGGCTATGAATTGATGTAGCAAACAGAACTGGTGCAGCAACTGAAATTCCTATTTTCGTCTAAGTTTATTTGTGTTCAGTTTGTCTATTTGGGAATAGAACGCTAATTATGGTGCAAAAAATTCACTAATTAAGTTTGGTTAGTTATGTAGTGATATTCTTTTACCCTAGGTTCATGGTTTAAAGTTAAGATATAAAGTGGTAACACTAAGCTTTAAAGTTAAGGATATTGAGACTTGTCCCCAACTTTCATAATTAATATCGTTGATCAATATTTTGCATAAATTGATGTCATCGGGGGCTGTTTGGTTGGTGTTCTACACGTGAGAGGTTGTGGAACTTGTCATTACCTAGGTAAGTGAGACTTTAAGGTTTAATACTTGCTTTTCAAACCTACTTTGAAAATGTATTTTATATGTGTGGTCCATGTGGTAAGTGAGACTTTAAGCTTTAGTACTAGTTTGAGCCTAGTTACTTAGTCAGAACCTAACCTAAGCGATTTATTCTCATCGAACTTAGAGCAAAAGGGATGAAGCAGGCGATAGCTTTCTCAAGAACACGCACCAAGTTTTCTTTAGGTCCAGCCCTGAAATCAAAAGATTTCTTTGTGAATCTCGTCACCAGGTATGTGGGATGTCACTAATGTGTTCCTTTCACCCACTAATGTGTTCATTTCACCCGCTAATTCCCTAGAATTTAGTCAATTCAATTCGTATATATTGCTTAGACCTGGGGTTTCTAGAACTTTAGATAATTGTTGTGATTTAGTTGTTATAGTATTCTTAATCAGATTATCAAGTTTTTGTAACATTGTTTCTTTGTTCCTACATAAAACTCAGAACCCTAGTTGTGTGGATTTGTTTAGTTCTCGAAATACACTAGCTAGGTCTGATAAATAGATATACATGCCCAAGATTTCTAATGTTTCATTATCAGTACTTAAATGTTCAATTCTAAGTTAGCATGACAGAATATTGAGCTATCCAAAATATTTAAGTTATGTTTTATTGTAAACATTTCCAGTTGGGAGTATTCTTAACACCGAGTTAGACTAGGGTTCAGTGTACCTCTATAGTCCCGAAACTAGTTTGCAAGTCCCCTCTGTGGGCATCAGATTTAGTGATCACACCAGTCATACCTTTATACCCCTGGCAAGGTATATTGGGTCCTCTTGATGGGGAGTATACATCGGACTCTACGTTTAACTCGCTTGGTTTATGTCGGTTATTAGTAGCGCCCACAGTCAGACTTTAGTGTATCTGACCAATTTTCTTAATTTATACTTCGGTATTCAGTCAATATGTCATATTCAGGATTTATTACTTGCTCATTTCATTCAATTCAACTTTTCAGTATATTGCAGCATTTACATTCATACTCAGTTATATCATTGCTTAGTTACTTTTTGTTTAATTATTATGTTTGTTTAGCTATATTCCCTGTCTTGTATGCTCTGTACATTCCAAGTACTGAAGCATACTCTAAGCTAAATCCTTTTATAATGTAGGTTTGGGTCCTCAACATTTAGATAACGTGTAGATCGGTTGCCGATCCACACTCAACAACATTAGTGATGAGTCCTCATATTTCAAGGACAACAGACATGTTTTCTATTTTAGTCTTTTATTTAAGTTTCAGTTTTGCTAGAGTTAGCAGGGGACATATCCTAGAAACTCTAGTCAATTACAGGCCTTTTTTCAGACACGATATTATATTTGGCTTTAGTTTGTGAGTTATTGGTCAGTATCACTTGACTCTATCATATTATTTATATTCAGATTAGTATTGGGTTTTCCCCACATTCATTTTTCTCATGTTTTAGCTTCCACATTAGTTCATGTTTTCATTTAGATATATTTAGTTTGCTTATGATATGCCAGCTCAGGGTTAGCCTGGAGTCACTCGTGATCATAGGTCCTGTGTTTGTGTCAAAGGGGTATCCTTGGGGCGTGACAGGGAGCTACTATAATCAGTTTAAACCACGTGAGCTAATTGTGGAGTCCAATGTATATGCGCCATCAAGAGGTTGCTAGGGGTATAGAGGCATGATTGTGGCATGATCACTAAAACTGATACCCAATAGAGGGGTCTTAACCTACATGGGCACGTAGTTTAGGAATTTAACGGTACGTTGAACCCTTGTCTAACTCGGTGTGAAGTCTACTTCCATCTGAATATTCATGAAGCTAAAATGCACTAAATATGAATATCTCTAAAACTAACATGATACTGAAAATTCAACATTTATATACTGAGAATATAACATTCAAAATCTAAACCATGCATTTCTTTTTAACTGGCCTAGAAAGTATATCTCATGAACTTGGATAAATTTAAACAAGCTAGGGTTCTGAGTTCGACGCAAGGAACTATACTACTTCATCAAGAAACATGGTATTTAGATCAATGGAACCATAATATTCGAATTTACAGTAAATCTTCAAAATCTAGAAACTCAAGGTTTGAAAAGTTCATGAGAATTGAAGATACTAACTGAATTCTCGGGACCTAATGGGTGAAAGGAACCCACTAGTAAAATTCCACAAACCTAGTGACGAAATCTACCTAGAAATCCTTTAGATATCGAGGATGAACTTCGAAGAACACTCATGCTTGTTCTTGGGAGATGTGGTCGACTTTTCCTTTTCTTTTCACTCTAAGACGGGTGATTTTTGGGGAATGGGGGGTTGTGGGACTTGTCTGACTAGATTATTAGGCTTAGACAGAGTAAAACGACGTAGTTTAGGCATGAAACAATGTAGTGTAACTACCTTATGCATAGGGGAAAAGACCAATGGACCCTGACTTAAATATTGCCGAAGTGACTTCCAGACAGGCTTCATGGGCCGTCATGATGACCAAGGCCCATCTAGCAGCTCGTGAAGATAACCTGCCCAACATGGCTTCACTAAAATGGGCATAACTTTTTACTCCGAGCTTTGAATTAAGCAAATTTGGTGGCGTTGGAAAGAGAACTAAGAGATATTTAGTTTATAGGTCATGGAATGAGCAGTTCATTTTCTACTGAAAGATAAGGTCATTTAAAGTTCACCCTAAAATGTAAGTCTTACATGTCCCCTCACGGATGACTTCGCGGTCTCTGAAGAGCTTCACGGACCATTAAGACATCTGTGGTGCTTAACCAGTGACTTCGAGAGGGAAAACTCACCTAAAAGCTGATGATGTCACTTCAAGACAATCTTTATGGGTTATTTATAGAAACACTACCCGTCAAGTAGGTTGTGAAGATGATGTGCTTCGCAGAACTTCACTACAACGGGCATAACTTTTTACTCTTAGCTCGGAATTAGAAAAACTTGGTAGGCATTGGAAAATGGAATCAATGACCTTTAATTTGATAGGTCTTGGACAACCTAAATCATTTCGTGTTGAATGATATGATCATTTGAAGTTGACCGAAACCTTAAAATCTTTCAAGCCTCTTTCATGAGCAACTTCATAGCTCGTGTGAAAATCAACGGACCATCTAGTGGGACGTGGTCCTTCACAGTTAAAATGAAGTGGACCGTGTGGAGATCCACAGGCCGTTTTGTGGTATATGGTCTTTCACCTATTCCTGGGTGCACAACCACAAATAGGGTGATGGGTCGTGGTCCTCTTCACGGCCTGTGGACCCTCTCTGTGGTTTGCCCTTCTCTTTTGTTCAATCCTAGTTCTAATATTTGAGGTGTTACAATATCTCTCCCTTGGGGTCATTCGCCCTTGAATGAAGTCTAAACAAGCTGAGTTTGGAGGAAAGAGCTGAAATCTCTACCAACTGAATACTAGAAACTAATATATGACTAAATAATGTTTGATGAACATGCAAATATGGTAAAATGCAAGGATAAATGAGGGAACAAAATACGAATATTGAATTACACAAGAGTCAACTGAGAGACATGAAGGGAACTATTACCTCAAACTTAAACAGAATCAAAAGGAAAGAGCTGAGGATACTTGGCCATCATGGCTGCTTCTACTTCCCAAGTAGTTCTCTCTATGGACCGACTCCTCCACAAAACCCTTAGTAAAGAGACTTCCTTATTTCTCAACCTGAGAACCTGACGGTTAAGAATCACAACCAGCACCTCTTTATAAGTGAGACTATCCTTTGTAGCTACAGTCACGAATGGTACTATCGAAGTTAGTTCAACCACACTTTTTTAACAAAGAAATGTGAAGGACTGGATGAACGACTACAAATTATGTTCGACGCTCTAACTCATAAGCTTAGGACTGAGCTTTCATTTCATTCCAAAATATCATCAACCCTTTCATAGGGGACAATTTTAAGAAACTTCAATCATCAATTTCAAATTCTAAGTCCCTTCTCCTCACATCTGCATAGGACTTCTGATGACAGAGTTGTGTTTAGTGTATCTTTGATGAGTTGAACTTTCTCTACAGCCTCATGGGTGATTCACCTACTTCAAACCAACAAATTGGAGACATGCATTTACACCCGTATAGTGTCTCACAAGGGGTCATATGAATACTGGAATAAAAGGTATTATTATAGGTGAACTCTATGAAAGGTAGGAGATCATTCCAACTACACTTAAAATCTCACGCATGCTCTCAACATGTTCTCTAAGGTGTAAATGTTATGATGTGCTTGAAAATCCATTTCAGGATGAAATGGCATACTAAGATTTACCTGAGTACCAAGACGTTTCGAAAATGACTTCCAGATATGGGATTTAAGTTGAAGACCGCTATCTGAAATGATAGACAAGGGAACCCCATGAAACCTTACTATCTCATTGATTGCAAGTCTGACATAATCATCCACCGAATATGTAGTCTTGATAGCCAAAAAGTTAGTTGACTTAGTAACTCTGTCCACTATCAACGAAATGAAGTCATTTTGTTTGCGAGAACGAGGTAAACCCGTAATGAAGTCCATGTTTATCACTTTCCAGTTCCACATGGGAATGCTAATCTCTAAAGTCACGCCTCTTAGTCTCTGATGTTCTACTTTAACATGCTGACAGTTAGGACACTTAGCCATAAAATCTCTAATGTTTCTTTTCATGTCGTTCCACCAGTGGACTTATCGTAGATCATGACATATCTTAATGGCACCCGAATGAGGTAAACCTGTAATGAAGTCCATGTTTATCACTTCCCACTTCCATGTAGGAATGCTAATCTCTTGATTCATACCTCCAGATTTCTGAGGTTCTACCTTCACTTGCTGGCAATAAAAGAACTTAGCCACAAAATCTGTTATACCCCTTTTCATAACATTCAACCAAAACACTTCCAGCAGATCTGAAATGACCCAAAAGGTTCTTAAAAATGTGCTTCGTAAGTTACCGGAAACTTGTTTAGCTATATCAAAAAAATCCATTTTGTTTTTCGAAAATCCGATTTCATATTCCGATTTAGGGGGTCAAATTGAGTGGGAAATGGGTCTAACCCAAATTTTAGAGCAACCGTATCAAAATCCGAAATTTCCAAGTGAAGCCTTTTTCGAGGGTCTACTTTTGAGGGTCATATCTCCTAGCACACAAATAATTGGGTGGCCCATAACATATCCAAGGAAAGCCCTTGGAGTTAGCTACGTAACGCACTTCGTTTCACCTCATTCGGAGTTCGGACGAAGAAGTTATGCCCATTTTCGTAAAATCTGTCCGGCAGAAAATACAATTTCCAATGAGCGTTTTTACTGTTCACCCGCCTCATTTTTTTTTCTAAGTGTTGGACCAATTTTCAAAAGGGCATATGTTATTTCCTATATACCATTAGTTCAATTCCCATCTCTAAAACATTTCCCAAAATAGCTCTCCCAAACTAGGCACATTTTCTCTCAAGTTCTCTCAAGAACCCTAATCCAAAACCTTCCTCAAGATTGAAGAGACTCTTGCTCCAAGTTCCAAGCTTCCGTTAAAGACACTCTCAAGACCTTCATAAGAATTCAAGGTATATGGTGTTGAACTCATGGTTCCTTCCACCCATAGTGTCTAGACTCTATTCTACTCACTAATTCATGGTTTAAGGTAACATTCATAAATTAGTCTTGTTCTTTGTAATAATTTCCTGCACATTGAATTTTAAACATGAAAATTGATTGTTTTGAGCATGTTGTGACTCTAGAACTTGAATCTAAATTTGGAATGGATGTGGAGATTTTCATGTGATATTGTGGGTGTTAAAAGGTGTTGTTGTAGGTTGTTCACTGGTTTGGCTGCATAATTACTACCCTATTTTCCATGCTCTTTGATTCCATTACATGCCTTCAAGGTGTTTGACAAAATGTCCAACTATGGAGAATTGATGAATCGATGCTTTAAAGCTTGAGTTATGAGATGTATGGCAATCCAGAGATGTGGTGATGACAAACTAAACATGTGTATATGTTCATTCCATACGTGAGATTGCATTAGAGCCTAATGGGAATTTCCTATATAAAGTGTTGCATGACCATGCCCGGTCCGGGGGAAAAGAACCGGACAACCATGTGAGAGGTTTATATCTCACCACCTAGGATGTTTGGGGTGTGACCAACATCAACCATGTTAGAGGTTTATATCTCACCACCTAGGATGCTTGGGGTGTGACCAATATCAACCATGTGAGGGGTTTATACCTTGCCACCAGGGTGTCTGGGTGTGAAAGGCATCCCCCATCCTAAGTTGGGGTTATAGATTGGTTGGATCATGCATACACATATGATATCTACTATTAGTATAGATTTACTTAAACATGTTTTGACTTCACTTTGATCATGCATCCTCATATTGTTATTCATAATGCCTACGAAACTATTTCTTGTATTTCGATTGTGTCCTTGTCTATTGTTGTGTTGCACCCCGCATACTTAGTACATTCCAAGTACTAACACATATTTTGCCTACATGATGTCACCATGTAGGGACCGGAGCTACTCTTGATCCTTCTTTCCATTCACGTGGCTAGTACGGTGCTTATCCGAGTTTGTTGGTGAGTCCTCAATGATTCGAGGGCTATGTTATGTTTCCTACTCCTATGTTTTGAGACTTTAGCTTGCAATTGTATTTTGACTATGAGGGGAGCCGGTAGTATGTCATGGCCCCCGTCCTATCTATGTATGTAGAGGTGTGCGTTGGACAAGTATTTTGTAAATGAGCTTGACTCTTGTTCTATGATGTCATTTTGAAATGGTTTGCCCTTAGTCCCTATTTCCCGTTAATTAATGTTGATTGTACTTCCGCGACCGATGAAGTGTGATGACAAGTTTGAGAGGCTTGTTTGGGGTTCTTTCGGGTTCCTCATTCGCCATGTCACGTCTAGTCCCTAGGCTTCGGTCGTGACAAGCTTGGTATCAGAGCACTAGGTTGTTAAATCCTCGGAGTCCAATACACCGCGTTGAGTAGAATCCTAATCATGGTTGTGAAGCGCGCCACGACTATGAATGTGTCACGACCCAAGCCTAGGGCCTAGACGTGACCGGCGAATGGGGAACCCGAAGGAACCCCAAACAAGCCTCATAGCGTATCATTACACATCCTTGGTCGCGGAAGCAATTAAAATGACCATAAGCCATAAGCATAATCAAAGGGGAAAATCGGGACTAAGGGAGCAAGAAAAAAAGAAGAAGAAGAAATGATACTTAAATACCATAGCTGAGTCAAGCTCAAGCATAATACACAACTTGTCCAACACCACCTCTAAACATAGGTACTTTAGCGGGGGCCAAGACAAACAACTGGGCTCACCCTCATAGTCAAAACATAACTAAAAGGAAAAGTCTTATACATAGCAAAAGATCATAAGCAACGTCCCCGGAATGGAGGACTCACCAATAACCTTGATAGAAAATCGTATTAGCCACGCGGAGGACGAGGGTCAAGCGGTGCTCCGGTCCCTACATGGTGACATCATGTAGGCATAGAGTATGCGTTAGTACGTTGAATGTACTAAGTATATGGGATGCAATGCAATGCAACAAGGGATGGACATCATAGGCAAAATGCATAATCGTACCCGATAGATAGCATATTAATGAGATGATATGTATAATGATGCTTATATAAAAACCATATTTAGTAGGGCATAGTATATGTGTAGTGAGTGACCATCAATATAGTATTTCCAAGGCCTACCACCCCCTTGGAGAGGCGAAAGAGGTACAAACCCCTCAATGTGGTTACCCGGGCCTACCACCCCCCGAGCTAGGGACCAAGGTACAAACCCCTCGATATGGTTATACGGGCCTACTACCCCCCGTACTAGGCAACCAAGGTACCAACCCCTTGATACGGTTACCCGGGCCTACAACCCCCCGAGCTAGGCTTGATCGACTCACACACTATATAGAGAAAATCATATACATGTATCCATTTCATCATCATTTCAATACTTATATAATCATCCGACTCATAGGACGTACATTGGACCTTCCATTTCATAAGAATTCTATAAATGGCATTTTATCAAACATATGGTGGGCTACTTGTTCATGTAAATAAAATCATGTATTTTAAGAGTACTAAGTCCAACCAATTTCAAAATCTATATAAAACAGCCCACCAACAACATACATATATATATACATATATAACAACCTTCATAATTTGATCATGGAGGCATGAAAACCATAAACATCATATAATCATTCCTTTTCATGATAATATACAAAAATAGACCATAATAGGATGTGTAGTAATAATTCCATAATTCAAGAGTTCATAAATGATCATAAGGACCCATAAACTTGGAGTAAAATAGAGGATAAATGGTTGGACTTGTGGAAAGGAAGGTTTCCACAATCAAACCCACATACCTCAACTTTGGAGAATCCTTGATGAAGATTGGAATGGAGAATTGATGCTTGAGATTGAGTCTTGAATCCGGAATTAGAGTTTGAGATGTTTGAATTTGGTTGAAGATCTTGGTGGAATTTTGGAGAGGGTTTAGAGAGAGTTTTTGGATGTTTGAGAAATGTTTTAGAGACTTGGAATGAACTAATGATATATAGGGAATATCATATGCCCTTTTGGAAAAAAAATTGTCCAACACTTAGAAAAATTAATGGGGCGGGTGAACAGTGTTTCGGCTTACTGGAAATGGCACTTTTCTGCCGGCGAGGTTTTACGAAAATGGTTATAACTCCTTCATCCTAACTCGGAATGAGGCGAAACAAATTGCGTTGGAAAGCTAACTCACAAAGCTTTAATTTTGATAGTTTGAGCTCCTTCCAGTTCCTTGTGTGCTGAGAGATATGCCCCTTTAAAGTTGACCCTCAAAATCGCATTTTTTGCGATTTTCGAATTTTGATACGGTTGTTCTAAAATTCGGGTTAGACTCATTTCCCACTCAATTTGACCCCCTGAATAAGAATATGAAGTCGAATTTCCGAAATGATGCACGGATTTTGAGATATATGGAAATTACAATTTTAGGTGTTTCCGAAGCACATTTTCGGGCATTTTTGGGGTCGTTTCAATATCTCCCCCTTGGGAACATTCGTCCCCGAATGTTAAAGAAACGTACATGAGGGACACAAACATGGCAATATCAGCCCACATAAGGATGCAACAATGCACTTACATCTTATTTCAAAACCTCAACATAGTTGTAAAACCACAATGAACTTGTCAATTTAAACATGAATGTATGCAATGACATGGGGGTTGAACTTAAGACCTGAGATTTTATAAAGGGCTTAGATCAATACCTTAAGCTTGAGTGGAGTGGAAAAGATAAGGATATCGCCTTTGCATGTCCGCTTCGGCCTCCCAAGTAGCACTCTCAACTTGTTGAGTTCTCCAAAGGACTTTAACGGAAGCCACATCTTTGTTTCTCAACCTCTTCACTTGTCTATCTAAAATCTGGACCGGAACCTCTTCATAGGTCAAATTATCTTCAACAACACCCACAACATCAAGAGACACAATGGCATTTGGATCACCCACACACTTCCTCAACATAGACACATGAAATACCGGATGAACCAAATCCATTTCGCTAGGCAATTCCAACTCATAAGCTACCTTGCCAATTCTCCTCATCACTTTATAAGGACCCACGTATCTTGGGCTCAACTTGCCCTTCTTACCAAAACGAACCACACCCTTCATGGGTGACACCTTCAAATAGACCCAATCACCAACTTGGAATTCAAGAGCCCTTCTCCTCACATCGGCATAGGACTTTTGGCGACTTTGGGCCGTCTTCAACCTTTCTCTAATCATCCTAACCTTCTCAAGAGCCTCCATAACTAGATCTGGTCCTAACAAGGCCACCTCACCAACCTCAAACCACCCAACCGGTGATCTACAACGTCTCCCATAGAGAGCCTCAAAAGGAGCCATACCGATGCTAGAATGATAGCTATTGTTATAGGCAAACTCAATCAATGGAAGATGATCATCCCAACTACCCTTAAGCTCCAATACACAAGCCCTAAGCATATCCTCAAGTGTTTGGATAGTCCTTTCGGCTTGTCCATCCGTTTGCGGGTGAAAGGCCGTAGTAAGCTTAACTCTCGTACCTAGACCCCTTTGAAAGGACTTCCAAAAGTGTGAAGTAAATTGAGTACCACGGTCCGATATGATGGATAGAGGAATCCCATGCAACCTTACCAAGTCATGAATATATAACCTTGCATAATCTTCCGCCCCATATGTTGTCTTTACCGGTAGAAAATGAGCCGATTTTGTCATCCTATCAACCACCACCCAAATAGAATCAAAACCTTTTCTAGTCTTGGGTAAACCAACTACAAAATCCATATTAATTTCTTCCCACTTCCAAGTAGGAATCTCTATGTCTTGGGTTAGACCACCCGGCCTTTGATGTTCGGCCTTGACTTGTTGACAACTATGACAACCGGAGACGAATTTGGCAATGTCCTTCTTCATGCCTCCCCACCAATACACATCCCTCAAATCTCTATACATTTTGGTGGAACCGGGGTGAATGGAGTAGGAAGAATTATGAGCCTCCTCAAGAATTTTCTCCCTCAAACCATCAACACGAGGCACACACAACCTACCTTGGTACCTAAGGGCACCATCTCCCCCTTGGGAGAAAACTTCCACCTTGCCCTCTTTCACCAAGGCCTTCAATTCTAACAAGGACGAGTCGAGATCTTGTTTTGCTATCACCTCATCAACCAAGGAAGACCTAGCACCATCAACAACGACCACACCACCATTACCAACCTCTTCCAACCTAACCCCCAACCTTGCCAACCGATGCACCTCCCTAGCCATTTCCCTATCACCAATATCCACATGAGCTAGGCTACCCATAGACAACCCCTACTCAAAGCATCCGCCACCACATTAGCTTTACCGGGATGATAATGCACACTCATATCATAATCTTTAAGAAATTCTAGCCACCTTCTTTGTCTCAAGTTGAGGTCTTTTTGGGTGAAGACATATTGAAGACTCTTATGATCGGTGAACACGTCAACATGTACCCCATACAAATAATGACGCCAAATCTTTAAAGCAAACACCACCGCGGCTAATTCAAGATCATGCGTAGGATAGTTCTTTTCATGCACTTTGAGTTGTCTAGAAGCATAGGATATCACCTTACCATTTTGCATTAGGACACAACCCAAGCCAACTCTAGAAGCATCACAATACACAACAAATCCCTCAAGCCCATCCGGTAGTGACAATATAGGAGCGGACACAAGTTTATCTTTCAAGGTTTGAAAACTCCTCTCACACTCGTCGGTCCACTCAAACTTAGCCTTCTTTTGTGTCAACTTAGTCATGGAAGAAGCAATAGAAGAAAACCCATTCACAAATCTCCGATAGTAACCCGCTAAGCCCAAGAAGCTCCTAATATCCGACGGGGTCAATGGCCTAGGCCAATTTCTAATCACATCGGTCTTCTTAGGATCTACCTTAATACCATCCCCCGACACCACATGACCTAGGAAGGCAACCTCCCTCAACCAAAATTCACACTTTTCATACTTGGCATACAACTTCTCCTCTCTCAATCTTTGCAACACAACCCTCAAGTGACCCATATGTTCTTCCTCGCTATGCGAATAGATTAAAATATCATCAATGAAGACCACAACAAAGGAATCAAGGTGGGGTTTAAAGATCCTGTTCATTAGGTCCATGAAGATAGCCGGTGCATTGGTCAACCCAAAGGACATGACCACAAATTCATAATGCCCATACCTAGTCCGAAAGGCTGTCTTGGGAATGTCACACTCCCTCACCTTCACTTGATGATACCCGGACCGAAGATCAATCTTAGAGAAGTGGCTAGCCCCTTGTAATTGGTCGAACAAGTCATCAATCCTAGGAAGAGGATATTTATTCTTGATGGTGACCCTATTGAGTTGCCGGTAATCAATACACATCCTAAGGGACCCATCTTTCTTCTTCCACAAACAACACCGGTGCACCCCATGGTGATTGGCTAGGCCTAATAAAACCCTTCTCCAACAAGTCCCTCAATTGTTCCTTCAACTCCTTTAACTCCGCCGGGGCCATACGATAAGGGGGATAGAAATGGGTTGAGTATCGGGGAGGAGGTCTATGCCAAAATCTATTTCCCTTTCGGGAGGAACACCGGGAAGGTCATTAGGAAAGACATCAAGGAATTCATTTACGATCGGAACCGACTCTATAGGAAGGGTTTTGGACTCCACATCCCTAACCCTCACAAGATGATAGAGACACCCCTTAGAGATCAACTTACGGGCTTTAATGCAAGAGATGAACCTACCCTTGACTACCACATTTTGGCTCTCCCACTCAAGAATGGGTTCACTTGGGAATTGGAACTTGACCCTACGGGTTCTACAATCAATGGAAGCATAGTATGCATGCAACCAATCCATCCCAAGAACAACATCAAAATCGACCATGTTCAACTCAACAAGATCACAAGGCAATATTTTATGCAAGATGCAAATAGGACAATTTCTATAGACCTTCCTAGCAACCATATATGCACCAATAGGAGTAGACACCTTATATGACTCATGCAACAAGTCGGGCTCAACATGAAACTTGTTGGCAACAAAGGGGGTGACAAAAGAAAGAGAGGCACCCGGATCAATTAATGCATATACATCAAAGTCAAAGATTTTCAACATACCGGTAACGACGTCGGGGACTTCATCGACCCCTTGCCTCCCATGCAAAGCATAAAATCGATTGTGCCTTGGGGCACCATCTTGTCGGCCCCCTCTCCCCAAAGGAACCGCATTGGCACCTTGTGGACGGACCTCCTTACCCTTGTTGCGATTTCGAGGACAATCCATTGCCTTGTGCCCCATTTCCCCACAACTATAGCAAGCACCGGTATTTTTCAAGCACGGGCCACCATGGCCCTTACCACACTTCGGACATACATCAATATGACCCATACCCCTAACACCTTGGGCCCTTGGAACATCATTGGCAAACCCCTTATGGAGCGCATGAGAAGACCCTTGACCTTGATGAAACCGGCCTCCCGTTCTACTTTGGAACTTGCCCTCAAAACGGGCCCTCTTGGCCTCATGACCCCTCTTCTTCCTCAACTTCTCCTCCTCCATTTGTTCGGCATAGACCATCAAGCGGGACAAGTCCATGTCACTAATCAACATTGCGGACCGGCATTCTTCACTCACTAGGTCGGACACACCCATCACGAATTTGTTCATCCTAGACCGTGAGTCGGCAACCAAATGTGGAGCATACCTTGAAAGTTGGTTAAACTTGAGAGCATACTCCCTCACACTCATAGACCCTTGTTTTAAATTCATGAACTCCACCAATTTGGCTTCCCTAAGCTCAAGAGGAAAGAATCGATTAAGGAAAGCCGTTTTGAACTCTTCCCAATGCACCACATAGTTTACCCCCTTCTCTTCCTTCCATTGGTTGTACCATATTTGGGCCACCCCTTTTAGTTGGTAGGCCGCCAACTCCGCCTTATCTTCTGACTTCACACCCATGATAGCTAATATCTTGAGGACTTCATCAATAAACTCTTGAGGGTCTTCATTTAACTTAGACCCATAGAATTCCGGGGGATTCATCCGCACGAAGTCTCTCACCCGAGATGCCGGGGTAGGAGCCTGAGGGGTTTGGGCCCCGTGGTTGGCTTGATTAGCCATAGCTTGTGCAAATAAAGTAAGGGCATCCCGAAGATCCCCATTGGTCGGTTGTTCCTCGGGTGCGCGGGCTCGTCTTCCTCTTGTATTAGGCATGATCTAGCATAGCAAAGACAACCGTTAGGGAAGACCTTAATTCAACTCTACAGCACGACTTAGAAAAAGGAGAAGGGAAACATTTCCTAAAACGTCTCATAGCCTCCTACTCATAATTGTGGTGCACAACACAACCATGAATCGGACTCTAATCAACGCGGTGTGTTGGACTCCGAGGATCTATCAACCTAGTGCTCTGATACCAAGTTTGTCACGACCCAAGCCTAGGGCCTAGACGTGACCGGCGAATGGGGAACCCGAAGGAACCCCAAACAAGCCTCATAGCGTATCATTACACATCCTTGGTCGCGGAAGCAATTAAAATGACCATAAGCCATAAGCATAATCAAAGGGGGAAATCGGGACTAAGGGAGCAAGAAAAAAAGAAGAAGAAGAAATGATACTTAAATACCATAGCTGAGTCAAGCTCAAGCATAATACACAACTTGTCCAACACCACCTCTAAACATAGGTACTTTAGCGGGGGCCAAGACAAACAACTGGGCTCACCCTCATAGTCAAAACATATCTAAAAGGAAAAGTCTTATACATAGCAAAAGATCATAAGCAACGTCCCCGGAATGGAGGACTCACCAATAACCTTGATAGAAAATCGTATTAGCCACGCGGAGGACGAGGGTCAAGCGGTGCTCCGGTCCCTACATGGTGACATCATGTAGGCATAGAGTATGCGTTAGTACGTTGAATGTACTAAGTATATGGGATGCAATGCAATGCAACAAGGGATGGACATCATAGGCAAAATGCATAATCGTACCCGATAGATAGCATATTAATGAGATGATATGTATAATGATGCTTATATAAAAATCATATTTAGTAGGGCATAGTATATGTGTAGTGAGTGACCATCAATATAGTATTTCCAAGGCCTACCACCCCCTTGGAGAGGCGAAAGAGGTACAAACCCCTCAATGTGGTTACCCGGGCCTACCACCCCCCGAGCTAGGGACCAAGGTACAAACCCCTCGATATGGTTATACGGGCCTACTACCCCCCGTACTAGGCAACCAAGGTACAAACCCCTTGATACGGTTACCCGGGCCTACAACCCCCCGAGCTAGGCTTGATCGACTCACACACTATATAGAGAAAATCATATACATGTATCCATTTCATCATCATTTCAATACTTATATAATCATCCGACTCATAGGACGTACATTGGACCTTCCATTTCATAAGAATTCTATAAATGGCATTTTATCAAACATATGGTGGGCTACTTGTTCATGTAAATAAAATCATGTATTTTAAGAGTACTAAGTCCAACCAATTTCAAAATCTATATAAAACAGCCCACCAACAACCTACATATATATATACATATATAACAACCTTCATAATTTGATCATGGAGGCATGAAAACCATAAACATCATATAATCATTCCTTTTCATGATAACATACAAGAATAGACCATAATAGGATGTGTAGTAATAATTCCATAATTCAAGAGTTCATAAATGATCATAAGGACCCATAAACTTGGAGTAAAATAGAGGATAAATGGTTGGACTTGTGGAAAGGAAGGTTTCCACAATCAAACCCACATACCTCAACTTTGGAGAATCCTTGATGAAGATTGGAATGGAGAATTGATGCTTGAGATTGAATCTTGAGTCCGGAATTAAAGCTTGGGATCTTGAATTTGGTTGATGATCTTGGTGGAATTTTGGAGAGGGTTTAGAGAGAGTTTTTGGATGTTTGAGAAATGTTTTAGAGACTTGGAATGAACTAATGATATATAGGGAATATCATATGCCCTTTTGGAAAAAAAATTGTCCAACACTTAGAAAAATTAATGGGGCGGGTGAACAGTGTTTCGGCTTACTGGAAATGGCACTTTTCTGCCGGCGAGGTTTTACGAAAATGGTTATAACTCCTTCATCCTAACTCGGAATGAGGCGAAACAAATTGCGTTGGAAAGCTAACTCACAAAGCTTTAATTTTGATAGTTTGAGCTCCTTCCAGTTCCTTGTGTGCTGAGAGATATGCCCCTTAAAGTTGACCCTCAAAATCGCATTTTTTGCGATTTTCGAATTTTGATACGGTTGTTCTAAAATTCGGGTTAGACTCATTTCCCACTCAATTTGACCCCCTGAATAAGAATATGAACTCGAATTTCCGAAATGATGCACGGATTTTGAGATATATGGAAATTACAATTTTAGGTGTTTCCGAAGCACATTTTCGGGCATTTTTGGGGTCGTTTCATATATAAACTTCAAATCCAAGAATATTAGTTATATATATATATATATATATATATATATTCTAGTTTTAATAAGTTTAAGTTTTCAATTCAAGTTAAAGTTCTAAATTCATGTTCAAGTTCTAATTTCAAGTTCAAGTTCAAGTTCTAAATTCATGTTCAAGTTCTAATTTCAAGTTCAAGTTCAAGTTCTAAGTTCAAGTTCTAATTTCAAGTTCAAGTTCTAAGTTCAAGTTCAAATTCTAAGTTCAAGTTCAAGTTCAAGTTCAAGTTCAAGTTCAAGTTCAAGCTCTAAGTTCAAGTTCAAGTCTAATTTCAAGTTCAGTCTAAGTTGAAGTTGAAGTTCTAAGTTTCATGTTCAAGTTCTAATTCAAGTTCAAGTTAAATTTCAAGTTCAAGTTCTAATTCAAGTTCAAGTTCTAAGTTCTAAGTTCTAAGTTCTAAGTTCAAGTCAAGTTCAAGTTCAAGTTCAAGATCAAGTTCTAAGTTCAAGTTCTAAGTTCCAAAGTTCTAAGTTCCAAGTTCAAGTTCTAAGTTCAAGTTCAAGTTCTAATTTCAAGTTCAAGTTCTAAGTTCAAGTTCAAGTTTCAAGTTCAAGTTCAAGTTCAAGTTCAAGTTCAAGTTCAAGTTCTAAGTTCTAAGTTCAAGTCAAGTTCAAGATCAAGTTCTAAGTTCAAGTTCAAGTTCTAAGTTCAAATTCTAAGTTTAACTTCAAATTCTAAGTTCAAGTTCAAGTTCAAGTTCAAGTTCAAGTTCAAGTTCAAGTTCTAAGTTCAAGTTCAAGTTCTAATTTCAAGTTCAAGTTCAAGTTCAAGTTCTAAGTTCTAAGTTCAAGTTCAAGATCAAGTTCTAAGTTCAAGTTCAAGTTCAAGTTCTAAGTTCAAATTCTAAGTTTAACTTCAAATTCTAAGTTCAAGTTCAAGTTCAAGTTCAAGTTCTAAGTTCAAGTTCAAGTTCAAGTTCTAATTTCAAGTTCAAGTTCTAATTTCAAGTTCAAGTTCTAAGTTTACGTTCAAATTCTAAGTTCAACTTCAAATTCTAATTAAGTTCATGACATTCAAACATTCATCTTCTACTCATAACACTTCAATTACTAATTTCTAACTTCAAATTAACACTTTACTAACTAGTCCTAAAATCAAATCCAAAAAAAATCTCAATTTAACCTCAAATTACATATTCTCAAGTTTAAACTAGTTCTAAAATATAAAAATGCTAATTCTTCACTAACTAACAATGCCCAATTTAAAAATGCCTAATTTCTTTTTAAAAAAACCTTAAAATAAAAATCTTCAATTATCTATACCTAACTAACAATAATCAAATCAAATTAACAATTGAATAACACAACCAACAAACAAAAACAATAATATACTAACAAACAATCAATTATAATTACTAGCATTAAAGTCAAGTATTAATACTAGATGGACACAAACACATTATTCAAAACAATTGTACTTGAACTTGAGAAATTTAGAAGCACCAACCTTATCTCCAACTTTGATGAAAGAAGCAAAATAGTCCTGTATCAACTTTTTACATGTTGAGCTTCCTCAGTTGCCTAGCACGAAAAGTTCTTAAATTAGTTAAATATAAACTTCATATCCAAGAATATTAGTTTTATATATATATATATATATATATATATATATATTCTCAAGTTTTAATAAGTTCAAGTTTCAATTCAAGTTCATATATAATTTCTAAACTTAACTAGTTATATATTCAAGCTAATTAGTTCCAAGTTCAAGTTATAATTTCAAGTTCATATTCCTAATTAAGTTCAATTTATAGTAAATTCAAGTTATAATTTATTATAAGTTCTAATTAAGTTGTAATTCAAATCCCTAAAATTCTAAATTCAAACTAGCTAGCTAGTGTCCCAACTTCAAACTATTAAATTAGTCCTAAAATATCAAATATAATTCAAACTATTAGTCCTAAATTCCAAATTCAAATTAGTCTTAAAATCACAAATTGAAAGTACTCCTAGAATTCAAAAATCAAACTATAGTGCTAAAATCCCAAATTCAAACTATTAGTATTCCTAAAATCTCAATAATAATTCAAACTAGTCCTAAATTCAAAATTCAAACTAATCTTAAAATCACAAATTCAAACTAGCCCTAAAATCCCAAAATCTAACTAGTACTAAAATCCTAAATTCAAATTAGCTAGCTATTCCTAATCCCAAATTCAAACTATTAGTCCTAAAATCTCAATAATAATTCAAACTAACTCAAATAATACCCAAGTTCAAACAACTCCTTAAATACCCTAATTCAATCTAATCTTACAATTCCAAAATCAAACTAATTAACTTAAGAAATACCGAATTTCAAACAAATCCTAAGATACCCTAATTCAAACTAACCCTAACATTAAAATTTTCAATTCACAATCAACAAACACAAACTAACAATCAAATAATACCTAATTCAAACTAACAATCAAAAACCCTAAATCATTCACTTACTAACTAACAATCAATCAAACTAACAATCAATAAAACTAAGTATATTAGTACTCTAATTTTGAGATACTTCAACTAAATAGAAACAAAAGTAATCTATTATGGAGGTTCTAAAAATTCACCTTCACTAAGAAGGTCGGGGATGGAGGTGCTGGTCGAGATGGAGGCGGCGCCGGTCGGAATGGAGGCTGGGCGTGACTTCCTCTGCTGGGCGTCACTTCCTCTGCAGCTGCCACGATGTCCTCTGCTGCTGCGACGGTGGGTGGCTGCGGTCGGGGATGGCGGCGTGGCGCCGGTCGGGGATGGGTGGGGATCGGCGCCGATGGGGGTGGGTCGGGGGTGGATCTGGAGTGGGGAGTGAAAATGGACTTAGGTTTTGAGAATTGGTGTTTAGGAGTAAGACTTATATTGTCTTTCTTTTTTTAAGAGAACTCTTTAATTTACCGACCTCGGGATGTCGATATTTTTAAAAATAATTATCTACATTTTAAAATATTTAATAAATATTGGCATCATGAAGTCGATATTATTTAAATAAAATAATAATTTAAATATACCGACCTCTTTAGGTTGGTATTTATTAATTTATTTTAATATAAATTCACCTCTAGAGGTTGATTATATATATATATATATATATAACTACATATCAACAGAAGTTTAATTTAATAAATTTAAATATATATGTATATATATGTATATATATATATATACATATATATACATATATGTATATATGTACATATATATATACATATATATACATATATGTATATATATATATATATATAATTTAACTACATATAAACAAAAGTTTAATTTAATAAATTTAAATATATATATATATATATATATATATATATATATATATATATATAGAGAGAGAGAATAATATAGAAGTAATGCAAGATACAGAACGATAAAAAGAAAAAGAAAACTATGCTCCCTATTTTAATATAGAATATCCCTATTTTATCATTCTAGAAAAAAAAAATCTATATATATATAATTATTTTAATATAAACTCACCTCTTGAGGTTGATTTTATTAATTAAACATATATATATAATTTAACTACACATCAACAGAAGTTTAATTTAATAAATTTACATATATATATATATATATATATATAATTATTTTAATATAAATTCACCTCTTGATGTTGATTTTATTAATTAAACATATATATATATATATATATATATATATATATATATATATATATATATATATATATACACAGATATATAATTTAACTACACATCAACATATAATATATGTATATGTATACATACATATATATACATCTATATATATACACATCAATATGTATATACATATATATACATCTATATACATATATACACATCTATATGTATATACATTATATACATATAGATGTGTATATATGTATATATATATATATATGTAAATTTATTAAATTAAACTTCTGTTGATGTGTCGTGAAATTATATATATATATATATATACACACACGTATATATATATATATATATATATATATACTTAATTATTTTAATATAAACTCACCTCTTGAGGTTGATTTTATTAATTAAACACACACACACACATATTTATATACATAATTATTTTAATATAAACTCACCTCTTGAGGTTGATTTTATTAATTAAACATATATATATATATATCACATTAAATTTTAAGAACACAAAATGGACCTCCGAAAAATGATTTAAATAAAATTAAATCAAAATAGAAAATAATACCGACATCAAGAGGTCGGTTTTTATTGTAATTCATTTTCTGGGAAAAATTCCGACTTCTTGAGGTCGGAATTTGGTTTACCCACAAATCGCAAACCGACCTCCGAATGTCGCTTTTAAAAGTAATTAGATGAAATAAAAATACCGACCTCCGGATGTCGCTTTAATTAATAGTCGAAATAAAAATACCGACCTCATGAGGTCGGTATTTTAATTACATACTATTTAATTTTTACCGACATTTGGAAGTCGGTATTATGAAATATTTAATTGAGAAAAAATCCGACCTCAGGAGGTCGGAATTTTTAATGAATTACAATAAAAACCGACCTCTTGATGTCGGTATTATTTTCTCATTTAAATATAAAAAATACCGACCTCATGAGGTCGGTATTTTATATTAATTTATTTTAACTATTTAATTTTACCGACATACGGAAGTCGGTATTATAATTTTTTTTGTTTTTTATTTTACACAAAACCTATTGAGAAAAAATAAAATATTGTTATATATATATAGATGTATACCTATACATATATATACATATATATGTATAGGTATACATCTATATATATATATATATATATATATATATATAGAATATGTATATATATACATCTATATATATATATATATATATATATACATATATACATCTATATATATACATATATACATATATACATATATATATGTAAATTTATTAAATTAAACTTCTGTTGATGTGTAGTTAATTTTATATATATATATATATATATATATATAAATTATTTTAAGATAAACTCACCTCTTGAGGTTGATTTTATTAATTAAACATATATAATTTAACTACACATCAACATATAATATATGTATATGTATACATACATATATATACATCTATGTATATATATATATATATATATATGTAAATTTATTAAATTAAAATTATGTTGATGTGTAGTTAAATTATATATATATATATATATATATATATATACACACATATATATACATAATTATTTTAATATAAACTCACCTGTTGAGGTTGATTTTATTAATTAAACATATATATATATGTATCACATTAAATTTTAAGAACACAAAATGGTCCTCCGGAAAACGATTTAAATAAAATTAAATCAAAATAGAAAATAATACCGACATCAAGAGGTCGGTTTTTATTGTAATTCATTTTCTGGGAAAAATTCCGACTTCTTGAGGTCGGAATTTGGTTTACCCGCAAATCGCAAACCGACCTCCGGATGTCGCCTTTAAAAGTAATTAGATGAAATCAAAATACCGACCTCCGGATGTCGCTTTAATTAATAGTCGAAATAAAAATACCGACCTCATGAGGTTGGTGTTTTAATTACATACTATTTAATTTTTACCGACTTTCGGAAGTCGGTATTATGAAATATTTAATTGAGAAAAAATTCCGACCTCACGAGGTCGGAATTTTTAATGAATTACAATAAAAACCGACCTCTTGATGTCGGTATTATTTTCTCAATTAAATATAAAAAATACCGACCTCATGAGGTCGGTATTTTATATTAATTTATATTTACTATTTAATTTTACCGACATACGGAAGTTGGTATTATAATTTTTTTTGTTTTTTATTTTACACAAAACCTATTGAGAAAAAATAAAATATTGTTATTTTTTTTTTTTTTTAATACCGACATCAAGAGGTCGGTTTTTATTGTAATTCATTTTTCCAAGAAAATTTCCGACCTCCAGAGGTCGGAATTTGGTTTTCCCTCTTTTCGCAAACCGACCTCCGGATGCCGCTTTTAAAAGTAATTAGATGGAAAAAAAAATACCGACCTTCGGATGTCTCTTTAATTAATAGTAATAAGATGAAATAAAAATACCGACCTCCGGATGTCGGTTTAATTAATAGCAATTAGATGAAATAAAAATACCGACCTCATGAGGTCGGTATTTTAATTACATACTACCGACATTCGGAAGTCGGAATTATAAAATATTTAATTGAGAAAAAATTTTGACCTCCTGAGGTCGGAATTTTTAATGGATTACAATAAAAACCGACCTCTTGATGTCGGTATTATTTTCTCAATTAAATATAAAAAATACCGACCTCATGAGGTCGGTATTTTTATTGTAATTCACTTTTTCTGGGAAAAATTCCAACCTCCGGAGGTCGGAATTTGGTTTTTTCCGCTTTATTTTGCATAAAAACCGACTACCTGTAAATACCGACCTCCGGAGGTCGGAAATTACCGACCTCCATTTGAGGTCGGAAATTTTTAGGTCGGTATTCACTGTTTTTTTAGTAGTGAATATTGAAATATTAAGAAATAGTAAATAAGTAAAACAAAAGGGCAATGTTTATATAGTAACAACTATTTTGAAGCAAACTTCCTGAGAGTCTAAATCATATAAGTAGCATTGATAAATAAAGTTATTCTTTTGTTTTGAGCATAAAAAAATTGGAATAATTCTCTAAATTTTGGTAAAAGATATTCAAAAGCATATATCTACATCACAGGAGAAATTGCTAACAAAAACAAATGAGTTTAGACTACATCATGTTAACTTCGTATATTGAAACATTAGATACTAATGTATATATTAAGCGAAAAAATAATTATTATATCATCAAAATTATTTTTTCTCAAGTACTCGAGGTTATGGAATATACCCTCTTAGGATAGAACCAGAATATTGGTACCTCATATTCCGCTAAACTTCGAACTCACTCAATGACAATAAATCAAACAAAAAAATTAAAATGCAAGAAGAAGAAGAGCAGAAGATTAAAAAAAATTGTGGTGGAAAATTGAGAGGAAGCCCCTCTATTTATAGTCAACAAAGGATAGTATGAACAAATGTTTTTTGTGTCTTATATGAAAAGTCATGACTTTTTCGAGAAGTCACAACCCTTTGAAAAAGTCACAACTTATTGAAAAAGTCACAACTCTTTGGAAAAATCACAACTTATTGAAAAATCACAACCCTTTGAAAAAGTCACAACTCATCGAAAAATCACAACCCTTTGAAAAAATTCACAACTTATCGTAAAAGTCACAACTCATCGAAAAAATCACAACCTAAATTAGAGATTTTATAGTAATTTAACATTCAAGTTAGGGGTTCATGCTTTTAAGGTAATATAGAAGATAAAGTTGGTGATGTTTGTCCCTTCGGGGACATCCGATAAAACATAAATTAAAGTTGGTGATGTTTTAATTTATTTTGTCTATTTGTTAAGTTTCTGAATATTTTAATTTTATAGGATCTTAATTTTTTGAATTTCATATGAAAGTATCTGGTTATCACCAAATGTTTGTAAAAATACACCTTAATTATTAGTTTAAGTGTCAGTTTGACCCTTCACTCTAAATTATTCTAATATATATGGGATCAATCTATTACTTTATATGGTTAATTAGTTTAAATTATGAAAGAAAAATTAAAGAAGACATTATATTTCACAAACTATATTTGGAACTAGTTTTAATTTTTGTTTTTATAAATCTAATAAGGAATTTTATGACTGCACGAAGCGTGGATATATTCACTAGTTATGCTAGGGGAGGAGGGAGAGAAAGGAGAACGAGAACTGGGAAAGAGTGTATTTTTTCATGAATTTTGGAGGAAAAAAATACAAATACAAATACAAATTGATTTGTATCAAAATGAATACATATTAAGAGGAGAGAGGTGAGCAAGATCGAGAGTGTGTAATGACCCTTTTAGTTATTTTATGAATTTTATCCATTTTTTTCTGACTTTAACCCTTTTAATAGCTTTTATAAATAATTTATGACTTGTGGGAATGAGTAACATGATTTAAAGATTAAAAAAGAATTATTTTGTTGCTAATAATAAAGGGGTAAGAGTCCAAATTAAATAAGAAAAAAAAAAAAAAAAAAAAGAGAACCATGAACACAAACAGAAAAGAGAAAAAAAACGCAAAGGAAAAAAAAAGAAAGGAAGAAAAGGAGGGGAAAGGGAGAAGAAAAATTGAAATTTTCATCCAAAATCATTAAGGTAATGATTCTTGTCCTTTCCATCAAATTTTTATGTGATTATGAATATATTTTTAGGATATAAATGTTTAGGATATTTACTGATTTAGGAAAATATAGCCTTAGGGTTCTTAGAACAAAATCTTGATTTGGGGGTTGAATAAAGATCTGTTTTAGCTGAAACTTCGCATGCGAGTTTGTTTTATCATGGGTGAACATAATCAGAAAGACAACTTCAGATTCGAATTCGGTGGCTCGAGATGACTTTTTGACTTAATTTTTTAGCAGAACTAAATATAGTAATATGGATGCCATTGGATTCGTATTCGTATCCATATTATATATTTGATAGATTGAAAATGATTTTAAGCTTTATGAAAGGTAAATGCAAGATCTTGAGGATTTGTGATATGTGTTCAGCATTCGAGGTATGTTAAGACTTCCTAGACTTCGTTGAGGGACATTTTCTAATGAAAGATTAAAAATAGAATAGATAACGGGTGAGGGCAAAAGATGGGGATCTCGTACCAATGATGTAACGAGAATTTGTATGAGTACTGGTGTTATTAAAGGGAAACTTATTACTATAATATGATAGGTTGTAATTCGAGAATGCCAAAGCATATGGACATTAGTTGATGTATTAGTGACTTGGTTTCTTTTGTGTGGTTGTGTTTCTTTATTGAATTCATATATTTGTGATAATTTAGGTGATTATATGTCATAGCGACATTTAATTTATTGAGATGCTTCATCATCCCTTTTATTGATACATATTGTGCACATGCATTGATACGAGATTGAGTATGAGTAAAGGTCTAACACGTGGAGATCGTCCATGTTGAGATCGAGTTATGATTATAAGTTGGGTATATGGAGATCGTTCGTGCTCGATATTGGTTATGATTATAAGTTGGGCATTTGTAGATCATTTGTGTTGGGATTGTTTATTTTTATGATAGTGCGTTGAGATCGTCTGCACAGACACATGGAGATCGTCTGTGTCGTTATATGGATCTTGTGAGTCCCCCATGTGTCATGAAATCTCAATGTATTTCTGAGAAGTGTCGTGTATATACGGTTAAGAGAGTACTGACATTAAAGGCATATCATTTCATGATGTTGCATTGCATTTCATCTCATTACATCCTTCATTCTCTTTTGTTTATATGCTTCACTGCTGTTTGGACATTACGCGAAATTTGATTATCCCTATTTAATGAAACTTGATTTATAAGTATAGTGTTGACTTGTAAATTTAAATGATGATTTTCTTATATTCTCCTGTCACTACTTCTTCGTTGTTGATCTATGAGATATACTGGGTACAGGTGGTTTTGTACTCATACTACACTTGTTGCACTCTTTCGTGGTGCAAATTAGATCCGTAGTATGAGCACACCTCATGGAGCTTTTGAGTTTAAGTTTGGATCATCTTGAAGTTGTGGTGAGCTGCTTGGTTCTTCTACGGCCCACTCCTTCGTTTATCTTTTATTTTATTTTGTTTTCTTAAAATTTAGACAAATTTATTTATAACATTTAGACTCATCCTTTTAGCTTTGGAATTGTATCATTTGTAGAAGCTCTTGCATTTATGAAACCAATTTTTGGGTGGTATGTTAGCTTTTTTTTTCCGCAGTTATACTTATGAAAGACTTAGTGTTTATGATATTTGTTTATCACCTATCTTTCCACTTTGTCTATTTGAAGTGGTAACTTTATTGGGTTGGCTTATTGGTCGTTGGGAGCATAGGTGCCATCCGACTTGAAATTTTAGGTCATGACAGAGAGCCGAGCGAGATCATCAGAGGGAGGAGAGAGGCGAGCGAGATCGAGAGAGGGATGAGAGAGGATTGTATTTTGTATTTATTTTGCATTGTATTATGTACTTATTTTGTATCGATTGTATTCGAAATACAACAAATTGTATTTTGTATTTATTTTGCATTGTATTATGTATTTATTTTGTATCAATTGTACTGAAATACAACGAATACAACTGTATTCATCCTCTCTTTGATTGGATAAAATACATTTGTCAGAGAGGATGAATGCATATTATATTTGTATGAATACAAATACAATTGATACAAGAACACAAAATACATTTTTCGAATACAATTGATACATAATATATTTTGAATCAATTTCTTCTTATTGGTAGGAGAGAGAAAACTAGACAGAGGGCGAGAGAGAGGGAGGAGAGGCAATCGAAAGATGGAGATGATTTGCTATAAAAACAACATATTGCTATTTATTGTAATATTTTTAAACTATAACTATTTTCCATAAATAAGTTGTAATTTTTGTCATTTTCCCAACTAAAATTTAACCTACTCAAATGTGATAAACCGACCCACCCAAGTTGTTCATTTCTTCTGTTCAGCCAAAATCCAAATTCCTAACCCCCAAATTAGTTCTTTAAAAGAATATGAACATGTAAGGTGTGTTTTGTATGAAGGAAACTATTTTCCTAAAAATGTATTCTTGGAAAATAAGCTGGTTTCTAACTGATTGTCTCATGTTTGGTTGGTGAGTGAAAAATATTTTTCAGATTTTTTTCTAGTGTATGATTCGTGAATAAAAAACATTTTTTAGAAAATATCTTTTATTTTTTTTGTGAGTAGAAAATACTTTTTAGCAAAATAGTTTTTGACCAGGAAACAAACCCCGATAATCGATCTAGCAACCAACCCCGACATCCAATTCAGGAACTGACCTCTACTCCCGACATAGGACACGACATTCGAACTAGAGCCCAATCCTGACCATGATCCGAATAGAGATACGATCCCAAGACTCAACCCAACACCTAACCTCGTTAGAGACCTAATAATCAAACTGAAGTACGATCCCGATAGTCGAAATTGAACCCCACCCAAGATTCTATCCCGACCCATAACCCAACCCTGATTCTCAACCCCTATATCCAACTCAAGATCCAACTTTTGAAATAGAATCAAACCTTGACATCCAACCCGACCCTCAACTCCAACCCAAGACCTAACCATAACCCTGACCCCAACCTTGACCTAAGTCCTAACCCCGATACTTGATCCGTGATCTGAGACCCGATCTGACCCTGAGACCTGACCACGACCCAAGATCCAATGATGACCCTGATACCCGACCCTGACCCAAGATCTGACCACGACCTCGACCCCAAACCCGAGACCCAACCCTAAAACTGACTCGAGATCCAACTCCGACCATACACCCTATTTGAGATCCGACCTTGAACTCGCCCCGACACCTGAACCCAACCTGCGATTTGATAGTCGACTCGAGAGTCGATTCCAACCTCAAACTCAACCTAATACCTAACCCTAACCCAAGACCCGTGACTCGTGACATGAGATCCAACCCAGACCCGACCATTACCCTGACACCCAACTCACGACCTGACCCCAATTTGAGACCCCGACTCGACACCTGATCCCAACACTCGATCTAAGACCTGACCTCAACACCCAACCACAATACCCAACCCTGAAACCTGACCATGAGACAGGAACTTGAAACCTAACCTTGACACTCTACCTCGATACCTAACTCAGAACTCGACCCAATCCCAACCTCGATGTAACATGTAAGACTTTAAAAAGTGCTAAAGAGGGGTTCATGCAAGTCACACATCAGTTTTAAGTTTTATGGTCATTTTATAACGATCATATCTCTTATCACATAAAAAATTAGGTAGCCGATGACTTATCAAATTAAAGGTATTCGAGTCCTCTTTCCAATGCCACCAAGTTTGCTTAATTTCGAGCTTGGAGTAAAAAGTTATGCCCATTTTGGTGAAACCACCCTTTTAGGTACCTCAATCATTTTTAGAGGGGTAATTTGGTCTTTTCCCATCCTTCTATGCCTAGACACATTGTTTTTCACCTAATTAAGGGTCTAATCAACATTAAACTATCTTTTCACATTCTTTAACACTAAGAGAAGTTAGAGCAAGGTTCCAAGAGGAGAAAAGCTAGGTTTCAAGTGTTCTTCAAGATTCTATTGATTTTCACCAAGATTCTTTGTTCTTTCTAGGTATGTAAGGCTGGTCACAGTGTTGGACTTTTTCGTCCTCACACGCTACGTCTCAATTTAGTTAAGAAATCTTTACATCTAAATGATCCATTGATAGTTCTTGATATTGAATTCGATACATCAACAATTGAGGTTTTAATTCTTTTGTTTTGGGAATCTTATAGTGTTGTTCATGCTTAGTATCACATGAACCCTATTGATTTAGTAAATTTATGTTTTCTAAAGGAATTGTATGAAAGTTATCATGTATTAGTTTTAGGTTTGAGAAATAAAGAAGATCTTAGTAACAATTTTCCAATTCTAAACTAATTTAGGGTCCTAATTTAAGCTTGAAAATTCATTGGGGTGCTAGGGAGGGGTTTGGGGTGGCGCCCCATGAAATCTCTTGGGCTGAGCTTTAGTAGTTCAGGGCCTGGGGCAACACGCCAATAGTGTGCCCAGTCCTGATTTCTGAAGTTAAAGGCCTGGCGCGCCAGTAGTACGCCAGGGTGTCGCTGGGCCAACCTCTCCTTGTTTCATCTGACACGTGTTCCTTTAAGTTGTGACCATGTTTCCCTTCTTTGTATTAGCTCCTTTATGTTACATTTACATTTCAAAATTTCGGCATATCCTAATTACATGTCTTAATGCACGTTCAAAATTAACGTGAGTTTAAGAGAAAAGTTCAAGAGCTTTTATTGAGTTAATTCACATATGTCTATATTTTAGCAAGAACCCTATTATTTGAGTATTCATTGAGTTATTGTTGAGATCTTTTAACCGAACAATTATCTTAAATTGCTTTTCTGATAAAGTAAAGAGGAGTTTTGAGGAAAGTTTAACGAAACATTTTGAGTAAAGTATAAGGGAACTATTGATCCCAAAATTTATCATTTTTACATTAAGAAAAGAGAAATTTGGATTTCTAAATGAGTATTGAGTTCAGAGTTATTTCGAAGCAGTTACCTCTTTTTAGAGGATATTTTGAGCAATTACCTCAAATTGAGAGAGAGTATGTTATATACATTTGAGCATGAGTATATATTTATTGGGAGTAGTATTGAGCACTAATATGGGGATGAGTTCAGACAACTCACATTTCTCATGAACCATGTAGCCATCATGGGTATAGGATCATACTTTTAGATGATTCCTTATTTATTTCGAGCAGAACCTTAGTTGATCCACTTAGTTGAGGTGTTCTACACCCCAACAAGGTATAGGACAGTTCTGGCAGCGTGGGTGAGACGCTGTATCATCACATATTTCGTTGTGATGGTTTTCAGTTGGAGAATCTCCCAAGTAAAAGTAAAAAAGTAACTTATTGTATTTTTATATACATCCTTGAGTTAGTATCTTTTATATATGAAACTTTAAACATTTCATCTTTTGTTATTACTTTTATATTGAGTTGAGTTGAGGTGAGTATTCTTCCAGTCTTATTAGTTTAATTATATATGCATTCAGGGTTCTTTACATGCTCATACATTCAATGAACTGATGTTATTCAACCTGTATCTTATTATGATGTAGATACAGGTGTTCAGGGTCATTAACATGCGCTTCGTTAAGATCACTCGCACTCTAGCTAGCTTTGGTGATCCTTTTTTTCTTTCTGGAGGATTTCACGTTATTTTATTATTATTGTTGAGTTGTCACGGGTCTGTCCTGACATCTATCCTAGTAGTAGAGGCTTCATAGTCAGTTAAAATTGATGAGTCTCTCAGTATGTTCCTTTTTGTTTTGAGATCTTGCGGCTACTACTTATACTTTATTAAGTAATTCCTGATATTTAATTAAGTTGAGTTTAATTATGTATTTAAAGTTCCCTCACTAAGTAGTCAGTGATGTTTGCATAATCAAGACATAACTTCCAATGCAAGTGTCTACGATCGAACAATAATAAAGTAACCCAACCAAGGGTTGGGGTCGAGTCCCAAGGGAGTGGGCTTGAGAATTTATAGAAAAATAAAATTAAGTTCTAATTAGTCATAGTTAAAAAGATTATCAAATATAAACATACTAAATCTAAGGGGTGACGCAATCATCAATTATCAATTGGGGTTTGTGACAAGTAAGCAAAAACAACAAAAATAAAAGGAGTACTAATCAAGGAGACGGGATTCTTGAGATGTGATAGGAATACGGGTTAGACTAGACTATTGGGTACATGTTTTTGATAGTAAATCCGTTGAGTATTTGTGACTAGGCTAGACTATAGTGGGGGTAAATTCTCTCTCAAGCAACTTACCTCGAATCAAATGGGTTCCTCTTGGACACCCACTTGCCGCATGAAGAACAACTTCTGCCTTAGCCCACTCACGTTCTTGAGCTGAGTGTGTGGGAGAAGGACTAGGGTTCACTCTCTCGAGATGAACTTCATGTCGACCCAATCCCATCGGCCATCAATTTAGTAGTCTTACTTTTACGACCTCGCTCTCGAGCAAGCCAAAAACAGAAAGGTGAAATCGTATTTGCAACTACAACTTCATTAAGTTCCACCACAACTACTAAACGAAATCACATTTACTCAACAAATAAACCATCAACAAGCAAGACCTAACATATAATCTAACCCATATTCACAAAGTCACACCCCAAGAATTGGAGTTTTAGCTAAACATGTACAAGAGATAGAAATTTATACCAAAATGAGTTTGCATTCAAATGGGTATGGAGATTTAAGTCTCAAAACAAGCAAAGAATGAAGAATCCACAAGACTCAAGTCCAAATTCTTGGAGTTGAAACCATTTGAATCTCTAGGTTCTTCAAAACCCTCTCCAAACTTAGAACCCAAAAGTCTATGTTAAAAATTATATATTATAAAATCTGATGATTAAGCTATAACTCTCAACGAATATTTATAGTTTTCAAAAATCTGTGTTGCAACGGATCATTCGGCGTCGTTAGTCGAGATCGCCGATCAACTCGGCGATCCACCCTTTGGTAGGTTTCATCGCCGTCTTGCGATACCCTTCAACATCGTCGTGTTTTGGATCATGGGGCGACATAGTAAAACTTTGCGAAAATGCTCGGCAATACACCGACTGTTCCTTTTCACCGCCAATTTGATCTGTTCTTTCATGGCTCAGCACACTAGAACAAAAGGCGAGGATAAGACCTTTTGGCGACTTGCCGAATGGGTTCGGCGATTCTCAGATCTTCATTTATTCGTTCTTTCAGCTGCTTTTGTTCCTTTTTGCTAAGTAGTGTCCATGCTTTCCATCAAACTCCAACTAGCTGAAACTTAAGGATTTTTATCAGATATTGAGATAAAATATGCATTTGAGGACACTAATTCTATCAAAATATAGCCCTAAATGAGTCCAATTTGTGGACTCATCAATCAGCCATGATAAGGGTTTGCTTGGGGACTAGTGATGGTTCTCGAGTGTCGTCCATGCCAGGCTGTAGACTTAGGGTGTGTCACCCGATCTGAGACCTTATCTTGACTCGAGACCTTATCCTTACCTGAGACAACCAAAATGAGACCTGAACCTGACACCTGACTTGAGACTCGACCTTAGACCCTACCCCAACACCTAATCTGAGACCCAACTTTGAGACCCTGACACCTGAATCGAGACTCAACACCGATCCTGACCCCGAGAGCCAACCCCAACTTGAAACTCGAGACCTAATCTCGACCCAAGACCCAACCCTGATGTCAGGACCCAGGGGTACACCCTAGATCTAACATGGCGTACTCGACCCTGAAGGGGTCTCATACAAGCCACTTAGCATATCATAACATAAGATAATAGAAAAGTACAGAAATTTAAAACTTTTTCCATACAATCGACGTCTTTTATAAAAGCAAGCGGAAGTCTATAACAATTTATCTCAAACCATCTAATACAGTTGGATAAATCTTAGGACGCAGCCCATACAAAAGTCTAAAACATAAAAGAAAGATATAAATGATAGGTGGTCACATCCTCGATGCTATGAGGACTCACCAAGTTTTCAACTTCTTGCTCTACTAGAAACCTAGCCACGAAGCTTTTTAAAGCAAACATTTTTGTCTTGAACAAATTTTCTGAGAAAGTAAAGATGAATTTTGAGAAAGAGTTTCTAAAATATGATTAGTATGACGATCGATTATGTCATCAACGTTAAAGCAGTATGATATCTAGATATACCATCAATGTTTATGCAGTATGACTTCCCGAGTTATCAATGATCATATTAAAATATGATTTTGATATGTTTTAGAGAAAAAGTTTTCAAGTCATTAAGATGATTTACTTTGTCTCCATCTTTTTTTATCGATTTTTCTCCTACGGAAGCCACATTACCTAGCGTAGGAAGAGATAACACCTCATTTACATCAATAGGCTCGAAGTCTCCAAACTTAATCATTATTGTCAGATTTATGTTTGGAACATCTTGCTGCCCATTTCCTTCAACAAAATTGCGGGCCATGATCGGTTTGGGTAAGTCGGAAGCAACACTAACTTGGTTTGAACTCAATTTTTCATCATCAAGTTTAATATTCCCTTCGTGAGCTAAGTCCATGATTTTATCCTTGAAGACAGAGCATTTCTCGATAGGGTGGCCAATCAATCGGTGGTACTTATTTTGGATCATCACTCCTTTCTGCTTCATTCGTTCGTTTCATCTCTGATACTCAAAAAGCTTCATCTCAAGGAGTTCTTCAAAGATTTCGGTGACGTCTGACTCAAGAAATGGGTAGTCCTTCTGTTGCATTTCCTTCAATGTGAGCTTTTGGTTTGTTCTACCTTCAAAAGAAGTCACATTTGCGCTCTGTGAATTGCCTACCTTTGTGGTGAATTTCACATGAGAAGCATTGACGTTCATTGATTCTTTGTTTGCATCCTTGGACATATATCCCACTTTCTTGAATTCTTGCTTTTCCTTGCCTTTGAGGAGTTCGTGGACTGGTGGCATTTCAGTTCCGACTGATGTCATGCTTAACTCCATATCATGAGCGTGAGTGGTCAATTCTTCAAAAAATTTAGGCTTTATGCCTTGTAAAATATAGCGGAGACCCCATTGCATACCTTGAATGCACATCTCTATACCCAAAGTTTCACTAAGTCTATCTTTACAGTTTAGACTAGCATGCCTTCATCAGTTGATGAATTCAAAAATTGGCTCTTCATTTCGATGACGTGTATTTGTAAGTTGCACCATGCTTACAGTACGTCTTGTGCTATAGAAACGGTTGAGAAATTCTTACTCCATTTGTTTCCAACTATCTATGGAACCAGACTCAAAGTCTGTGTACCAATCGAAAGCATTTCCCTTAAGGGAGTGGACAAATTGTTTGACGAGGAAATCACCATGTGTTCTGGCATTGTTGCAGGTTTCAATGAAGTGTGCCACATATTGCTTGGGGCTTCCCTTACTATCGAACTTCTGAAATTTTGGAGGTTGATTTTGCAGCAACCTTGTACTTGTTTTTGATGGTCCCCATGATAAACTCCTTGATTTGGTTGATCGGGATCATTCCTTCAGAGGAAACTTGAATCTCTTTAGCATGTTCCACTTGCTTTGTGGGACGATTGACTATCTCTTGTACTTGCGGACGTTTTCCAGGTGCATGACTTGATTTTTCATCCATCATGCCTTCCATCCTATCAATTAGCTCCTCAAATTCGAGACAAGTTTTCAAATTGTGCCAATTTGTAAGCGTCTAAAGTTTCATCCCTGAAATACATCAAACATGAAAGGAAAATAACAAGCAAACAAAAGTATTTGAATTTATGCGAAGGTTCCAATCTTTATGAAATCTTTAAGAAAAGATGTGTAATCCCTTGATTCTTCTCTTCACAAGTGTTTTTTATTTGATGGAATACTTGCAACTCAACACTTGGAGCGAAAACTTCTTTGTATGCGAAAGACTTGCAGATCACCACTGAAAAGCTAGGATTCTCTATGTATTTCTGTGTGTGTTCTTTTTCTTTTTTTCTTTTTTTGTCTTATGAGGACCCCTTTATATAGTTGTGAGCTAGGGTTTTGGGGTATTTCGGTCTTCAAGTAATTTTAGAGGACACTGGGCTTGAAGAGCATGAATTGGGCTCGTCTTGTCAACTTAATAGACTGACTCAAATGTAATTTGGACTTTATTTAAGTCATATATTTTGGCTTAAATATTAATCTAACTTTATTAACCAGTAATTTGACTCGATCAACATATCATGTATTTATGGATTAATCCAAAATTTAATATGAATTTATCAATAAAATTTCGGTGAATGAAGAACTTCAGAAGTAGAAAAAAATGACAAACTTTAGATTTAAACACGCGGGCCCCACTGTAGAACTAAGGGACCTGACCAATTAAGTTGGGTGTACATTTGTGTCAAGTAGTTTCACTATATGTAATATATCGGTCTTTTTCCTTTTGCCTTTAATTATATATATATATATATATATATATATATATATTAATTTTTTATGCTGAAACAGTGTCACGTGACATCCATTGGATCTAGGTAGATTTTCCCCTGATGTGAGCCATTTGTATAACAGTTGGAATATATATAAATTATTTTTATAACGAGGGGTATATCAACTCTAAATGAAAAAGTTGAGGGGTATATCAGGCCATTTTCCCTTCTTAATATATGTTTTTATTTTTTATATAAAAAATAAATCATGAGTATATTTATATAATTTATATAATAAAAGGGAGCGTTCTTTTAATTTATATATGTATGATATAATTTTGCATTTTACTGCACAATGTTTTTTATGTATAGTTTCCACATTATAAAATTTAAGAAAAATGATTTATTTGTAATTGAACTTTAGAAGATTCAAAATATTAAACACGTATGTCCTACTATGAGATTAAAGGACACTAATATATTGAAAGAATATTTCATCAAAAGATAAAAATACATATACCCCGCCATAAGAGTAAAGATCACATTTGACTGAATAATTTTTTCAAAAGAGAGAAGAAAAAAGACTAAGAAAAGTAATGAGTGTGGCAAGAGTCTATAAATTAAACTTTCCTTTTTTTAACACACTTAAATTAAGTGTTTAATTGATTAAAAATCCACACACTACTAAAAAAACAGTGAATACCAACCTAAAAATATCCGACCTCAAATGGAGGTCGGTAATTTCCGACCTCCGGGGGTCGGTATTTACAAGTAGTCGGTTTTTATGCAAAATAAAGCGGGAAAACCAAATTCCGACCTCTGGAGGTCGGAATTTTTCCCGGAAAAAATGAATTACAATAAAAATCGACCTCTTAATGTCGGTATTAAACAAATAAATAAATAACAATATTTTATTTTTTCTCAATAGGTTTTGTGTAAAATAAAAAACAAAAAAAAATTATAATACTGACTTCCGTATGTCAGTAAAATTAAATAGTAAAAATAAATTAATATAAAATACCGACCTCATGAGGTCAGTATTTTTTATATTTAATTGAGGAAATAATATCGACATCAAGAGGTCAGTTTTTATTGTAATTCATTAAAAATTCCAACCTCCTGAGGTCGGAATTTTTCTCAATTAATATTTTACAATACCGACTTTCGGATGTCGGTAAAATTAAATAGTATGTAATTAAAATACCGACCTCATGAGGTCTGTATTTTTATTTCATCTAATTACTATTAATTAAAGCGACATCCGGAGGTCGGTATTTTTAGTTCATCTAATTACTTTTAAAAGTGACATCCGGAGGTCGGTTTGCGGTTTGCGGGAAAACCAAATTCCGACCTCAGCAGGTCTGAATTTTTCCCAGAAAATGAATTACAATAAAAATCGACCTCTTGATGTCGGTATTATTTTCTATTTTGATTTAATTTTATTTAAATCGTCTTCCGGAGGACGATTTTGTATTATGTAATAAATTAATATTTTCAATTAACTTTAAATAAGTTGTCCTCCGAATGACGGTTTTATACAAGTTAAAAAATAATTTAATATAAAATACGAACCTCCCGATGTCAATATTATTTAATTAACATGATTACTTTTATTTATCTTAAAATTTAATGTGATACCGACCTCATGACGTCAGTATTTTTTATTAAATCTAATTACTTTCAATAAAAGCGACATCCGGAGGTTGGTTTGTTTAAAATATTCCTATTAATACTCACAATTTTGCTATTGTGCATAATACTAAAATTTCATTTTACACCTACAATTAGTTGTTCAAAAAGTGTAACAATGTTGTATACTTTTATAAATAAAAAGTTAGAATTCGTGGAATAAATAAAAAAATATCTATAATCCATATTTAGAGTATGAAACTACGTTGATATGAATTAGAAGATAATTATACTTATATTTCTAGAGTAATGTACAAATTCTATCAGTCCGTCGTCTAATCATGAACTTAATATCTCATGTCATGATGTAGAGGTGAAGAGCTAACATATAATCCATTCGAGTATGAAATGTGAGATAGTATTATTATATACGTTCGATCTAATTGAATGGATGTTAAGTGTAGTGATCACCTCATAATTATGATGACATGTAAACGATACCTTATCGGAGTATGAAATACGTTGATTAATTATATACTCCTCGAGTAGTTTAACAAATCAAGTCTTATATACTAGTGGTTTAGATATGAAATACATTATCAATTAAAGAAAACTGAGGATCAATTCAAGGAGATTTATCTATTAAATTTGATATTGATAAACTTTTGTTGATCAATAAAATTAAATTTATATAATTAGGAGTTATATAATTTAAATTTATAAAATTAACTTGATCGATAAATTAAATTTATTAAATTAAACTTTTGTTGATGTGTAGTTAAATTATATATATATATATATATATATATATATATATATATATATATATATTGATATTGATAAACTTTTGTTGATCAATAAAATTAAATTTATATAATTAGGAGTTATATAATTTAAATTTATAAAATTAACTTGATCGATAAATTAAATTTATTAAATTAATCTTCTGTTGATGTGTAGTTAAATTATATATATATAATCCTCGAGTAGTTTAACAAATCAAGTCTTATATACTAGTGGTTTAGATATGAAATACACTATCAATTAAAGAAATTTGATATTGATAAACTTTTGTTGATCAATAAAATTAAAATAAATTTATATAATTTAAATTTATAAAATTAACTTGATCGATAAATTAAATTTATTAAATTGAACTTCTGTTGATTATATATATATATATATATATATATATATATATATATATATATATATATGTGTGTGTGTGTGTGTGTGTGTGTGTGTGTGTGTTTAATTAATAAAATCAACCTCAAGAGCTGAGTTTATATTAAAATAAATTAATAAATACCGACCTAAAGAGGTCGGTATATTTAAATTATTATTTTATTTAAATAATATCACTTCACGATGTCAGTATTTATTAAATATTTTAAATATAGATAATTATTTTAAAAATACCGACAATCCGTGGTCGGTAAATTAAACAATTCTCTTAAAAAATGAAGGATAATATCAAGTCTCACTCCTAAGTCCTAAGTGAAGTCTCAAAACCTAAGTGAAGTCTCACTCCTCACCCCCGCCCCACCCCCGCCCCACCCCCGCCCATCCCCACCTTCCCCGACCGGCGCCACGCCACCATCCCTGACTAGCACCACGCCGCGCAACCATCGCAGCAGCAGAGGAAGGTCGTGCATAGCTGCAGAGGTAGAGGAAAGTCGCGCGCACCTGCTGGTCGTGCCCAGCAGCATGAGGTCACGCCGCCTCCATCCCGACCGACGCCGCCTCCATGTCAGTTTTCTCAGTTCGCGCCACCATCCCCGACCTTCTTACTCAAGGTGAATTTTTAGAACCTCCAAAAAAGATTACTTTTGTTTCTATTTAGTTGAAGTATCTCAAAATTAGAGTACTAATATACTTAGTTTTATTGATTGTTAGTTTGATTGATTGTTAGTTAGTAAGTGAATGATTTAGGGTTTTTGATTGTTAGTTTGAATTAGGGATTGTTTGATTGTTAGTTTGTGTTTGTTGCTTGTGAATTGAAAATTTTAATGTTAGGGTTAATTTGAATTAGGGTATCTTAGGATTTGTTTGAAATTTGGTATATCTTGAGTTAATTAGTTTGATTTTGGAATTGTAAGATTAGATTGAATTAGGGTATTTAAGGAGTTGTTTGAATTTTGGTATTATTTGAGTTAGTTTGAATTATTATTGAGATTTTAGAACTAATAGTTTGAATTTGGGATTAGGAATAGCTAGCTAATTTGAATTTAGGATTTTAGCACTAGTTAGATTTTGGGATTTTAGGGCTAGTTTGAATTTGTGATTTTAAGACTAGTTTGAATTTTGAATTTAGGACTAGTTTGAATTATTATTGAGATTTTAGGACTTTTAATAGTTTGAATTTGGGATTTTAGCACTATAGTTTGATTTTTGAATTCTAGGAGTACTTTCAATTTGTGATTTTAAGGCTAGTTTGAATTTGGAATTTAGGACTAATAGTTTGCATTATATTTGATATTTTAGGACTAATTAATAGTTTGAAGTTGGGACACTAGCTAGCTAGTTTGAATTTAGAATTTTAGGGATTTGAATTACAACTTAATTAGAACTTACAAAAAATTATAACTTGAATTTACTATAAATTGAACTTAATTAGGAATATGAACTTGAAATTAGAACTTGAACTTGGAACTAATTAGCTTGAATATATAACTAATTAAGTTTAGAAATTAGATATGAACTTGAATTGAAACTTGAACTTATTAAAACTTGAATATAAGAACTTATTAACTAATATTCTTGGATATGAAGTTTATATTTAACTAATAAGAACTTTTCGTGCTAGGCAACTGAGGAAGCTCAACATCTAAAAAAGTTGATACAAGACTATATTGCTTCTTTCATCAAAGTTGGAGATAAGGTTGGTGCTTCTAAATTTCTTAAGTTCAAGTACAATTGTTTTCAATAATGTGTTTGTGTCCATCTAGTATTAATACTTAGCTTTAATTTTGTGATAGTTTTTTTGTGTCTGTCGAGTGTTTGTTAAGCATAAGTACCAACACTAGTTGATCCTATTGATGACAAAATTGATTTTATTGCAAGATTGATTTTTGTTCATCTAGTGTTGATATTAAGCTTTAATTTAGGAATAATGTGTTTGTTAAGCATAAGTACCAACACTAGTTGATCCTATTGATGACAAAATTGATTTTCTTGCAAGATCGATTTGTGTCCATCTAGTGTTGATAATAAGCTTTAATTTAGGAATAATGTATTTGTTAAGCATAAGTACCAACACTAGTTGATCCTATTGATGACAAAATTGATTTTCTTGCAAGATCGATTTGTGTCCATCTAGTGTTGACACTTAGCTTTAAATTTAGAAATAATATATTTGTTAAGAATAAGTACCAACACTAGTTGATCCTATTGATGACAAAACTGATTTTCTTGTAAGATCGATTTGTGTCCATCTAGTGTTGACACTTAGCTTTAAATTTAGAGATAATATATTTGTTAAGCATAAGTACCAACACTAGTTGATCCTATTGATGACAAAATTGATTTTCTTGGAAGATCGATTTGTGTCCATCTAGTGTTGACACTTAGCTTTATATTTAGAAATAATATATTTGTTAAGCATAACTACCAACACTATTTGATCCTATAGATGATAAAATTGATTTAGTTGATGTATTTAGTTGTTGGAATTAAGTCAAAACTAAACTAGGTAAAGTTAAAAAGTTGTTAAGTTGTTTAAATAAGTTAAAATAAATAATGTGGTTTAGTTAGTGAATTTAGTTGTCGGAATTAAGTCAAAACTAATGTAGTTAAAGTTAAAAAGTTAAGTTTGTTTAAATAAGTTAAAGTAAATATTGTGGTTTAGTTGGTGGATTTAGTTGTTGGAATTAAGTCAAAACTAAACTAGTTAAAGTTGTTAAGTTGTTTAAATAAGTTAAAAAGTTGTTAAGTTGTTTAAATAAGTTAAAATAAATATTGTGGTTTAGTTAGTGATTTAGTTGTTGGAATTAAGTCAAAACTAATGTAGTTAAAGTTAAAAAGTTGTTAAGTTGTTTAAAGAAGTTAAAATAAATATTGTGGTTTAGTCAGTGGATTTAGTTGTTGAAATTAAATCAAAATTAATGTAGTTAAAGCTAAAAGTTGTTAAGTTGTTTAAATAAGTTAAAATAAATGTTGTGGGTTAGTTAGTGAATTTAGTTGTCGAAATTAAGTCAAAACTAAACTACTTAAAGTGAAAAAGTTGTTAAGTTGTTTAAATAAGTTAAAATAAATATTGTGGTTTAGTTAGTGAATTTAGTTGTTGGAATTAAGTCAAAACTAATGTAGTTAAAGTTAAAAAGTTAAGTTTGTTTAAATAAGTTAAAGTAAATATTGTGGCTTAGTTGTTGGAATTAAGTCAAAACTAAACTAGTTAAAGTTGTTAAGTTGTTTAAATAAGTTAAAAAGTTGTTAAGCTGTTTAAATAAGTTAAAATAAATATTGTGGTTTAGTTAGTGAATTTAGTTGTTGGAATTAAGTCAAAACTAATGTAGTTAAAGTTAAAAAGTTGTTAAGTTGTTTAAAGAAGTTAAAATAAATATTGTGGTTTAGTCAGTGAATTTAGTTGTTGGAATTAAGTCAAAACTAATGTAGTTAAAGTTAAAAGTTGTTAAGTTGTTTAAATAAGTTAAAATAAATGTTGTGGGTTAGTTAGTGAATTTAGTTGTCGAAATTAAGTCAAAACTAAACTAGTTAAAGTGAAAAAGTTGTTAAGTTGTTCAAATAAGGTAAAATAAATATTGTGGTTTAGTTAGTGAATTTAGTTGTTGGAATTAAGTCAAAACTAATATAGTTAAAGTTTAAAAGTTAAGTTTGTTTAAATAAGTTAAAGTAAATATTGTGGTTTAGTTGTTGAAATTAAGTCAAAACTAAACTAGTTAAAGTTGTTAAGTTGTATAAATAAGTTAAAAGTTGTTAAGTTATTTAAATAAGTTAAAATAAATATTGTGGTTTAGTTAGTGAATTTAGTTGTTGGAATTAAGTCATAACTAATGTAGTTAAAGTTAAAAAGTTGTTAAGTTGTTTAAAGATGTTAAAATAAATATTGTGGTTTAGTTAGTGAATTTAGTTGTTGGAATTAAGTCAAAACTAATGTAGTTAAAGTGAAAAAGTTGTTAAGTTGTTTAAATAAGTTAAAATAAATATTGTGGGTTAGTTAGTGAATTTAGTTGTTGAAATTAAGTCAAAACTAAACTACTTAAAGTGAAAAAGTTGTTAAGTTGTTTAAATAAGTTAAAATAAATATTGTGATTTAGTTAGTGAATTTAGTTGTTGGAATTAAGTCAAAACTAATGTAGTTAAAGTGAAAAAGTTGTTAAGTTGTTTAAATAAGTTAAAATAAATATTGTGGTTTAGTTAGTGAATTTAGTTGTTGGAATTAAGTCAAAACTAATGTAGTTAAAGTTAAGAGTTGTTAAGTTGTTTAAATAAGTTAAAATAAATGTTGTGGGTTAGTTAGTAAATTTAGTTGTCGAAATTAAGTCAAAACTAAACTAGTTAAAGTGAAAAAGTTGTTAAGTTGTTTAAATAAGTTAAATTAAATATTGTGGTTTAGTTAGTGAATTTAGTAGTTGGAATTAAGTCAAAACTAATGTAGTTAAAGTTAAAAAGTTGTTAAGTTTTAAAAAGTTAAAATAAATATTGTGGGTTAGTTAGTGAATTTAGTTGTCGGAATTAAGTCAAAACTAAACTAGTTAAAGTTAAAAAGTTGTTAATTTGTTTGAATAAGTTAAAATAAATAATGTGGGTTAGTTAGTGAATTTAGTTGTTTGAATTAAGTCAAATCTAAACTAATTAAAGTTAAAAAGTTGTTAAGTTGTTTAAATAAGTTAAAATAAATATTGTGGTTTAGTTAGTGAATTTAGTTGTTGGAATTAAGTCAAAACTAATGTAGTTAAAGTTAAGAGTTGTTAAGTTGTTTAAATAAGTTAAAATAAATGTTGTGGGTTAGTTAGTGAATTTAGTTGTCGAAATTAAGTCAAAACTAAACTAGTTAAAGTGAAAAAGTTGTTAAGTTGTTTAAATAAGTTAAATTAAATATTGTGGTTTAGTTAGTGAATTTAGTTGTTGGAATTAAGTCAAAATTAATGTAGTTAAAGTTAAAAAGTTGTTAAGTTTTAAAAAGTTAAAATAAATATTGTGGGTTAGTTAGTGAATTTAGTTGTCGGAATTAAGTCAAAACTAAACTAGTTAAAGTTAAAAAGTTGTTAATTTGTTTGAATAAATTAAAATAAATAATGTGGGTTAGTTAGTGAATTTAGTTGTTTGAATTAAGTCAAATCTAAACTAGTTAAAGTTAAAAAGTTGTTAATTTGTTTAAATAAGTTAAAATAAATATTGTGGGTTAGTTAGTGAATTTAGCTGTCGGAATTAAGTCAAAACTAAACTAGATAAAGTTAAAAAGTTGTTAAGTTGTTTAAATAAGTTAAAATAAATATTGTGGTTTAGTTAGTGAATTTAGTAGTTGGAATTAAGTCAAAACTAAACTAGTTAAAGTTAAAAAGTTATTAAGTTGTTTGAATAAGTTAAAATAAATAATGTGGGTTAGTTAGTGAATTTAGTTGTCGTAATTAAGTCAAAACTAAACTAGTTAAATTTAAAAAGTTGTTGAGTTGTTTGAATAAGTTAAAATAAATAATGTGGGTTAGTTAGTGAATTTAGTTGTTTGAATTAAGTCAAAACTAAACTAGTTAAAGTTATAAAGTTGTTAAGTTGTTCAAATAAGTTAAAATAAATATTGTGGTTTAGTTAGTGAATTTAGTTGTTGGAATTAAGTCAAAACTAATGTAGTTAAAGTTTAAAAGTTAAGTTTGTTTAAATAAGTTAAAGTAAATATTGTGGTTTAGTTGTTGGAATTAAGTCAAAAAACTAAACTAGTTAAAGTTGTTAAGTTGTATAAATAAGTTAAAAAGTTGTTAAGTTGTTTAAATAAGTTAAAATAAATATTGTGGTTTAGTTAGTGAATTTAGTTGTTGGAATTAAGTCATAACTAATGTAGTTAAAGTTAAAAAGTTGTTAAGTTGTTTAAAGAAGTTAAAATAAATATTGTGGTTTAGTTAGTGAATTTAGTAGTTGGAATTAAGTCAAAACTAATGTAGTTAAAGTTAATAGTTGTTAAGTTGTTCAAATAAGTTAAAATAAATGTTGTGGGTTAGTTAGTGAATTTAGTTGTCGAAATTAAGTCAAAACTAAACTACTTAAAGTTAAAAAGTTGTTAAGTTGTTTAAATAAGTTAAAATAAATATTGTGGTTTAGTTAGTGAATTTAGTTGTTGGAATTAAGTCAAAACTAATGTAGTTAAAGTGAAAAAGTTGTTAAGTTGTTTAAATAAGTTAAAATAAATATTGTGATTTAGTTAGTGAATTTAGTTGTTGGAATTAAGTCAAAACTAATGTAGTTAAAGTTAAGAGTTGTTAAGTTGTTTAAATAAGTTAAAATAAATGTTGTGGGTTAGTTAGTGAATTTAGTTGTCGAAATTAAGTCAAAACTAAACTAGTTAAAGTGAAAAAGTTGTTAAGTTGTTTAAATAAGTTAAATTAAATATTGTGGTTTAGTTAGTGAATTTAGTTGTTGGAATTAAGTCAAAACTAATGTAGTTAAAGTTAAAAAGTTGTTAAGTTTTAAAAAGTTAAAATAAATATTGTGGGTTAGTTAGTGAATTTAGTTGTCGGAATTAAGTCAAAACTAAACTAGTTAAAGTTAAAAAGTTGTTAAGTTGTTTGAATAAGTTAAAATAAATAATGTGGGTTAGTTAGTGAATTTAGTTGTTTGAATTAAGTCAAATCTAAACTAGTTAAAGTTAAAAAGTTGTTAATTTGTTTAAATAAGTTAAAATAAATATTGTGGGTTAGTTAGTGAATTTAGCTGTCGGAATTAAGTCAAAACTAAACTAGATAAAGTTAAAAAGTTGTTAAGTTGTTTAAATAAGTTAAAATAAATATTGTGGTTTAGTTAGTGAATTTAGTAGTTGGAATTAAGTCAAAACTAAACTAGTTAAAGTTGAAAAGTTATTAAGTTGTTTGAATAAGTTAAAATAAATAATGTGGGTTAGTTAGTGAATTTAGTTGTCGTAATTAAGTCAAAACTAAACTAGTTAAAGTTAAAAAGTTGTTAAGTTGTTTGAATAAGTTAAAATAAATAATGTGGGTTAGTTAGTGAATTTAGTTGTTTGAATTAAGTCAAAACTAAACTAGTTAAAGTTATAAAGTTGTTAAGTTGTTTAAATAAGTTAAAATAAATATTTTGGTTTAGTTAGTGAATTTAGTAGTTGGAATTAAATCAAAACTGAACTAGTTAAAGTTAAAAAGTTGTTAAGTTGTTTGAATAAGTTAAAATTAATAATGTCGTTTAGTTGGTGAATTTAGTTGTTGGAATTAAAATTATCATTATTGTTTGTGTAGATGGATCCTGATCGTAGTTGGATGTATAATAGAAACAATCCTGGTCGAGTGGTTATGATTCCAGAATTCGCAGAAGGTGTCACTAGATTTATAAATCATGCAAAGACACTTGATAATTTTTTAACTTCAAGATTGATTAGGTGTCCGTGTGTTAATTGTGAAAATGTGAGATATCATACAACAGAGACTGTTGCTATGCATCTTATGATGAATGAATTCAAACCAGGGTCTACAGTTTGGACTAGTCATGGTGAGGTTGAAAGTGACACTATGTTTAATAACTTTGTTGTCGGTGAAAGTAGTAGATCTACCGAGCATAATTATTTCCAAGGTTCTAGAATGTCAAATATGGTCGATGATGCTTTTGGGATGCATTTTGATTTTGAACAAGGAGAAAATGTAGAAGAAGCTCCTAATGAAGAAGCAAACATCTTTTATGAACAATTGCGTGATTGTAGTAGTCCTTTGTTCAATGGGAGTCAACACTCTAAATTGTCTGTTGCAGTTAGATTGTTAAGTATCAAATTTGACAATAATATTTCTCAAGGAGCAATGGACTCTATGATAGATCTTATAAAGGAATTAGTTGATCCCAATGTAGAGATTCATAATTCTTATTATAAAGCAAATACATTGGTGTCTAAGTTAGGACTCTCCTCGATAAGAATTGATTGTTGTGAAAAAGGTTGCATGTTATACTATAAGGAGGATGTCTATCTAGAGTCTTGTAAGTTTTGTAGTCACCCTCGCTATAAGACTGGTTCTACCGAAAAGAAACTTGCTATTAAGGTGATGCATTATTTATCTCTTATATCAAGATTGAAGAGGTTGTATGCATCAAATAGCTCTGCTCCTTATATGAGATGGCACCGTGAGAATAGAAGGCCACCTGGTGTCATGTGTCATCCATCTGACGGAGAGGCTTGGAAACATTTTGATAGAACTTATCTAGATTTTGCCGCTGAACCAAGGAATGTTAGGCTGGGTTTGTGTGCGGATGGTTTCACCCCTTTTTCAGTTGGGGGCTGCACCATATTCTTGTTGGCCTGTGTTTATTACACCGTATAATCTTCCACCTGAGATGTGTATGACAAGTCCATATATATTTCTGAATTGTGTCATTCCTGGTCCAAGTAATCCAAAAAGCAAGATTGATGTGTACTTACAACCTTTGATTGATGAGTTGAAATTGTTGTGGTCTGAGGGGGTAGATGTTAACACCCAATTTTGGACCTCCACAATATAAGTTAATTAATGAGCTTCTTCAATTTCTAATGATTTAAAATAATTAGTTTATAAAAATTTCAGAAATAAAATAAAATAAACATAGTTTGCAAGTTATTTTAAATAGTTTTGTCACTTCTTTAATATATATATATATAAAATTAATGCATTTTATGAGTATTTAAAAATCATCTCGAAAAGATTTTATATTTTTAAATACTTTATTAGCAAGAGTCATAATTTTGAATTAATAAATTTTATGAAATCCAAAATACTTACAAGTTATTTTTAGAGTAATATTATCATTTTAATAATTTTAATAATTTTAAATAATAAATATGTATATTTTTTACAATCACGTTATTTTATAAATATTTGAAAATCATCACAAAGATTCTACATTTTAGTTAAATATTTTATGACTTTAAGTTATAGTTTCGAGTTAATTAGTTTTTAATTAAACTAATTATTTTATAATAGAAATAATTTTTTATTTCGTTAAGATTAAGAAGCTCATTAATTAATTCATATTAACTCATTTTGTTTGAATTTTAGCCGAATTCACTAATTAAATTCAATTTGGCTAATTTCTTAATTTTAATTGGCTACAATTGCAATCCTTAACCATCCTCCAATATCAATTCCAACCCATATTTAAGATCAGTTTTGGGCCATTTCAAGAGACCCAATTCAACGATTCTAGCGGCCCACTACTTTCAACAGAAACCCGGCCCAACCCATTTTTTTTCAACACCAAAGAAACCCATCAGCAAAGCCTCTCCAGCAACAAAAACCAAATGACCCCTGTACTCTTCATTCTTCTTCCCTTTTCACGCAGAAATTGTCCCCACTGCCCATACTTGTCTTTCCTTCAGACGCTAAGAAACAGAGCGCCAATCCCTCTGCGAAAAATTCGGCAAATCTGGAGAAAAGTCGTTGTCCTCCTCGCCTGCAGGTTCCAACCACCCTCACGTCCCCTTTCCCCCATTTTAGGGGATTTTAAAATCTTTTCTACTGTGGTCTTCAAAAAAAAAAGGGCAAAGGAATTCGAATTTTGAATTCAAAAATTTCACCCGGTTTCCCCTTAATTTCCATCTATATATTCATTCGTTTTGATCCCTATTAGAGGAGGGAGACCAACTCTAAGTTCTAATTTATCTTCTTTCCGAAGCTTTTATTTCTCTTTATCGAAATCCATAGGTGTGGAAATCGCTACCTTCGAGCTCGTCGTTCCAGTCGCTGCTCCGATAAAGGTGACCTCTCTTCTCCTCTTATTTCAGTTTAGCTAATCATATATTTAGTGAAGTATTAGGCGTTGTTTTCTTTCAGCCCGAACTCAAGTAGTATGGTAATGTATGAACCTAGTTCTTTTCTGTCAAGTTGAACGTGGTGTTGTCCTGTTTTAGTCGTTAGATTACATGTTCGAGTGAGTTGTTTTAGATTATTTTTGTATATTTATCGTCCTTCGTCTTGAATTGGTTTCGCCTATATGTTGCTGAATTTGTTTGGCTTTGCTTGTATTTTGTTGTCTTTGAGTATCGTGCTATCTTGGTTTGTTGTTGTTAATGTTGTTACACATGTAAAGGCAAAATCTCAACTAACTTTCTATTGTCTAATATGACCCATTTTGAACAAGTCTATACCATTTTTCTGCCTAAAATCTTAGTTTTGTTAACGTTAAGTTTCGTCGTTTAAGATTTCGTGGAGCATGAATTTATTGGCTTTGATTTTTCATGTGTACAACGTGCTAATTTTTCATTAGTTTAAAGTCAATTGCTAGTGGTTTGGTTATATGCTATACAATCTTTGTACTAGTCTACTATGATAAAGAATGAGTTTATGCTTAGTTGATTTTCGGCAACGTGCAAGTGAGATCTTACAGATCATGTGTTAAGCCATATTGTTGCCATTTTATTAAAACCTAGACCTTGTTTTAGTTTGAGTTTGTTGAATATATGGGTAAGTGTCAATACACTATTAATAAGGACAATTTCCATGTTACTTAGCATTTTCGTTCACTGTGTTAAGTGCTACTGCTCAACAAATGCCATTTCTTATGGATATTGTGTTTGTCTGTGCATATTTGTGCTTGCAACTTGTTAGTGTGTAGTAGTGTTGTTATATATAGTATTGGAATAGGGTCTTTTCTCTTCTTTTGCTTAAACTAATTGGGTCTGCTAAGTGCCTTCAACATCTTTTTATTTCTTTTTCTTTTTTTCTTTGGTGCGATTAGTTGGCATTTTTTTTTGGCTTTTACAGATGGGTTTTAATTTTGAATATTGTGTGAGGTGTGTCGGTCATTTGTGCAGCATGTTTATCATTAAAAATATATGCTTTCCATTATGAACACATCACTGTTTAGGCCATTTTACTGCCTCACATTCTTCATTATTTGAAAATTAATGTTCACCAATACTACTAATGGTTGCCTATTATTTGTTTAAAGCATGATACATATCTCTTTGGTAGTTGGTTGTCTAAATGATAAGTTATATGTTGCTGAAACTTCATGTCGCAATTGACTTATTTATGTATGCATAAAATATTAATCCTTACCTCCGTTTTGTTACATGTGAAATTTGCTCGGAGTTCAACATGAACTCCTATCTCCTCTCTTTGCATCTCCTCGTTGGGTCAAAGGCTCAATTTTATCTCTTAACGAGTCAGCCAACCTTGAGAAATCGAAGAACAAGTCTTTGGAGTTGATGTACAGGTCTCGGAAAGCAAAAAATGGGCTGTATACATTCGATATACACTAATATACAGCCTGTGTATACAAAAACGGGATTGGTTTAAAGGCTAAAATTTTCAGCAAAATTGGCCCAAAAAGGGGCCCAAATTCATTTCTCCTTTACCTTTAATTTATTTAATTGATTTTATTTATTGTTTTTATTTTGTTTTGTCATTAACTCTAACTTTAGAATTGTTAATTAGCTTAATTAAATTTCCCAAAAGAAGAGTTGTATTCTTTGTGTTGGTTTAATTTTTAATACATTTCATGTTTTGTGTTCATTTATTTTAGTAATTAAGTGGTCAAAATTTTATATCTTCAATTAAGTTAAACTTTTTGTACTTGAAAAGAGTTGTTCTTTAATGCTTTTTGCTTAATCATATTTTACTCATGTTAAAGTTGTTTTAAGTTAAAGTATTTTTCATCAAATAAATTTTAAAAATGTTAGCCAAAACCTTTTCAATTAATTAAAAATAGTAATACTTACTTAATCATTTTCTCAAAAGGTTTAGTCAATTAATTCAAAATGATATTCATGCTTTAATTTATTAAATTGGTTTAAATTATTATTTAAAAATGAATCAAATAAATTTTAATTAACCTAATTCTATTACTATTCTAATCACTTGATTTTCGAGTCAAATGATCCATTTTGGATCCCTTTCTCTAAAAAATAGAATAATATAAAATGTGTCATTCATTTAATTATTTTATCAAAGTTAATCAAATATTGTAAGTTATCTTTTTTTTTTTATGTTAAATCATTATTTTCCTAAAGATAGTCAAATATATTTTAGTCAAGTCGCAGGGCAACCGCATGTTAGCGGGCACTTCGAATGCTTAAGCCTTTCTCGAAGTGTAAATTGAACCCCGAACCCTCTTTGGTATTTTCAAATGATTTTTTCTGTTTAAGTCTTTGAAAATTATAAGTTTTCTTAATTTCTTTAAAAAATTAAGTGGCGACTTTTTTCTAAGTATTTTTCTCAAATTGTTTTATACTTAGAACATTTCAAAAGTGATTTTTCTAAAGGTTAGGAAAATTACGGCATAACAGTAGAAACATGGGACATTTCTCATAAACAAAATTGCAACATGCGTGCTACTTTAATGTGGACTATTAATGATTTTCCTGCCTATGGAATGCTATCTGGATGGATGACTACTGGAAAGTTAGCATGTCCCTACTGTATGGAAGATACTAAATCATTCACATTGAAACATGGGCGAAAAAATTCATGGTTTGATTGTCACCATCGGTTCTTGCCACTTGATCATGAGTTTAGGAGAAAGAAATATGCATTTAAAAAGAATAAAACTGAACGAGATGGTCCACCCCCAATATTAACAGGTGATGATATTTGGGAAAGGGTTCAAAATTTTCCAAAGGTAACTGAGGAACCACCGTACAAATTTGATGGGTATGGTGTTGCACATAATTGGACTAAACAGAGTATATTCTGGGAGTTACCTTATTGGAAGGATAATTTGCTTAGACATAATCTTGATGTCATGCATATTGAAAAGAATTATTTTGATAATCTATTCAACACTATAATGGATGTGACTGGCAAGACAAAAGATAATGTTAAGGCGAGACTTGACTTACCAGAACATTGTAGACGACTGGAGTTGCATTTACAGGAGTCTGCCAACAACAAGTTACTTAAGCCCAAGGCTAGTTATTCATTCACAATGGAACAGAAGAGAAAAATCTGTGAGTGGATGGAAAGCTTGAAAATGCCAGATGGATATGCCTCAAATTTGGGAAAGAGGGTTGCATTGAGCGTGGAATATTACATGGGATGAAAAGTCACGACTGTCATGTTTTCATGGAACAATTACTTCCGATTGCTTTTTGTGGATTGCCTGAAAACATATGGAAACCGATGACAGAGATCAGTTTGTTCTTCAAAGACTTGTGTTCCAGCACATTGAGAGTAGAGAATCTAGTTCGGATGGCCAAAACTATCGTTGTTATTAGTAATAAGTTGGAGAATATTCTTTCACCTGGGTTCTTTGATGTGATGGAACATCTTCCCATTCACCTTGTTCATGAAGCCCTACTGGGAGGTTCAATCCAATATAGGTGGATGTATCCTTTTGAGCGGTAAGTAACTATAACATATTTATTCTTATTTCATAAATCGTTCATATATCTTTTGAAATTATATATCTAATATAAAATTTTACGGGAGCATTGGCAAGTCTAAAAGGGATATTAAGAATAAACATAGGGTGGATGGCTGTATGGTTCAAGTATATCTAGCTAAAGAAAGATCCCACTTTTGTTCTTACTACTTTGATGATTATGTGTCGTGTTTGAGAAACAGACCTAATCGACATGATGCTACTGGGAATGATCCTGCAGTGCAATCATTATCAATCTTCAACCAACCGGGTAAGGGTTCAAAAAAGCGTACATTGCGCAAACTTACCGAAAAGGAAAAAAAATCTGCAGAGCTTCATGTCTTGTTGAATTATCCAGAAGTCCAACCCTTCTTAGAGTAAGAAAATTAAATATGTAAACAACATATACTCAACTCCGATTTTATTAAGGAAACTAACTGTATATTCAATGTGGTTCTACAGTTATTTTGTGAGCCAATATGGTCATGATCAAGTGTTTCCATCATTTATAACGTGGTATACTAATTGGGTAAGTGTTGTAATATATACACCTATTAAGAGATTAGTGTACTCTTCTTTCTACTAACATTGCTTTTAATTTACTAACCATATATAGGTCTACAATTCAGAAAATGCCGCCACATTTGATCAATTGTTCAAGGATATTTCTTGGGGACCGATTACAATTCACACAATGTCCCAATATAACGTAAATGGTTTTAAATTTGCCACAGATAAATACTCAAAGAATAAGAAAACTAATAATAGTGGTGTTTGGGTTAAAGGTGATGATGAAAATCAAAATGAGAATGTTGATTATTTTGGCGTCCTACAGGAGATTGTAGAGTTGGAGTATTCGGGTTGGCCAATCAAAAGAATAGTACTTTTCCAATGCAAGTGGTTTGATCCAACTTCAAGAGGTACGAGGGTGCTTAAGAAACATAATATCATTGAGTCAAGCACACTAGGAAGTATGAGGCTTATGATCCTTTTATTATTGCAGAGAATGCTAAACAAGTGTACTATGCTCCTTATCCGTTGCGTAGGGATAAGTCTGATTGGTGGGTTGTTAAGAATGAATTAGATGTTGCATAACAAAATGAAACATCAAGTGTTCATCAAGTAGTGGATGCTGAGTTAGAAATGAATTTGGAGCATCCTGATCACATTTTAGAAGAAGTTAATAGAGAAGAGTTAGATATGCCAACAAAAGTGGAGGAGGATGAAGAGGAAACTTTCGAAGAGGATGAATGGATAGATGAGGAGGAAACTTCCGAAGATGATGCATGTGAATGGATAGATGATGAAGAAACTTCCGAAGAGGATGAATAACAATTTGTATGTTTAGTTAGTGGATTTTTAGCTATTCATATTTGAGTATACTTTATATTTTAGTAGTTTTAACTTTTGTTTGACATTGTGAAAGACTATTTGGATTAAGCCTTATGTTATGATAACTTTGTTTGATATATTTGTTTGACATTATGACATTATTTTGTACTACTTTGTTTTAATCTTTATATTTAATTGATATAGATGGTAGATAAAGACAAGGGTAAATCAAAAAAATCCGCTAATCCAAAAAAGAAATTTAAGGCCAATGCTATGAGAAGGCCCACTGGGGTCGTGATATCTGATGAGCCCTCTCGAGTTAATATTTCAAAACGAGCCTCAGTTTCAACTACTCAGTCGGCACACCAGTCACATAATGCCTCTACTCATGTGGCTCCACAATCTGGTTATACTATATCTACACCCACTGTGGTACCTAGTTCGGGGTACCAAACTTTGCAGGGCTATTCACATCTTGGTCGTGGGTCTACCATACCATCATCTAGTGCTAGTCAGTGCAATAGTTTGAATACTAGTAGTGGATCAATTGGACTTTCCAATCTTCATCTTGAATCCAATGGCTCGGAGCCTACTACTTCCACCACCCAGCACTCAGATGCACATGGTCCTCAGCCAGGCGATAGAGACAATTTTCGGAGACTCATCATCGTGCCATTAGGATACAAGTATGATTTAATTATGTTTTATCTTTCATTTATCTATTTATGTTTTAATTGATTGATTATTTTTTGTTAACTCTACTTTGTCAATGAACTCGTATTTCAGCTTACGTCCGGATCTGGGTATGGCAAAGATTATTTTAAAGTGCATCGGAACTCACTATAATGGTGTGTATCCGAATTGGAGTTCGATTCCACTTAACACCCAAGGGCAGATGTTCAACGAATTTAAGGTAAGAATATATATAAATTAAATTCACATCATATACATTTAAATTCTCTAGTCATTTGAACAATAAATATTTAGTTATTTTTTATTACAGAAATATTATGTATGGGCTCCCGAACACGAGGATGACGTTCAAGTGAACTTCAAGCTTAAAGCTTCAAAGTTGCTTTCTAGCACATTTTGTGACTGTCGGAGAGAAAACAGAATGCCTAAGTTTATGTTACCAGATCGATGGGCTCTGTTACTGAAACATTGGAGTATTGATGAAAAATTTAAAAAGAGGAGTGAGATTGGGAAGATGGCTCGCGCATCAGAAAAGGGAGGCTATTTGCACACTGGTGGAGCTATTAGCCAGGTTACTAGGAAGGAAAGAATGGTATACTTTCTTAATTTAGTAAAAAAAAAATTCTTTTTTGATTAGTACTTTTTGGAGATTAATGAGATCATATTCTATATATGTTATTTGCAGGAAAAAGAGTTGGGTAGGCCATTAGCTGTTGCAGAGATGTTCAAGGTTACTCATGTCAAGAAGAGTACGAACCCCATAGAAGAAGAAAGATGGATTGAGCCACGTGCTCAAGAGACATATGTAAGAACTCCATTCAAACTAATCTTTTTTTTCTTTTCCTTGTATATATTACATTCTTATTCGTAAAGTTCTTTGTTTAAATTACAGGATAGGTATAGACGAATATCTCAGGAATATCGTAGTACTCTACCTCTTGAGAGTCAGGACAGACCATTTACACAAGAAGAAAACGAGAATCTTTGGAAACAGAGTGCTGGTGAACCGATTAGAGGTTCAATCTACGGCTATCCAAAAAAGGCGTATCAGAAGAAGAAGTCTTGGTATTGTGGTTCATCATCCCTAAGCTTTGATGGCAGGGATAGAGAGACAATATCTGCAATGGAGAGTAAGATAGCTTATCTCAATGCCGAGCTTGCTGCTGTAGCCGAAAGAGAGAAGAAGAGAGAAGAAAAAGAGAGGAAGAGAGAGGAGGAGATTGCGGCAGCAGAGGAGATAGAGAACAAGAGGTATGCAGCGCTTACGACCCAACTAACTTTTCTTTTTGAATCAGGAAATATTCTTCATTCATGTCCGGCCAGTAGTGATGAGAATGATAGGTCTGATAAGGAAAGTGAGGGTGATGAGAATGGTAAGTCTGACAAGGAGTGAGGGTAATTAGGAGTAGTTGTATCTATTTGACATTTTAGACTTCTATATTTTTGGAATTGTTTAATTTGATCGTATTTTAGTTTATTTTGAAGTTAGATGAAGTTTATTTTGAAATAGTTTAATGTATATGTTGAAAATATTGTGTTGATTTGGTTGGATGAAGTTTATTTGGCTTTGGGTTGTTTTGGTATAAATATGCAGGTGGGCAACTAAAAATTGCAGCAATTTGCTGCCTGTTTTGTAGCAGAAAACCGACCTCCGGAGGTCAGAATTTCAAAAATAAAAAAATAAAAATACCGACCTCCGCAGGTCGAAATTTCAACATTACAAAAATAAAAATACCGATCTCCGGAGGTCGGAATTTCAACATTACAAAAATAAAATACCGACCTCCGGAGGTCGGAATTTCAACATTACAAAAATAAAAATACCGACCTCCGGAGGTCAGAATTTCAACATTACAAAAATAAAAATACCGACCTCCGGAGGTTGAAATTTTAAAAATACAGAAATAAAAATACCGACCTCCGGAGATCAGAATTTCAACATTACAAAAAATAAAAATACCGACCTCCGGAGGTCGGAATTTCAATATTACAATAATAAAAATACCGACCTCCGGAGGTCGGAATTTTAAAAATACAGAAATAAAAATACCAACCTCCGGAGGTCAGAATTTCAACATTACAAAAAATAAAAATACCGACCTCCGGATGTCGCTATTCCAATTCTTACCTCAGGAAATCGGAAATAATAATATATGAATTTTCCGACATAAAATAAAAACTGACCTTGAGAGGTCAGCAAATACCGACCTCCAGAGGTCGGTATTGAATAGCGACCAAGCTTTTTCCGACCTAAGTTGGGATGTCGGTTTTAGGTCGGTATTTCAGGGAATACCGACCTTCGAAAGTCGGTATTTGTAGGTCGGTATTCACTGTTTTTTTAGTAGTGACAATTCAAGTGATTCTTTGATTATATTATCTCCTTAATTAACAAGGACAATCCCTTATCGAACGGAGCTTGACAGTTAATTATGTTGAAATTTTTTACATATATAATAGGGAAAAGGATTCGAAATATATCTGAAATTTGACCGAAATGTCTATAACAATCTCAAATTTTGGGCAGGACCTATTACCCTCTGCACTATTTAATAGTGTATCTTAAAGATATATAAGTATCCACATGGACATCATAAATATTATTGTCCACGTGGGCACATATATATCTTTAAAATACACTATTAAATATTGCGGGGAGTAATAGGTCCTGTCCAAAATTTGAGATTGTTACAACAATTTCAATCAAAATTTGAACATATTTCAGACTTTTTTCCCTATAATATTATGAGATTTTGGAAGCGAAGTTAATAGTCTGATATTTTACTTAGTGGAATAGTATTATTAGTAGCATATGTCGTACTACGACTATATATTGAAGGCATAGACGAATCTAGAGTAAGATATATGATTCACACGTTGGAATCGATATTTTATTCTCATATATTATAATATTTAAAAATTTACTACTAATATTTATTTTTAAAAAAATACTCTGTACATATGTTTATTAGTATTATATTACTATTTAATAATTGTTAATAAGTAAGCACCTGTCCATCATATAAAATACTCTGTACATATGTTTATTAGTATTATATTACTATATAATAATTGTTAATAAGTAATCTCGATGGGTTAATTGATAGGCAGTTGACGATTATGGTTCATAGGATGCTTATGTATGCTACTATCTGCAAAAGTGTTAGTAACACTGACAAGACCATTTGCAAGATGATTATTGCAGGATTTACCGGTCAATTAAGAGGATGGTGGGATAATTATATGCCCTCTGATGCGAGAGCAACAGTAATTAATGCTAAGGCAGTAAATAAAGGAGTTGATAATTTAGGCTTTGCCCTTGTTCAAAATAGAGAAGACGTTGTGTATACACTTATTTTGACTATTCTTGAACATTTTAGTGGTAGATTTACCAATCAATATGAAACCATTAGATCTCTTCTAAATGGTCTTAGATGTAGACATTTAGGTGAGTTTAGATGATATAAAGACACTTATTTAAGTCGGGTCATGGAACTTCCCGAAAATGGTTTAGAATTCTGGAAAGCCAAATTTATTGATGGCTTACCTTCTTTATTTGCAGAAAGAATAAAAAAGACTCATAGAAATCCTCAAGGAATTATTCCCTATAGTGATTTTATTTATGGAAAGCTTATTGGGCTTGTACGCAAGAAGGCATAAATTTGTGCAATGAGTTAAAACTCTCAAGACAGCTTAAGATGGATAAGCTTAGAGAAAAGTCTCAATTAGGAGATTTTTGTACTCAATTCGATTTACCGGATGCTTCAAAAAACACCAACCGAGAAACTTCTAAATCAGAATCTCATAGATCTCATCATAAGAAAAGAAGATCTAGAAGAAGGACTAGAGAAGAAAGAGATGAGCGTAGGACTCATTGTAAATCTCATAGATTTACCAGGAATAGGTCAAGGCGAAATCTTGATAAGATTAAATGTTACAAATGTGGAAAATTTGGGCATATAGCTTCAAATTGTAAGCTGGAAAAGCTTAAGACTCTAGAACTTGATGATGATATTCAAGAGAAGATTTATAGTTTTCTATATACTTTTGGTTCCGAATCAGATTATGATGATTCTGAAGCAAGTTATGCAACAGAGAATGAGAAACCTGAGCCTTCTAAGGTTCATCAAGATTCGAATGATGCTTGCAAATGTCATGGTAATATTTGTCACTGCGAACAAGATGAATTTTACAAGCTGCAATCTCAATTTGAAGATATGAATATGTTCACTATCACTGCTGATAATGTGATAGAACTTCTAAAAGAAGTTACCGATAATACTCTTCGTGAAAAGATCATTCAATTGGCTGCTAGTAAAACTAACTCTTCAACTAGTATTCCTAACGATAAAAAGGTTAAAGATGATTTTAATTATTCTGCTCCTTACTCCTTGTCTGAAGTTCATAATAGACTCTCTTCTAAACAAATCATGATTATTCGTGATACGTCTTTTGATGATTTAAAAGGAGAAATTGAACATTTGAAGGAAGAAACTAAATTTCTTAAACAAAATCATATTATTTGTGATCACCGTCTTACTCAGATTGAGTCTGCTAATAGCAAAGGAAAAAATAAGGTTGATGAATCTATTGCTGAAGAAAATACTCTTGCCAACACTTTGAATATTGATCCGAAACAAAATATGTTTTTAGGAATGATGCAAATTGTTACAGCTCATAAATGGTATATTAAATGTACTATATTAATTGATAATACTTTTTCTATAACTAACATTGTTATGATTGATAGTGGCGCTGATGTGAGTTGCATTCAAGAAGGTCTAGTACCTACTAAATATTTTGAAAAAACAACTCATATGGTTAAATCTGCATCTGGTCATGCTTTGGATATAAAGTATAAATTATCTAATACTCGGATTTGCCAGAATAAAGTTTGTATTCCTCACTTCTTTTTCTTAGTAAAAAATCAGTTATACCCTCCTATTATTCTAGGAACTCCTTTTATAAATGCAATTTATCCTTTTACTAATATAAATGCTAAAGGATTTTCTGCTACTTATAAAAATCAAGATATTAGTTATACTTTTATCACCGAGCCTATTTCTAGAGATATTAATGCTCTAATTGAAATGAAACAAAAGCATGTTGATTATTTACAACTTGAGATATTTAGTATGAATATTTTCGATACTTTAAAATCTGCTAAAATACAAGAAAAGATTAAACTCATTTCTGAAAAAATGGCCATTGATATTTGTGCTGATCATCCTAGTGTTTTTTGGAATCGGAAAAACCATATTGTAACTCTTCCATATGAAGATGATTTCTCTGAAGAAAATATCCCTACCAAATCACGTCCTTGTCAGATGAATACAGAATTGGTTGAATTCTGCAAAAAGGAAATTGATAATTCATTGCAAAATGGTTTAATAAAACCTTCCAAGTCACCCTGGTCTTATACTGCATTTTATGTTAATAACGCAGCAAAAAAAGAACGAGGCGTTCCCAAGTTAGTAATTAATTATAAACCTTTAAATAAATTTTTAAAATGGATTAGGTATCCTATTCCAAACAAAAGGAATTTATTATCAAGATTATATGATGCTAATATCTTTTCAAAATTTGATCTAAAATCTGGATATTGGCAAATTCAAATATTTAAAGACCATTCTTATAGAACGGCATTTAATGTTCCGTTTGGACAATACGAATGGAATGTAATGCCCTTTGGATTAAAAAATGCTCCCTCGAAATTTCAAAAGATTATGAATGATATTTTTAATCCTTATTTGGATTTCATCATAGTTTATATTGATGATATTTTGGTATACTCAAAGACTCTTGAAATGCATATTAAACATCTAGACATTTTTAAGAAAATAGTTATTCAAAATGGTTTGGTCATATCTAAACCTAAAATGAGTCTTTTTCAAACAGAAATTAGATTTTTGGGTCATTTGATTTGTCAAGGAAAAATGACTCCTATTCAGTGATCTATTGAATTCGCATCAAAATTCCCTGATATTATTACAGATAGGACGCAATTGCAGTGGTTTCGGGGAAGTTTAAATTACATTTCCCCCTTCTACAAAAATTTGTCTCGAGATTTAGCTCTGTTATACGACAGGCTAAGAAAAGATCATAAGAAGCCTTGGACTACTAGTCTCACAGATCTAGTAAAGACTATTAAAGATAGAGTTAAATCTTTGCCTTGTTTAACCCTTGCTAATCCTGCTTGGCCAAAGATCGTTGAGACAGATGCGTCCAATATAGGTTATGGTGGAATATTAAAATAGATTAACCCGCATGATAAAAATGAATACCTTATTCGGTTTCATTCAGGAAAATGGAGCGATGCTCAGAAAAAATATGTAACGGTAGCTCATGAAATGTTAACTATCGTTAAATGTGTTTTAAAATTTCAGGATGATCTTTACAATCAGAAATTTGTGATAAAAACATATGCTCAATCAGTCAAATATATGTTTGATAAAGATTTTAAACATGATGCATCCAAATTAATATTTGCTAGGTGGCAAGCACAATTAGCCCCTTTTGATTTCGAACTTCATTATAAAAAGGAAAGTGATAATTCCCTCCCAGACTTCTTATCTAGAGAATATCTTTCTTCTTAAAAAAAATGGGTTTTCTTGACTTCTTTACTGATATTACTTTGGTTACAATTTTGAAGGCAGTTCCTCTTAATAGAGATTTACAGGAACGTATTTTATGGAGAATTATAGACGGAATGGTGATGGATATCGTCGCTAATTACTTGATTGAACAAGAGTTATATGAAAGATTTTATTGTTCTGAAGTTTATGACCTTTTAGATGATTAAAACTAAATGCTATGTTTACAGAATGGATCCGCCTTGGGTAATCAAGGCTAGAGGAAGGGGCAGTTATACTCGCGGAAGGGGAAGATTATCCTCCTCAAAAACATCAGGATCTTCATACAGATCCTCATCCAGCTCTCCAATTATAAAAAGGGGAGGAATGAGCTTGGTAAAACTAACAAGCTCTTCAAAAGAAGCTACTTCTTCGATACAATTGGATGATATTCCAGAAAATAATCCATTATACGCCCAACTGAGAGCATATTTACTCAAAAGCAAAGTGATACTTTTGCATCGGTGGCGAAAGAAGAGGTTGATGATATTAGATCCTATGAAAGGGTAGTAAAGAAAGAAATGATATTTCTTATTGAAAACTCTGAGATACAGAGAAAAGAAGAACCCTGGAAGATATTCCAGCGATATTTACTTAACGGATTATACTTCCCAAGAGAGTCATACAAAACCCGCTTGTATTACGAGACCATTTTAACGAATACAGGTAGTGTTGAATTTCAGCACTTCTCAGGTTATAACACTAGCGAGAACGTTTATAACTTCTCCAAAATGATCATAAAGCAGATTATATCAATTGAAGATTGGGGTATATCCTCAATGAAAGAAAGGCAGATCAGCCTCAATAAAATCCCTACCAATTTCACTTATTAGGATTATATTAACGCTTTCAGCAAAGTCCTTTATTATAACAATGAAAGGCATAAACATACCTGGTTTATCAAGGTATGTGCAAAGATATTTGTTGACCCAATTCCTAACTGGTTCTTGAACTGGTGGTCATACCACGAACCGACGGTAAAGATTTTACCTGATCCCTTTTTAAAGTTATACAAAAACTGGTTTAAGGTTTCACCCGACCTTAATGATTTATACCACTCAGATCATGTTTGTTATATAGAATAAATTGAACAAATTTATTTCTTCATAGAATTCTCGATTCCATGGATCCATAAATGGACCCCGGAAGTAGGTTTTACTGAAGAACAAATTCCATGCTTATATCGGATTTATTATAATAATTTCTGGGATAAATTAATGAAGAAGGATCCCATGACTAAATCATTATATGGCCAAGAATTATTGGACTCTATTTCTCAAAGAATTCAAGATTATGGTACTATTCCTCACAAAGGAATAGTTGCTGACAACTCCGTCAAACATATTGCCAGAAGAATTTTCATTCAAGATGGAAATAAAGAAGAAATGATAAAGGAGTATTTGGATGAAATTAGGAGGAATCTACTCCTCAATATCACTCACTATGAAAAATCAGACACTTCAATGAGAAGTGAAACAAGTGATGATATCGCAGATGATGCTCAAGAGGCCCAACCTTGTGAATCGGTGAAACCTGTGACAGAAGATATGTTGTCTAAAGCAGAAGGTTTACTTAGGGAGTTGAAAAAGAAAGAAAAGATGACCACTATTGATTAACAGTAGATACACTGTTAAACTACAGTAGAAAAACCGTTACTGTACATTTGGGACCCATTGATAAGGGACACATGGTCACTGTAGATCGGTCACTGTAGATCACTGTAGATAACTGTAGATAGATCACTTTTCTTCTATAAATAAGGTCTTTTGTAGTTTGAAGGAGGGGGTCGAAAAACACTCTCTCTTCAAAAGTTTTTTTTTAAGTTGTTTGTTTCTCTTAGTTTGTAAAGCTCTCGGTTTGCCAGAGGTTCGCCGGAAGTAAATAAAGTTGTTGATATTTCTCATCGGCCCTGTTAGCCATTATTACAAGGTAATTTAATTCTCTTCTTTTAATTTTAAATCTTTTTATATCTCTGATCTAGAAGTTGTGACTATGTCCGGCTAAAAATTTATATTTATGCCGGATAACTAACTTCTCTTTTATATAGACCATGAACGGATCTAAGCTTTATTTAAATATAGAAGAATTTTAGTATGGCTTCTCAACTTGGTTCTAAGATTGAGGTACAGTCAGATCTAGTACTACTTTTATTGGCTTTGTCTTTATGACTTCGTCTGATGAGCCGTGGTTTTTAGCCCGAAATTGAGTTTGATAAGTAGGGCACCTCATACCCGGTTAGAACTATCAGACACATGGGCTTAATAAAAGTATGTATTAGCTTCTTGACAGGCCCTTTGCTTGGGTAAAATAATTAAATCATGCAGTCTGAGAAACTATGTTAAAATTCTTGTGTATTTCAATTCTTATGTAGTTGGACTACCTCTAAGGATATTGACTTGCTTGATCGATGACTGGGCGGACCACCGCCAGGTCAGTGATCCTGTAACGTTGGTATCAGAGCCTAGGAACTTTCATAGTATATATATAATTGATGTAAAGACTTTCGGCATAGATATATTCTCTCTTTTATAGATCAAGAAGATATTAAAAACACTCGACTAGAAGAGGTAGATATACCTCAAAACCTTGATTTGTTAAACAAATGGACTATTCCGAAAGTTAATATAAAAACCATTTATAATTATGGTTGATTTGATAAGATTTCTAACAAACAGTTGATTAAAACAACTGAACAATCCTTGGCGTTAAACTCGTCCGAACAAACTATTTGTTTATTAAATAAGCGTGATATTGAATTATATAGATCTCACTTACACTGTAAGAAGTGTTAGTTTGATTCCAATCTCTTTCCTCTATTAAAACATCTTGAGGAGTAGGCCTGGGATAGTAATATGTTTGCATGCTAGGTTTTCTAGCATAAGCAGTATTACCACTATTCTTCTTTGGATACTCATGAAGTTTATTAACTTCCATTTCCATTTGAGTTTTGAAATCAAAAGTGGCTTCCATCTCATCTGCAAAATCTTCAGCGAGACTTATCGGTTTCGCACCTGCACCAAATTGAGAAAACTTTTTATCAAGAAGATTTTCAAGGTCGTGCAAAGGTCTAAGAATAAAATCCTGAATCTCAAGAGGCCTTTGAATATGAACATCAGGCTGTTTTGACGAAGAAGCCTGTTCCGAAACTTGTTTCACAGAGTTTAGCTTACTATCAATTTGAACAATCAGATTAGACAGGCTATCTAATTTTTTGTCTAGAGAACAAATAGGTTCACCAATAACTTTGACATATAGACCCAAATAATTATTTTGAGAAATAAAACGATTAATTTCATATATACTTACTGCGGCGACATCATTATCAATAAATTTATGAAAAGCAGTAAAAGTAATACCAGTATTATTTGGTAAAATAAACGGAGCTTGAGGAGGATAAATGGATTGAATAATATTACCTGATTCATCTTTGTAAGATCGTTCAAGAACGTTGATGAATAAAGGCAAATAAGTGGTTATAAACCAAGGCACAAAAAACATAATATGATTATGTAATGCACAAGTTTCATAAAACTCTTGAGAAATATTATTTAAATCTTCTTTACTATAAGTGTCAAAAAACCAAGTTTTAAACCGGTTCCATTTTTCATTTAAAAATTCGTTTTGAATATATTTTCTTGCCAGTGAACCTGGACTAAAATCAATTTGATGTTCACTCATCATTAAGTATCATTAAGATTAAAATCCATCTCGGATACAGAAGGAATATCCTTATCAGAAATATCAGATGCTTTATCATTCGTTTGAACAATGTTTAACCGAGGATCAATTTTAATTTTTTGTTTTTCTGCAGATATAACTGTTGATAAAGTATGTAATGACGCAGCGCGATTTCTAGCTGGACCATAACAAGGTTCTATTGGAGAAATATATTGAATAGTCAGTCTTCTATCAGAAGCAAAAGAATGTCTACTATAAGGAACACTTTTTTCATCAAATTGCATACAAATTTTTTCATCGGAATTTTGACTAATATGAGAATATTCAGAATTAGTGACAGCATCGGTCATTTGCTTAGGGGTATAACAGAATCTAAAATCCAAGTGGTAGGAAAATTAATTTCTTCCCATCAACATGTTTATTTGATCGGAAGCTTTGTATTATTATAGTTATTTCATCAAATACAATATGTATTAACTATTTTATCCCTATTTCTGCTAAACTTTTTAAAATATTTCATTTTGACCCTTCTTTTTCACTTTTTTACGATATACTATTACTAACTAATACTAAACAAACACTTTATTGTCAACATGTCTAAATAGATATAAATCACTACCATATATATTAATTTTACCTTTACTTTCAAATAATTATGTATATATTACCACTTTAAATATTTTATATCATATATTATTAAAGATACAATCAAATACTCACATCCATTCAAACTAGAATTGATTAATTATTTTTACTCCACAATTGACGTTTTAATAACAATCAAGTATCTTTCTCTCTCATCTCCCCCAATCTCCAATGCCATCAGTATCTCTCTCCCTACACCCCACATCAGTAGCTATTACTGCACTGCCCCTTATCTATGAAGCTTGAATTTTCACAATATGTATCTAATAAATTTATTGAAGATTTACATTATTGGAGATTTACACATATATTTGATATGATATATTTTGTCATATATTTGAGTCTTGTTATATGTATTTGTTATGATTTATTTTGTCATATATTTGAGTCTTGTCATATGTATTTGAATTAATATATGTATTTGTTATGATTTATTTTGTCATGTATTTGAGTCTTGTCATATGTATCTGAATTATTATATGCATTTGTTATGTCATTACATTGTATTTGATTATTTTTATATGTATCTGATCTACATGTATACATTGTGTTCAATTTAGATGCATAGTTATTTATGTATATGTAGATACAAGGAATTGTATATTAGTTTTTATGATTGTTCTTTCAACTTTACTTATCTCAGATATATTGTGTGTTTATTTTCAGATATATTGTTATTTAAATTTTGGTAGTAACATGATATATATATATATATATATATTGTTTTAGTCTGTTTCTCACTAAAGGAAGAAAAGGATTTCGAAATTTTTGAAACTTTTTTAGGAAGTTGTTATGTTACAGATTCTCAAAAGTTGTTAAATGAGTGATTTACTCCACCCAATTGAGCAATTTTGTTATGCTATATAAATAGACACATGTTTGTAATGTATCTACTTATTAACATATCTCAGATACGCGTATCTAGAAGAAGAAGCTCGAAATTCAGAGAAATAAGTTCAAATTCTAGAAAGAAAAATTGTTCACTTTGTTGTTGCTAGAAAATAAATGGAAGAAATGATTTATTTATTTATTTTCAATTTTTTTAGAAGTTGTTAGATTAGATATATTCAAAAACTGTTAAAAAAGTGGTCTCCTCCTTAAATTAAATATTTTTAGTTATAGTCATTAATTAAACATCTATCTCCACAGATACATGTATCTATCGAGTTAAGATAAATGTATTCAACCAACAAAATATGGTACAAAAAATAATATTTGAAACTATCATAAATACTAGTAATTGAAATCTAAACTAGTGAGATTGTGTTGTTTGCCCTATAAATTAATTTGAATTGACCTTTTTAAAAATAAATAAAATATTTTTTGTGTTTGTGTATTGACCTATTTGTTTTCTTATTGATTGTAAGTTTTGGTTACCATAGCTGCTCCATAATATTATATGCATCGACTATCTTATCCCTTATTTCTAACGCACCTTTAATATATTTCATTTTGCCCTTTTTTTTCATTTACTAATGCCCCTCCTTTTTCAATTTTATTACAACATATGCTATTGTAGACTTCGATAAATTCGATGATTTTTGAGCCTTTGTTCAAGCCATTGCAAGTGTTGATGTCTCATATATATAAGTGGATACATGCTCTGACAAATATGCAAGTGCATATTCACTTTATTTTTGGATGCTTATGTTCTTGTTCATAAAAAGAGTAGTCATTTCACTACATTTTAGTTAGCTTTTGTATTAATGTTTTGAAATTTTATTTTAATATATCAAGATAAATTTATTATTTTTATTTAATAATATATTTATTATTAAATAATTATATAAAGTAATAATAATCAAATTTAAAAATATGTAATAAAATTAAATTAATAAAATAATCTTGAATAAAATTGATTTATCGTTAATATAAATAAATCGTGTGATTCTTTTTATTATTTTAGTAAACAATTTGTGTTGATAAAATAAAACAATTGGCGGAACAAAAGATATAAAGAATAACTTAATTAGTCAATAATTTTTTATAATTAATTCTATGAAATAATTTTTTTACGAGTTTGTCAAAAAAAACTCAAATGAAACTTATCTTGAACCAAAATTAGCATTACACTTTTAAAAATAAAAAATAAATTGGGGATGGGGGCGTGAATTACAATATGGGAATTGAACCCGTCCATTTGGATTGGTTTTAAAAATTAATTTTTTAGTCAAAACCAAAAAGTCAAACTTGAATGATTTTTAAGTCAAAAAATAAAAAGTAGGAGGAGACCTATTTTTTGTTTTTAATTTATTTTAAGTTATTTTTAACATTATCAAACACTTCTAATTTATTTTAAGTTATGTTTATATTTGTCAAACATTTTTTGAACTCAAAAACTGACTTAAAAGTATATTTGATCAACTTTTAAGTCAATCCAAACGTCTAAGATCCTCCAAAATTAGCATTACACAAAATAGCATAAGAAGAATTATATTGTCAATATTTATAAATTTAAAATAATTTTTCTATCCTTTACCAATATTAAGATAGAATTATAATAGGAGTTGGATCCCCCGGTGTAGTGAAAAGAGATGGAAACAAATTAAACCGAATTTGATATCTATCCGTGAGAAGTGACGTATCCATTTTGTCTACTCTATATATCTCATGACTCATGCTCAACTTTTTGATAATAAAAAAGACTTAATACATAAATATATGATCTTAATCTGGATTCAACTGATAACTACGATTTTAATTTTGGGTGTGCATAAATAGGTATTTAAACTTGTATAAAATTAAGCAAGTAGACAAATGTATCATACGTGATATAATACGAGTAAGACATTGACATGTAGGGTGTCATGTAGGACGAATGTGTCTATTTGTTTATAAGTTTAACTGTCTACTTGTGTACATCCAAAGTTAAAGGTCATAGTTACCCACTGAACCAAGTTAAAAGGGATATGCTTGTATATTATGCCAAACGAAAAAATAGTGTACTACTTACTTTGCTTATGCCTTACTTAAACCATTTTCATCTCTTCTAATTTCCTATCCAAAAATTACCTCACAAGTAAAGCTAAACATTAGACCTATTCAAGGATAATTGTTGAGTGCAAGAAACTTAGCATCATTTTGTGAAAATTGATATGACCTTGTCATACTCATAAGTTTGAAAGGGATTTTAAGTTATAATCGTCATTAATTGCTGCTAATTTTTTTTTTATGATTATTATCTAATCTTATCTCCTAATTCAAAGGCCAAAAATTTCTTCTTCTTCTTTTTTTATTATTTAATTATTTGTTGTTTTTAAGGATTATTGAATTGTGCAGAGTGTCGGTTTTATTAGATGTCAAAATAAGCAATATGTGTGATGTATGGTGTGGGTGGAGCTAAGACTAAAGAGTCCATCTGATATTGATGTCTTAACAGTTAACACCCAACTTGTCCCTCTTTCCCACTTTACATACTTATTCACCAAACTTTTTCCTAACTTATTATTTCCATCTCTAACCACAATTTCAAACTAAAATTATAATAATTCATTTTTAAGAGTAAACTAAATAAATGTAAAGTAATATATCATCTCTTAAGTTCTATAATTATAAGAAATCTTTAGAAATAATCTAAAAAAATCTGGAGATATATACAAGAGCATTATTGTATAGCAGGCGAACCTAGAGGTAGTCGAGGGGTTCACCCCAATACCCCTCGACAAAAAATTACATTGTATAGATAAGATATTTTAAAGATTTTTTATACCTATATATATATATTGATTTTGTACCTTCTGAATGTAAGATTGGAAGTAGACCTAGTGGTTGAGGGGTTCAAAAACTCACCTTCCTGGATCCATCACTGGTTATATCCCAAAGAGAATTGCTTGTATTTTATATAGATAATATCTTTTTAAAGAAAATGATCTTTTACGCATCAAACCATCTCTTTCTTCAATTATATTATCTATATTTTTCTAACACTATATGGAATAAAAATAGAAAAGATGTTTTGAGTGAGATAAAAAAAAAAATGAAAGAGCTAGCTGCGTTACACAGTTGACGTGGAGTGTTCAAATACATGTATTCCCTTTATAAAAAATTAAAAAATACTTATAACATAAAGTTGGATCTTTTAATAGCAAGAGGTATATATAGTTAATAAATATTGTCGTAACATAACATAACGTAACGTAAGTATCTTTTTCTCCCAACTCTCACCTTCTTCTTTGCCACCGTTTCTTTCTCAGCTTAAATATTTCTCTTTTTTTCTCCCTTTGCTTGCTTCTCTTTATCTCCTCTACTTCAAGGTATTTCAAGATTCCTTTTTATTTTATTTTATTCATACTATATACTATATATATTTTATTATTTGGAGCTCTACACTAATTATATTACTCTATCTCTCTTTCTATAAACTTATTATAAATATTGTGAGATTAATTTAGTTAATTGCTCATCAGATGGCAGATAACAACACCACAACTCAAGACTTTGATGGTTCCTCTCAGGTACTAATTCAAATTATATTACTACTAATTCTTTTTTTCTGCTTCTTTGGGTAATGAACATTTCTCTTTTTACAAGTCGGCCGGTGCAATTTATTATTTTTTACACTTTTTTTCTTTATGAATCCGTTTCTTATTTGATAACTATTTAATGACAGTGTCTCCATTTTAATCATTATTAGGTCTCACTTTTAACTCTTTATTGTGGAAATACTAATTTGATTAACAAGTTGCAATTCGGTAAAATAGCCGTTTTGTCTTATTTTTTTAAATTGATCAAATAATGTCATATAAGTTATTCGGAGAGAATATCTTCGGTGTCTGTAATAAAGGTTTACAAAGCAATGAAACTGAAATATATTTAATCCCTTAAACGGTGCATTAATGATGAAATAGAATTGTTAACCCAAGAAATTTTGTGTGTAAAAATGAAAATCTCTCATAAAAAATAAATTATGAACTTATAATTTAAATAGAAGAAAATAACTTTTTTTAAAATTTTTATGTTTTGTGCTTAAAAATAAAAATCTCTTATAAAAAAATAAAATATAAAAGGCTAAAAAAAATCGTCCCTGCTGAGTGCTGACACATCACACATATACATACTTAGGTTACGAAAGATTTTTATAGCTAGGAACAATTAGATTTTAATTAAATTGATTGTGAACAATGTAAAGCGTTTATGAAACTCAATTAGATGCTTCCAAATCCCACATTTTCTTCTATTTATTTCTTTAAAAAGTATGAAAAGAAGAAATATGAATGTAGCGTGTGTGTTATTGGACCTAACATCCGTAATTGATACTTATGAATTGAAAGTTGGGTAGCCGCCTCTACTGAAAAAAAAAAGTTTAAACCGATCCACCACGGAGTAACATTAGATTATTTTTTTCAAGTACGAATAAATATAATTAGAAAAGAATTACGTAAATAAGACAAAGAAGGATTTTATATTGATAGATTAGGAATTAGGTTCCACAAATTACAATATCTTTTAATCATCTGCATTAGCATTAAGAACCGATTATATTTTTGGTTCCATATGATTTTCTTTGTAATTTTAGTAATGTGGTCCAAAAAAATAATATCTTGAGACATTTTTATTTTATTTTATTTTAAAAAAGAAAAGTATAAATATGATGTAGATTGTGGGGTTGAAGGGACAAAGCAATCACGTGCAACCTGCTGTAGGGGATCACAAAAGAGTGAAATATGGTTTCTGATTTAGATTTATGTATGTAACACATTTGAGCCACTCATACTTTAGATTCAATTATTATTGAAAAATGTGTCGGCACTAACTTAATTCGAAATTAAAAAAACTTGATTAGGATATTTAGTGAAATTAACTTATAAGTTTTAATCAGAAGATTTCTTTTAATTATTATCATTTTACAAATATTTAAAAAGTTGGACACATAAGTTTATGCTATGAATTATATATGGTTCTCTACAGGTAACTAATATTTGAAAAGTTTGAAAATAATATTTTTAACTTCTCAGAAACTTGGTCCAATAAGCTACATTTGTCTATGTTCCATACTCTCTACACACTATGATTTAATCAGAATAATAATAGAGTTTCGAAAAGACAAATTAAATTATCACATGGGATTCTGTGTTTGGTCCCCATTGAACTTTTTATTGTTTTAAATTTGTTCCTTGATATGTCAAATCAAGTCAAATGTTAGGCAAAAGGAGGAGATTAGCTAGTCATATGTTAATTGATTTATGTAGTGTTCGGTGTCTAATATTGAATTTATAAGTTGTTTTTTTGACTCAACTTTTGATTGTTTGGTATAATTACTAACTTTTGTAGACTACTTCTACTGGTAACAAATATGGAGGACTTGCGCCAAAGAAGAAGCCTTTGATTTCAAAGGCAAGTTTTATAGTATTATATTTTTCTCTTAAAAAGTCGTCTTTTCACCTAAAAACAAATTTACTAATTTATATAATGTTGTTGATACAGGATCATGAACGTGCTTTCTTTGACTCCGCTGACTGGGCTCTATGCAAGGTAGACATAAATTCTGTTGAAAAAAAAATTATATTCTCTAGTCAAATATATAATAAATAATTATTTTGTATTAAATATACATATATCATGTACATATACTGAGATTATTTTGATGGACGACTATTTATATAGGTTTTTCCTAATTTTTAGCCTCTTATTATTCTGGTATGTAACTCCAATATCCTTTTTAACTTTTTTATAATGTTGGTACTTTTCATATGGATACAGCAAGGTGCAGGAGTTGATCAAAAATCAACAGTGGCTATAGAAACATTGCGTCCCAAATTGCAGGTATGAATCAAATTTTTTTAAAAATAAAATAATAATTTATTATTTTTATCAATTTCATTTACAAGTAAATATTTGAAATGAAACAGAGAACAGCTCATCAGCAATTGCCTCCTAGAAGACCTGCTTGTACATCTTGATTCACATGTTGTACCTTCAAAATGCTGGTTTTGTTATGTTCTTTAATTTGATGGCTAAGTAGATATAATATGTCACTATAAATACAGGTGTGTTGTTTACTAAGTTCTTTTCTTCAATATGGGATTTGGATGTAATCACCAATAATTCTTTAAGAACTTTTGTTGCTTAAGCATTTATAAATTACTATTATTTTCCCACTTTTCAGAGTCTGCAAATATATCCTTTTTTGTTTTTGTTTTGAAATCATCAGAACCTTGAGGATGAATTGAAATTTTCTAGTAAAAGTAGTTCCTAATTGTGGGATGTCATGACAAAGGATTTTTCGTGGGATGCAGAGTGTTGCGATATTCATATCTCTGCATATACAACAATAAAAAACTTGTGAAATAGATTATTTTTTTTACATATTCACGTATTTATATTGGGTGCCTATTACATATAGTCTAGAGGATGATTTTTTTGTTAACTTAAAAGAAAAAATGGATGTGAATGCCTATTCTTTCACAGTAATTGTTTTAGTCAATAGAACGGTCACAAGTGAGGGCATTACCAATTCTAAACGAATAATTGATATGAAAAAGTACATCTAAAAAAAAAATAAAAAAAAATAAATAATAATAATGATAATAATAATAATAATAATAATGTGTTTGGTCCAACAAAGGTATCATGGTCAGATGAGTCAGTGAGTTATATATTCACAATCTATTAAGAGTTAGTTACGAGTTAGTTAGTGATGTAAAGTATCAATTAGTGGAGCCTATAAATATAGCTCTAATCACATGTAGGGATGTTCGTTTGGATAAAAATCGATACAAATCGAAAAATCGAATCAAACTGATAAAATAAAACCGATTTTATTTGGGTTTGGTTTGGTTTTAGATTTTTGAAAATCGGTAGTATTTTATTTGGTTATGATTTTATTCGAAAAATCGAAGAAATAACCGAACCAAACCGATGAATTATATGCATATATTTTATTAATATACATACTTAATATATTATAAATAATTTTAAAGATCTTATATATGTTTTCATTATAGTTTCTTTAGAATTTACCTATTGAAAGCAAAAATGCCCAATAGGTGAAAACATTTATTTTATTGATTTCATGTATAAGAGTGTCTATGACAATTCTTTGTGGGACTAAAAATGTTAATGTTTCTTTCTTCTAAGCCAATATAGTGAATTTTAAAGTTTTAATCATAATAAATTCAGTGATCGATCGAAAGTTCAATAATTTTAGTCATTCTAACTATTTTTTTTTGTTTTGAATGGATTGTTGTCACTTTTTTCACATTTTGAGTGAATTTTTTTCTTTTATTTTTGTGTATGGTTAATAACCGAATAATCAAACCAAATCGAAACCGATAACCACCAAACCGATAAATGTATATTATATTTGGTTTGGTTTGATTTCGATAATTTTAAAATATGGTTAATAACCGAATAACCAAACCAAATCGAAACCGATAAATGTATATTATATTTGGTTTGGTTTGATTTCGATAATTTTAAAACCGGTTAAATTGATTTGGTTTTGATTTTGATCAATAACCGATCCAAACTTACTCGTGAACACCCCTAATCACATGTAAAACATTGAGCAATGATAGTATAATCATGTAAATTGTCCATATTCATTAAATATAGATTCTTTCTCTCTTCTTCTCTAAATCTTTATATTTTATATGTGATTAAAATTATTCTTTATGTTTATATAGTAGATATTGAACCCCTTTCAATTTCTTTGTATGTTTATTTATTCATATTCTAAACACAATAATCTTGACGTCGTCATTGTTGTCACCTTATAGAATATAATAACTAAGAGTTTGAGCCAATGAAAAATAAAAGTATAAAACTAAAACTTAAGTTAAAACTTTATATACCAAAGAATATAATTACTTTTTTTTAACTTACTATCACATTATCGTTTAATCTGTTATAAAAAACTGTAAATAATTATAAAATTGATAACTCGATAAAATAATCTAAATTGTTATCTAAATCATTAGTAAAAGAATAAATTATTATATTTATTCAAGAGATATTATAAAGAAATGAAATTTGTTGTTATGAAAAGTTTTTATTAAAGAAAGCAGTGTTTATTGATTTTTTTAAAGACTTAAATGAAAAATATTGACTTAGACTCGCACGTGGAATGCCTATACATGAAATGCTATGCATGTTCTTGATGACTTATACACATGAAGTGAAAAATTGAATGATATAAGATATCTTTCAACATTTAAGGGATACGGTTTATAAACATTTTTATAGTGTTTAATTTAAAAAGTCATTTTCATAGTGTTTAAGTCATTTTAAGCTTGCAAGAGACATTATTAAATCCTATTTAAATTAGGAAAAATGGTCAAAAATGTCCTTCGTTTGTAGTTTGGTCTAAAAATGCTTTTGCCGTCAATACTTTGGTCCAAAATTACCCTTATTGTTATTTGATGGGTCAAAAATGCTCATCTTCTAAATAAATATATTATTTATTTTCTTTTTAACACATTCTTTTTTCTAATAATATTTTTTTAAATTAGGAAATGTGTATCTTACTTCAATTTCAGAAAAAAATAAAAAATGAAATTATTTCTTAATTTTTTATAATTATTTCTATCGTTATATAAATACAAATTAATGATGGATATATTATGATATTTTATGCATGACATATATTATATGCCGAAAGGATACATGAAATGATTCTATTTTAATTGATAAAATGAGATTAAGAAGAAAAAAATATTTCCTACATTTTTATTTGTTAAAGTGATTTTAAAAGAAAGAAAATAAGAACATGGTTCTTTAATAATATTTTAATTAGGAAGACGATATGTGTTAAAAAGGAAAAAATAATATATTTATTCAGAAAAGGGCATTTTGACCCATTTAGTAACTATAATGGCATTTCTGAGCCAAAGTTTTGACTGCAAAGACATTTTAAAACCAAAGTATTAACAGTAAGAGATACGGTTTATAAACATTTTTATAGTGTTTAATTTAAAAATTCATTTTCATAGTGTTTAATTTAAAAAGTCATTTTAAGCTTGCAAGAGACATTATTAAATCATAGTTAAATCATATTAATGGTGTCAGCGTCATAAGCCAGGTAATGAATGATGTTTATCCTTCTTTAAGGTAAGTAACAATTTAGTTTACTATAATTCTTTTTTTAGTGTTACTTATTATATTTATTTAAGCCATGTGATTTTTAAAAAAAAATTAGTATTACTTACTTAAGTTAAATTTAGGATTACATTGGAGCACTTGATGACACATGTTATAGCTAGATTGTTGCAAGGTCAATAAATATCTTATATTAGATGTAAATGTTATCTCACTCAAAATATTTTTGTAGTTGTATATTTTAAATGCATGATATCGAAATAGTATTGATTTATTTTAGTGCTTGAAATTTGTAGAAGAGACCAAAAAATAAATTTGATCTTTTTAAAAACACATAACAATAGATTTTGCATGATATAATGTAGAAGGTTTGAACGTTGGAGAGACTTTAGAATATTCAATAATCAGTGAATTAGAATAGTAGAAGAGGAATAAAAAAAGTAAATATAAGAATAATATTGTTGGTTCATGATAATTGTCGGAATATAAATGAGCTAGGCAACAAAATAGATAGCCACGTAAGAAACTAGAAAAGATACTTTTTTTATAAGGTAACTAGAAAAGATACTACAATCAACTAAACACAATTCAATTTTTCAATTATTACAATGATCTCTCAACATTAAATGAGGTAAAAATTTATTATATTTTCTATTCAAAAAATATTTTCAAATTTATGATATTGAAATTGGAGTCTCAAGCAATTGCTTTAGTGGCTTTATGATCGAGACGACCTCGTGTGAACGATGCATTTCAAAAAACTGAGAATGAGACATATATTCCATTGATTTTTTCGATGGAGGCACAACTTCAAAAGCTAATTGATATTAGAAAAAAATATAGGAGAACAAAGTGAGACTTATTAGATGGGGTTTTGTGATGATATGGTTGCTAATGATATTTGGAATGCTTGATGTTTATATTACTTGAATACTTCCACTTTTTGTATTAGTGAGGAAACTCAAGTTTCTAGTATGATAACTGGACAAAATAAGGGGTTTATACTTTATAGAAGAAGGGCAAAGATCATATGAGGAACTGGAAGTAAAAAACTTTATAGTTGACAACCAATGAGAAGTACAAAAACTACAAGAAATGCTATCAAAAGAGATGGTTAATCACATTACTCAAAACATTACTCATATTCTAACTAATGATGATAATGATAAAGCATGTTGGATGGACAATAACACTGGGAGTTTTAATGTCAAACTTGTTTATGAGGTATAAAGAAAAATAAGGAGAAGTCTCAGATCTATAATTTTATATGGTAGAAAGGAATGCCTATAAAGATAGGATTTTTCCTATAGAAGGTGATAAAGAGGAGAATTCCAATCGATGACAACTTAGTTAGCATGAGGATTCACAATGCTTCAAGATGTTGGTGTTGTGACCAATATTTACAGGAGACTATGTCTCACCTTTTTCAAACATCTCCTATAACTTCAAAACTATGGAGACATTTTACTATTTCTGTAGGTATAAATATAGAAGGATTGCAACTGTAACAAGCAATAACAGAATGGTGAATCGTTGTTCAATAAAATTACAAATCATATTCAAAGCAATGTCGTCAATTATGATATGGGGAATAATGAAAAAGATGAAATGCCAGAAGACTTGGAAAAAAGTGATATTAAGCAGAATTTTATGTTAAGTACAACACACAGTTCATCACCTGATAAGGATACTATTCCATAGATGATAATGTTACAATTCTTGAGCAAATAAAAATCAAAACTACACAATTGTGTGGTGAGATAGATGTTGCCCGCAAGAGGTAAATTAAAGTGTAACACTGATGGAGTCAGCCAAGGAAATAATGGACTTAGCTCATATGAGTTTTGCATCAGAGATGACACATGAGACTTAGTATACGACCAAGCAGGACAGATAGACGAGACAATAACTATAGAAGCTAAAGCTATGACAGTTTATGAAGCCCTAAAATTCGTATCCACACACAACATGTAGGGTGTCACATTGAAAACAGACTCCCTAATTCTAAAGAATATCTTATGTGATGTTTGGAATTTCCCATGGAAGTTAGTTGAAAGAGTGGAGATTATAAAAGGCATCATAACAAGGCTAGACATTCAGATACAACATATCTTCAGGGAAAGAAATTCAGTCACGAACTTTCTGTCTAATCTAGCAAAAAGCAATCAATGGGAGTTCCATAATTTTCAACAATTTTCTATTTTGGGAAAGAAACTACTCAATATTGATGAAGCCTAAATTTCAGCAATTAGAATGAAAACTAAAAAGATTTAGCAAATTGAATGAGTCACATGTTTAAATCAAGTCAAAATTCTAATTAGCTTATTCCGTAGATATGCATTCATAGTGTAACTACAAACAGGGAAAGCAATACTATTTATTGAAGAAAAATAAACAACTCAAAAAAGAATTATACATCATACAACATACAATTCTGGAACAACTGGTTCCTGAAGATATCACATAGCATAAATAGAATTCTAAGGACAAAAATAAAAAGGAAAGGAAAACATTGGACAGTGAAAAACAACAAGTGTAACACCTCAGACCTTACAAACCTGGACAACAGACATTTTGGTGAACCACAGAAGGGTTTACGGACCGTGAGAGGAACCACGGTACATCGACCTGCTCGTGGTTCACACCCAGCTGAACTTGGTGGACCACAGAGCCATTCACAGGCCGTGGACCACCACACGAGCCATGGAAAGGCTCGTGGAAGCAAGGCCGAACAAACCAAGCTCAATCACCAAACCACGGATCCCACCATGGGTCGTGGTCTCGATGACGGGCCGTGGATGGGTCCGTCGTCTTGAGCTAGTAGACCCCAGCCCCAAGTGAAGAACCACGGTGACTTTCACGGTCTGTGAAGTGGACCGTAAGGGGGCCTTCCAGAATCAATAGATCTTGGCCAAGAACCACGACCCACTTGACGGGCCGTGGTCCCAACGACGGACCGTTAGTGGTTCCATGGTCGGCCCTCGTCAGGTTTTAAGTAGGGTCATTTTGACATTTTCCCCTATGCATTGGGCATTTACACTACGTCGATTTACACCTAAACTACGTTGTTTTACTCAATTTAAGCCAACTATTCTAGTCAGAACCTACCCTAAACGATTATTCACCAAAATTCATCGAACCTAGTGCAAAAAGAGAAGAAGGAGTTGATCAACCCCTCAAGAACAAGCAAGAGATTTTCCTCAGTTCAGCCTCGAAATCCAAAGGATTTCTCCCTAAAATTCGTCACAAGGTATGTGAGATTTCACTAGTGGGTTCCTTTCATCCACTAGGTCCCTAGAATTCAATCAGATTTTTTATTCTCTATATCTTGTTTAGACGTAGGGTTTCTAAAACCTTGGAAAATTGTTATGAGATAGTTGTTTAGTATTCTTAATCAAATTATCATGTTTTTGTGGAAGCGTTGCTTAGTTCATTGCATGAAACTCAGAACCCTAGTTGTGCTGATTCTCCTAATTCATGAATTACACTTCCTAGGTGATACGCTCAAATTACACCTCCTTTCAGAAGCATAAGCGATCGTTATCAAGTAAAGAACCCAACTTGTAGGTTGGGGTCGATCCCACGAGGAAAATGGTTCAGACTTTACTTTTAACCAACAATTATATTCAATTAGTCAAATTATTTCCAGAAACAGGTAATAAAAGAGGGGTTGTGCTTGTGTGAAACAAATAGTAAGAACTTAATAAGTAATCAATAATCAAACTCAACTTTGGTTGTTATCAAGATAAGAGAAATAACTAGGGTATACGTGTTCCCCACAATCTCATAATGCAGCAATCCTAGTAATAACAATCCTTTTCTAGTGTATTACAGGCAAAGTGATAAGTTAGGTATCTCTAAATCCTTGGTCCGACATCTAGAGAATTTCACCCCGCACCTTGGTCCGGCTACGTGTGTATAATTTACTAACCCTTACCTTTACCTCATATTAAACATCATAATCGATGTTTGGCTTAGTTATTACTTCGCACCAATCGACACTAGCCTATTAGATAGTATCACACTAAATCTATGTTGATAATTCTTTTCTTGTTAATTACCTCCTTGGTCCGGCAAGTAGTAACAAGACAAGTTCTAACGTTGGTTACCGTTAAAAAGACATCTAAACGAAAGAATTATCAATGCATGCAAAATACTAGTCAAGAATTGTTTATTTACTATTCATACTTTGTTAATCGATCATGGTTCCCACAACCCTAGTTGTGGATTTAGTTACTCATATTGACAAGAACACAATTCATAATTGTAGATGAAAAAATCATGAACATACGTAGAGAAAATAATAAACGCAGAAATTTTACTTGAATTGCAAAGCCAAAATCTTCAAAACGAACTTGGGAAATCAATAATTGCTAGAGTTGCAAATTAATCTCCAAGGTTACAAAGCAAAAAATAGAATAATAATGTCTAACCCCCAAAAACGAGGTTTACATGTCCTATTTATAGAAAACAAATCCTAAATAAAAAAGGAAACAAATTAAGGAAAGTTTTGTTCAGGTACGCATCTTCAATCCACGTGACCGACTTACGGACCGTCGATGGATCTACGGTCCGTAAGTCCCTTCCGTCACTCCGAGACTTAGAAAATATTTCAGCTTCCAAAAATCAACTTCTCTGACGGACCAGCAGTACGGACCATAGATCGACCTAAG
>NW_026020177.1:2098419-2249657 GCF_900185275.1 Solanum verrucosum
CATTTGAACCTCTTAATACAGTCACCAAACACTCTACTTGCCTTGCATTCAAATCTGCTGCAATGATGACCGGCAAAGTATTCTCTTCGCCTAAATATACATACCTCAAGTGCGGTGGTAGAGCTTTAAGCTCCAATTTCGGTGCCTCCACAATAGATGGTCTTGTGGGTGGGGACTCGCGATTCTTCATGTCTAGCTCATACTTCTTTGGTTTGGACCGGTATTCACACCTATCAAGTGCGGCTACCAACTTATCATACTCTTCAATACCATCACTATCAAAATTCATCATGACTGCTGCTAGTGCCTCAACACCTAATTGCTCTTCAATTTGCACTTCTGACCCATTCTCCACTCTGTAAGTTATAGCAGATATTGTTTGTAGCTCACCATTCTGCTTCATGGATCTACAGATATTGAAAGTTGTTTCTTCATTGTTCAGTCTGAACTTCATCTGTCCCTTTTCCATATCAACCAATGCACGCCCTGTGGCAAGAAATGGTCTCCCAAGGATGATGGGAACCTCAAAATCAACCTCACAGTCAAGAATCACAAAATCCGTCGGAAAGATGAAAGACTCTACTTTCACTAGCACATCTTGGAGCACACCTATGGGCCTCTTCACAGTCCGATCAGCCATCAGTAACCGCATTGCAGTGGGCTTTGGATCCCCCAGACCAACTTCTTGTAAATAGATAAAGGCATGAGGTTGATGTTAGCACCAAGATCACACAATGCCTTAGCAAAGTGTAATAACCCTATAGTACATGGGATCGTGAAAGCACCAGGGTCTTCCTTCTTCTGTACCAGAGATCTTGTAGCAATAGCACTACAATGCTGCAATCTATCATCATCTTCAAAACTCACAGACCTTCCTTTGTAACCATATCTTTCATGAATTTTGCATATCCAGGCATTTGCTCCAAGGCTTCTATCAAAGGGACATTGATAGAAAGTTGCTTCAACATAGTGATAAACCTGCGATATTTACCATCTTCAGTCTTCTTCACTAACCTCTGTGGAAAAAGGTGGTGGAGGTCTAGGTATGGGGACCACTTCTGAGGTATCTCCACTTCTTGTTCTGTCACAACCTCCGATTTCTCTCTAACTTCCACCACATCGTCTTCTTTTCTAATCTTGGTATCCACCACAGACGGCATAGGTGGATCTATGGTTTGCTTACCCCCTCGAGTAGCAATTGCCATACAATGGCCATCATTCTTTGGATTCTGGATGGTGTTGCTAGGAAGAGTGCCAGGTTGACGCGGGTTCACTATAGTAGACAAATGCGTCATCTGCTACTCTAGAGCATCAACCTTTTGACCAATACCAGATAAGTCGTTTCTCATCTCCTTCACATTCTCATCAGTCGCATCAAACCTCTCATCATCTTCTGCAGCATATCTTCTATACGCGTCATATTACCTCCAGCTTCCCTAGCACCAGATTCCCAATTTTGAGGGGGAACATAAGGTCCAACCCGATTGTTTCTATTGCCATAGTTGTTCTTGTTGTAGTTGTTGTCGCGATTGAAGTTTCCATCTTGGACATAGTGACCCTCGCGGTTGTAGTTTCCATAGTTCCGACCTTGGTTCCCTTGACCTTGGCGCCAATTCTCCGTGTTGGATCTTTGGGCATTTGGTCGGAAACCCCCTGTCTGATCGTTCACCGCATAAGTGTCCTCTTCATAGTAACACTCCTCAACTGGTGGTGGGGGTCTAGTTAAGTAGTTTACAGCATTTACCTTTTCTGCTCCTCCACTCACATGCTTCAATACCAACCCCAACTCTGTCCTCATCTGTGCCATCTCCTCTCGAATATCATCTGCAGAGTTAACAGTTGCATTATGAACAGCAAAAGTGTTTCTCCCAGTATCTGACCTCCTAATGCTCCACGCTTTATTGTTGCGAGAGATCCTCTCCAATTTTTCAACAATTTGTGCATATGTACAATCACCATATGAGCCTCCAGCAATAGTGTCAAGTACTGCTTTATTGTTATCATCCTGTCCTCGGTAGAAATATTCCTTCAGTGACTCATCGTCAATACGGTGGTTTGGGACACTTCTTACGAAAGCAGTGAATCTGTCCCACGAGCTACTCACAGACTCTCCAGGTAATGCCACAAAATTGTTGACCCGATCTTTGTGATTGAGCTTCTTAGACACTGGATAGTACTTTGCTTTAAACACCTCTGCTAGTTGGTCCCATGTGAAAATTGAGTTATAAGGAAGCTCATTGAACCATACTGCAGCATCACCTGTCAGTGACAGAGGGAACACTCGTAATCCAATGACATTCATATCCAAGTCTGGTCTACCTACACAACTTTTGCAAACAACCCTTAGCTTGGCCAAGTGAGCATGTGGATCCTCCGATGGCGATCCTGAAAATAAGCCTCTTGCTGTAAGCATCTGCATCAAACTACTAGTCACCACAAATGTGTGCCCTGGAGGTAGAGGAGGTAGGACAATGGGTCCATCGGAGTCTGCTATGTCGATGTTGCCCCGATAGCTGTCATGTTGTTGTGGGCCTGGTGAACCATGCACTCTCACTGCACTAGGTCACAAGGTATGTGAGATTTCACTAGTAGGTTCTTTTCATCCACTAGGTCCCTAGAATTCAATCAGATTTTTTATTCTCTATATCTTGTTTAGACGTAGGGTTTCTAAAACCTTGGAAAATTGTTATGAGATAGTTGTTTAGTATTCTTAATCAAATTATCATGTTTTTGTGGAAGCGTTGCTTAGTTCATTGCATGAAACTCAGAACCCTAGTTGTGCTGATTCTCCTAGTTCATGAATTACACTTCCTAGGTGATACGCTCAAATTACACCTCCTTTCAGAAGCATAAGCGATCGTTATCAAGTAAAGAACCCAACTTGTAGGTTGGGGTCGATCCCACGAGGAAAATGGTTCAGACTTTACTTTTAACCAACAATTATATTCAATTAGTCAAATTATTTCCAGAAACAGGTAATAAAAGAGGGGTTGTGCTTGTGTGAAACAAATAGTAAGAACTTAATAAGTAATCAATAATTAAACTCAACTTTGGTTGTTATCAAGATAAGAGAAATAACTAGGGTATACGTGTTCCCCACAATCTCATAACGCAGCAATCCTAGTAATAGCAATCATTTTCTAGTGTATTACAGGCAAAGTGATAAGTTAGGTATCTCTAAATCCTTGGTCCGACATCTAGAGAATTTCACCCCGCACCTTGGTCCGGCTACGTGTGTATAATTTACTAACCCTTACATTTACCTCATATTAGACATCATAATCGATGTTTGGCTTAGTTATTACTTCGCACCAATCGACACTAGCCTATTAGATAGTATCACACTAAATCTATGTTGATAATTCTTTTCTTGTTAATTACCTCTTTGGTCCGGCAAGTAGTAACAAGGCAAGTTCTAACGTTGGCCACCGTTAAAAAGATATCTAAACGAAAGAATTATCAATGCATGCAAAATACTAGTCAAGAATTGCTTATTTACTATTCATACTTTGTTAATCGATCATGGTTCCCACAACCATAGTTGTGGATTTAGTTACTCATATTAACAAGAACACAATTCATAATTGTAGATGAAGAAATCATGAACATACGTAGAGAAAATAATAAACTCAGAAATTTTACTTGAATTGCAAAGCCAAAATCTTCAAAACGAACTTGGGAAATCAATAATTTCTAGAGTTGCAAATTAATCTCCAAGGTTACAAAGTAAAAATAGAATAATAATGTCTAACCCCCAAAAACGAGGTTTACATGTCCTATTTATAGAAAACAAATCCTAAATAAAAAAGGAAACAAATTAAGGAAAGTTTTGTTCAGGTACGCGTCTTCAATCCACGAGACCGACTTACGGACCGTCGATGGATCTACGGTCCGTAAGTCCCTTCCGTCACTCGAGACTTAGAAAATATTTCAGCTTCCAAAAATCAACTTCTCTGACGGACCAACAGTACGGACCGTAGATCGACCTACGGTCCGTCAATCCCCTCCGTAGCTCCATACTTAGAATCTTCAAAAATCAGGTACTGGAACCCTCGCAGTCTCACTTTACGGATCAACAGTACGGTCCGTAGATCAATCTACGGACCGTCAATGGGCACCGTGGTTCCACACTTGGTCAGACTTCCCTGATTTGTCCTCAATAGCATGCCTGCTGATCTACGGTCATAACCTACGGACCGTGGATGGATCTACGGTCCGTAGATCACCTCCGTAGATGCCTTTTTTCTGCATTTCCTTCAGCTGTCTCTAAACTTTCGCGCCTGAACACCTTTCCTACAAAACATGATAAAAACCATAAAAACCAATATAAAATGGCCCTAGACACACACAACTTGTAAGTGAAATGTATTAGAAATACCGTAAACTCACGGTATATCACTAGGTCAGTCAAACAGATAACCATGCTCCAGTTTACAAATGTTACATTATTAGTACTTAAATGTTGGATTCTCATATTTGCATGTCAGAACATCGAGTTATCCAGTATTTCAGTTATGTTGTGTCATATACATTTCTAGTTGGTAGTAGACTTAGCACCGAGTTGGACTAGGGTTCAGCATACCATTATAGTCCCAGAACTATATGCCCACGTAGGATTATAAGCCCCTTTTGTTGGAGATCAGATTTAGTGATCACGCTAGCCATGCCTATATACCCCTGGCAGGGTATATTAGGTCCGCTCGATGGGGGTATACATCGGACTCCACATTTAGCTCACATGGTTTTATGTCGGTTAATAGTAGCTCCCACAGTCAGACTCTAGCGCATTTGACCAGGTTTTCAGGTTTTACATCAGTATTCAGTCTCAGCATGTTAATGCTCATTATTAGTACTTAGTCATTGCATTTACCTCAGTTTTCTATTATATTTCAGCATTTGTATTCTGATTAAAATATATCATTGTTCAGTTATGCATTGTTCAGCTTATCTATTTTGTTCAACTATTATCAATATTTTGCATGCTCAGTACATTCCAAGTACTGACGCATACTCTGCGCTACATCCTTTCATGATGTAGGTTCAGGTACTTAGCATCCAGATCACGCGTAGATCGACTCTCGAACTGTATTACAACAGCTTCAGTGGTGACTCATCATACTTCGAGGACAGTATACATGTTTTTCATATTTAGTCTTTTAATTCAGTTTTCAGTTTTGCTAGAGTTAGCTTAGGGCATGTCCGAACAACTCTAGTATGTTAGAGGTTTTTCAGACATAGTAATAGAATCAGTCTGACTTGTTAAGTTTACCTTCCGGTACTATTAAACTCTTAGAATGTTTTATACATTCAGAATAGTTGGGTATTCCCCACTTTCAGTTATCAAATGATTTAGCTTCCACATTAGTTCAAGTTCTCTTAGATATTTTCAGTATGCTCATGATATGCCAACTTCAGGGTTAGCTTGGGGTCACTAGTGATCCTAGGTCCAGTGTTACGTCAAGGGGGTAACCTCAGGGCGTGACAAACTTGGTATCAAAGCATTAGGTTTAAGAGTCCTAGGATGTCTAAAAGCCGCACTAAGTAGAGTCTCTTTAATGGGTGTGAAGTGCACCATATCTATTAGAGGGAGGCTACAAAGTGTTTTAAGAAAAACTTCACTTCCTTTGTTATTCCTATCGTGCGTGAGGTATGATCCAACTTCTCCTTTCTAATCCGTCGTTATGCGTTTCAGATCATGCCTCCTAGTAAAGCTTACGCACAGAACGCTAATGTACGCAATGCTAATGCAGTCCCTCTGATACCGAACCATGAGGTTACGAATGCAAAGTTTCAAAATGTGATCCAACTTTTGGCTCGGTTGTAGCCAAACAGAACAGTCAGCAGGTCCCAATTCCTACTAACACAAATGGTGGATCAACTGCAACTAGGGTTCGACATTTTGTTCGGATGAATCTGTTTGAGTTTCTAGGGTCGCAGGTTGGTGAGGACCCACAGAACTTTATTGATGAGGTTAAGAAAATTTTTGGAGCGATGCAAGTGACTGGTAATGATGGGTGGACTTGGTATCCTACCAACTTAAGGATGTGGCTCACATATGGTTCAACAAAGGTCTACAACCCCAGCACCTTCATCAGCTAGTGCTCCATCCCTAGGTTTCTACAATATCAGAAAGGTAGGGCATCAGGTTCTAAGTCTCAAGGGGTAACTTCAGGTAACAGGACTTTCCCGACTTGTCCAAAGTGTAGTAAGAACCATCCGGGCGAGTGTCTTGGAGGCAGGGAAGGATGCTTTGGGTGTGGTCAGTCTGGCCATAGGTTAAATGATTGTACTTCTACCGGGTAGGGGCAAGGAGCTAACAATAATATGACTCAGTCTACAACTCCAGCAGCACCAGCAGGTCACCCAACTGAGCAGGGTGTGTCGTTTGGTACAGGTGGCGGTCAGTGCTAGAACATGTTGTATGCTTTCCAGGTTCACCAGGCCTAGGAAGATTCTTCTAATGTGGTCACTGGTACGTTACCAATCTTTCATTTAGATGTGTATGCATTGTTAGATCCAGGGGCTATATTTCGTTTGTAACTCCCTATATAACACTAAAATTCAGTGTCAGACCAGAAACTCTCTCAGAACCCTTATTACTCTCTACTCCAGTTGGTGACCCAATTATAGCTAGATGGGTATACATAAATTGCCCTGTCACAGTCTTTCAGAAAGTCATCTCAGCAAATCTTGTAGAGTTAAAAATGGTAGATTTTGATATCATTTAGGCATAGATTGGTTACATTCTTGTTATGCCTCAATCGATTGTAGAACTAGGATCGTTCGGTTCCAGTTTCCAAATGAGGTAGTCTTAGAGTGGATGGGTAGTAGCTCAATGCCTATGGGTCAATTTATTTCTTACCTTAAGGCCAGAAAGATGATCTCTAAAGGGTATGCCTATCATCTTGTTCGGGTTAAGGATTCAAACTCTGGAACCCCAACTCTTGAGTCAGTCTCGGTAGTAAATGAGTTCCCAAAAGTGTTTCCAGAAGATCTTCCTGAAGTTCGTCCCGAAAGGAAAATCGACTTCGGAATTGATTTCCTTCCAGATACCCTAGCCCATTTCAATTCCTCCTCACAGAATGGCTCCAGCCGAGCTTAAGAAATTGAAAGAGTAGTTGAAAGACCTTTTAGATAAGAGCTTCATCAGATGGGGTGCTCCACTGTTGTTCGTGAAAAAGAAAGATGGTTCTCTCAGAATGTGCATTGACTATCGTCAGTTGAATAAAGTCACCATCAAGAATAAGTATCCCATCCCCAAGATTGATGATTTTTTTACCAACTTCAAGGTGCTAGTTATTTCTTGAAGATAAACTTCAGATCCGGCTATCATCAGCTCTGAGTCAGAGATAGTGACATTCCGAAAATAGCCTTCAGGACTCGGTATGGTCATTATGAATTTGTAGTTATGTCTTTTCGACTAACAAATTCTCATGCAATTTTCATGGACTTAATTAACAGGGTGTTCAAACAACATTTGGACTCGTTCGTTATCGTCTTTATTGATGATATCCTCATTTATTCTCGGAGTGAGGAGGATCATGCGACTCATCTAAGAGTTGTTCTGCAGACTCTCAAGGATCACCAGTTATTCGCTAAGTTCAGTAAATGTGAATTCTGGTTATAGTTCGTCACTTTCCTTGGTCATGTGGTATCCAATGAAGGGATCTGAATGGATTCTCAGAAAATTTAAGCAGTACAGAACTGACCCAGACCTATCTCTCTAACCAATATTAGGAGTTTCTTGGGTTTGGCCGATTATTACAGGAGATTTTTTGAAGGATTTTCATCCATAGTTTCCCTATTGACCAAGTTGACTCAAAAGAAGGTCAAATTTAAATGGTCAAATGAGTGTGAGAAAAGCTTCTCAGAACTGAAGACTAGGTTGACTATAGCTCCGATCTTGACCCTACCGAATGGTTCAAACGGTTATGTGATTTATTGTGATGCATCGAGGATCGGCCTAGGTTGTGTGTTGATACAGCGAGGTAAGGTCATAGCTTATGCTTCTAAATAACTTAAGGTCCATGAGAAGAACTACCCGACTCATGACCTCGAGCTTACAGCCGTAGTATTTGACCTAAATATTTGGAGACATTACTTGTATGGTGTTCACGTAGATATGTTCACAAACCATAAGAGCCTCAAGTATGTGTTCACCCAGAAAGAGTTGAATCTTCAGCAGAGGAGATGACTTGAATTCCTCAAGGACTATGACATGAACGTGCTTTACCATCCTGGTAAGGCCAATGTAGTAGCTGATGCTCTCAGCAGACTATCTATGGGTAGTGTAGCATATGTTGAGGAAGAAAAGAAGGAATTAACAAAAGATGTTCACCGGCTTGCTCGCTTAAGAGTTGGTCTTACAGACATGTCAGATGGTTGTGTGATAGTTCAAAATAGATCAGAATCTTCACTGGTAGCAGAGGTTAAGGAAAAATAGGATAGTGATCCTATATTACTTCAGTTGAAAGGTGTAGTTCATCAACAGAAAGTTGAGGTTTTCTCCCAAGGGAGAGAAGGTGTGCTTCGTTAGCAGGGTCGCTTATGTGTTCCTAAGGTGGGTGAGTTGAGGCAGAAGATCCTTACAGAAGCCCATAACTTCAAGTATTCTATCCATCCAGGTGCCACTAAGATGTACCGTGATCTGCGGGAAGTCTTTTTGTGGAACGACATAAGGAGGGATATAGCAGATTTTATGGCTAAGTGTCCTAACTGTCAACAGGTTAAGGTAGAACATCAGAAACTAGGAGGTATGACTCAAGATATTAACATTCCTACTTAGAAGTGGGTAGTGATAAACATGGACTTCATTACAGGTTTACCTCGTACTCGCAGACATCATGACTCCATTTAGGTGATAGTAGACAGAGTTACTAAGTCCGCTCACTTCTTGGTTGTCAAGACTACAGATTCAATGGAGGACTATGCTAAACTTTACATCAATAAGATAGTCAGGTTACATGGGGTTCCCTTGTCTATTATCTCAGATAGAGGTCATCAGATTACCTCTCATTTCTGGAAATCATTTTAGAACGGTCTTGGTACTCAGGTAAATCTCAGTACAACATTTCATCCACAGACGGATGGTCAGGCAGAGAGTACCATTCAGACCTTAGAAGACATATTGAGAGCTTGCGTGATCGATTTCAAGGGTAGTTGGGATGATCACATACCTCTCATAGAGTTCGCCTATAATAATAGCTTTCATTCCAATATTCAGATGGCCCCTTATGAGGCATTATATGGGCGTAGATGCAGATCTTTGATTGGTTGGTTTGAAATAGGTGACGCAACATTGATTGTGCCAGATTCAGTTCATGAAGTTATGGAAAAAGTTCAGCTCATCAGAGATAAACTTAAGACAGCTTAGAGTCGTCAGAACTCCTATGCGGATGTGCGTAGAAGGGACTTGGAGTTTCAAATCGATGATTGGGTTTTCCTGAAGGTGCCACTTATGAAGGGGGTGATGAGATTTGGCATGAAAGGGAATCTCAATCCTAGATATGTAGGTCCTTACAGAACCCTGAAAAGGGTTGGTAATGTGGCTTATGAGTTAGAGTTGCCAACAGAACTAGCAGCGGTTCATCCAATCTTTCACATTTCCCTGTTAAAGAAGTGTGAGGGTGATCCGACATCAATAGTACTATTAGAGAGTGTCGCTGTGAAGGATAGTTCACTTATGAGGAGGTGTCAGTTGAGATTCTTGACCGTCAGGTTCGTAGGTTGAGAAATAAATAAGCCGTTTCGGTGAAGGTTTTGTGGAGGTGACAGTCCGTAGAGGGAGCTACTTGGGAAGCAGAAGCAGCCATGAAGGCCAAGTATCCTCATCTCTTCCCTTCCGATTCCGTTTCAGTTTCATGTAATAATTTCTCTCCAGTCTCTCAGTTTACTCTTGAGTAAATTTAGTCTCAGTATCTTGTTCCTCCAGTTGTTCTTGCATTTCAACATAATTGCATGTTCATGGAACTCAGTTCAGTTATATATTAGTTTCTAGTACTTAGTGGTAGGGATTGCAGCTCTTTTGCTCCATACTCAACTAGTTTAGAATTCATTTAAGGACGAATGTTCCCAAGAGGGAGATATTGTAACACCTCAGACCTTATAGACTTATACAACAGACATTTTGGTGAACCACTGAAGGGTTCACGGACCGTGAGAGGAACCACGGTCCATCGAGCTGCTCGTGGTTCACACCCAGCCGAACTTGCTGGACCACGAAGTCTTTCACGGGCCGTGGACCACCACACGAGCTGTGGGAAGGCTCGTGGAAGCCAGTAAGAACCAACCAAGCTCAAGCACCAAACTACACAGCCCACCATGGGCAGTGGTCTCGATGACAGGCCGTGGATGGGTCCGTCGTCTTGAGCCAGTAGACCCAACCCCAAGTGAAGAACCATGGTGGCCTTCACAGTCTGTGGTCCTTCACACCGTCCGTGAAGTGGACCGTAAATGGGGCCTCCCAGAACCAGTAGACCTTGGCCAAGAACCACGACCCACTTGACGGGTCGTGGTCTCAATGACGGACCGTCAGTGGCTCGTGGTCGGCCCTCGTCAGTTTTTAAGTAGGGTTGTTTTGGTCTTTTCCTTAAGCATTGGGCATTTAAACTACGTCGTTTTACACCTAAACTACATCGTTTTACTCAGTTTAAACCTAGTATTCTAGTCAGAACCTATCCTAAATGATTATTCACCAAAATTCATCGAACCTAGTGCAAAAAGAGAAGAAGGAATCGACCAACCCCTCAAGAACAAACATGAGATTTTCTTCAATTCAGCCCCGAAATCCAATAGATTTCTCTGTGAAGTTCATCACCAGGTATGTGGGATTTCACTAGTGGGTTCCTTTTATCCACTAGGTCCCTAGAATTCCGTCAAATTATTGATTCTCTATATCTTGTTTAGACCTAGGGTTTCTAAAACCTTAGAATTTTTTTATGAGTTAGTTGTTATAGTATTCTTAATCGAATTATCATGTTTTTGTGGAAACGTTTCTTAGTTCCTTGCATGAAGCTCAGAACCCTAATTGTGTTGATTCTCCTAGTTCATGAATTACACTTGCTAGGTCAGTCAAACAGATAACCATGCTCCAGTTTACGAATGTTACATTGTCAGTACTTAAATGTTGGATTCTCAAATTTGCATGTCAAAACATCGAGCTATCATGTATTTCAATTATGGTGTGTCATATACATTTCCAATTGGAAGTAGACTTAGCACCGAGTTGGACTAGGGTTCAACGTATCATCATAGACCTAGAACTACGTGCCCCCGTAGGATTATAAGTCTCCTCTGTTGGACATCAGATTTAGTAATCACACCAATCATGCCTTTTTATACCCCTGGCAAGGTATATTGGGTCCTCTCGATGGGGCGTATACATCGGAATCTACGTTTAGCTCACGTGGTTTTATGTCGGTTAATAGTAGTTCCCACAGTCAGACTCTAGTGCATTTGACCAGGTTTTCAAGTTTTACATCAGTATTCAGTCTCAGCATGTTATGTTCATGATTAGTACTTGGTCATTGCATTTAGCTCAGTTTTCAGTTATATTTCAGCATTTATATTCTGTTCAGAATGTATCATTGTTCAGTTATGCATTATTCAACTTATCTATTTTGTTCAGCTATTATTTATATCATGCATGCTCAGTACATTCCAAGTACTAGCACATACTCTGCGCTACATCCTTTCATAATGTAGGTTCAGGTACTCAACATCCAAATCACGCGTAGATCGACTCTCGATCTGTATTTTAACAGATTCAGTGGTGAGTCCTCATACTTCGAGAACAATAGATATGCTTTCCATATTCAGTTTTCAGTTTTTCTAGAGTTAGTTGGGGGCATGTCCCAACTACTCTAGTCAGCTAGAGGCTTTTCAGATATAATAATAGAATCAGTTTGACTTGTTAAGTTTACCTTTCAGTATTATTAAACTCTTAGAATGTTTTATACATTCAGACTAGTTGGGTATTCCCCACTTTCAGTTATCAAATGATTTAGCTTCCGCATTAGTTCATATTTTTTTAGATATTTTCAATATGCTTATGATATGTCAGCTTCAGGGTTAGATTGGGATCACTCGTGATCCTAGGTTCCGTGTTACATCAAGGAGGTAGCCTCGGGGCATGACAACAAGTTTGAACATATATCACATTGTAAAAGAGTAATTACATCTAGTAGATCTAAAATGATTAACAATAAATATAAACCAAAGAAGTTAGATCTAGTAAAGAAAGAGAACTCATTGTAGTTGAGTAGAGATCAAGAACCAACGAGGATTAATAGGGTCATAAAAGCATCTTTGAGCTCTCAGAAGATGTAGGGAGAACACTTCACCATGGCTAAAAGGACCTGACCAAGCAACACCAAAACTGACAAGAATTTGAGCGGACACGATGTAGATGAAGGATTGTTGATTACAAAAGCCAGAGAGTTCATTCGCTCTCACTTTACTTCCATTTTTTGCTTTGTAGGATTAATTTTAATTTTCTATTAGTTTTTGGGACCGATCCATTTGGACTGGTCATTTCTATTTGATTTGGTCCTTTTTAGGCCATTTTATTAAGAGAAAACACATAAAATCTCTCCTGAACTTGGTAGTAAAACTTACTTTAACACTTTAAATTTACGGATAATTATTTATCACTTAATCTCTTTTCAAGTGAATTTAATATCACCCTAAAATTATAATATCAGTCTCACAATGGCAAGTGCATTCCATATGTGCTATGTCATCGATACATCAGCGCCACATTGAACATTATTTAAATTTTGATTTTTTAAATTCTTTGTTTTTGTTTCTTTTTATTTATTCATAATTTTATAAGTAAAAAAATCTCAAAAAATGAGCTTGCCTGTTCCTCAACTCAGTCAAAATTGCAATTGAACAAACTCAAGTAAGGATGAAAGATTGATCCAAGATCTTAAAACCATTCTCATAAAAACACATTCAATTTTTAAGAAACATTATCAAAACAAATAAATTATAACAACTGAAAATTTAATTTGAGATTAAGAAATTATAATTTTTTCATTGAAAAGAGCTTTAAGTTCTTCACATTCAAACACTACCATTTGAAGCAAGAACAAATTGTTGATTTTTTTTTTCCTTTTCAAAGGAAGATGAAGGAGTGGGGTGGGGCTGGTGGTATACTAAGGGCTGGGGTGGTAGGGTATGAGAAAGATGAAGGAAAGAAAATTTATAGGCTAAAAAAATAATACTAGGGCTCGCTTATTTTTTCTCTCTTTAATATTTGGTATTTACGTACTATATTTTTTTTGACTTGCCATGTCAGTTGTTTGGGTGTATTTAAATACACTTGAAAAGAGATTAGAGTGGTAAATAATTACCCGTAAAGTTAAAGTGCTAAAGTAAATTTTGTTGCTAAGTTGAAGGTGAAATTTATTTATTTTCTCTTTTATTAATTAGTAAAAAGGCCACCTAGCCACAATTCATTAAAAAAGGGCAGTGTTTTCTATCAATTTAGCACTTCTCTTTCTTTCATTATTCTTCTTTTAAATAATTTACGGTAATAGAGAAATATGTGAATGATGGGCAAATACTACTACTTGTGAATTTTATTAAAAAGACATTTTAAATTTATATTTTAAAAAAATTAAAAAAGAGGTTGTGTGTATAAAATTAACTTAAATAATATGTTTATATTGAAATTGTATTAAAATGTAAATTATTTTTATTCAAAATCTTTTTTTTCAAAGTAAAATCTTAATGTAATCAACTTTTTATAATGTTAACAACTTCAAGGATATCTCAGACATTTTCATAATTTAAAAAATGTTTAACAATCCTTGTGTACCAAACACATCAATAACTTTTTTCCCGGCTACAACACTTTTATCCAAACATGTAACTGTTTATTTTTAAAATAAGTTTCAGCACTTTAAAAAATGCCTTTAAGATACTTTTTAAAAGCTATTTTTTCAGTCAATCCAAACAAGCTTTAAATAAGAGAATAAGAGACTATATGAATTAGTTTTGGACTTTTGACTTATAATATAAGCCAAAAGTCATAGGTTACAAACTCTAACCTGATTTCTAGCTTTTTTTTTGTTTAAAATCAAGTGCATACTTGTAAGCCTTTTTTTTAATTTACTCAAAAACACTTGAAAAATGCTTTAAAACTATTTAGAATAGATTAATTCGAACATGCTCAAGTTAATTATCATGCAACACATCACATTCCTCTTCAACTAATTTTATCTCAAATTAACTGTTTGATTATATAATTATTTGATTTTACAATTGAATCCAACTCATTTTCAAATCTCAAAAATTTATTATCTAAACGAATTAATAATTCTTTTAGACTAATTTTTTCATACCACACATTTAATTTTACTATTGCATATTAATCTCTAACCAAACTGAAATGGTTTCGATCACAAACTAAAAGAAGAAAAAGAGAGAACAAAATATATGTATGGAGGTGATTAGCAAGAGTAGGGGCCGGGAAGGGGCTGAGACTTAGGATTCGAAGACCAAGTCAGAGACTACTAGACGGCTAGCTAGTGAGCAGTTCTTTCGGGCGGGAAGCAGGGTACACCTTGAACCCTTTGAATGCAATCACCCGGCTCTATGCCAGGTCATGGGCCAATATCTCGATGCTGTTGAAGGTATGAATGAACAGTTTACCCTAATTGGTTGGGGGTGGGCGGGAGCTTAGTAGTTGCTTAGTTAGAAAAAAGGCAAAATAATAAGACACTCGATAAGAAAAATTGGAATTCGATCTGGACTTTAAGGCAGCCTCGTAGGAGACATTGGATGTAACCAGCCTTCAAAGGCGGAGGAGTCAAAAGCAACTTTCGATTCAAATTAACTAATCCGCGACCAGCAAGTTTTCCGAAAGAGAACTGAATGGAATTGTTACATTCCAAAAATCTTGTTGAAGGTGAGAAATCATCAATTAAAGTAGATGCAACTTCTATTTAAGTCATTGATCTCATATCTATAAGCAGTGGACGTATAACTATCGTCCGCAGTCAACCTTACTTCGGTACAAAGGATTGATGTGTCACGTTCCTAAGAATGTCGTATGCAAATGAATTCACTTTTGGTATAGAATAAATGGGCGAAAATGCTCTTCATCTCCCCTCGCTGTAATTATCTCTGGAAGTCGCCCCTACAACCCCTTGACTCCTGCAGACTTCCTTTTTCAATTCCAGAAGTGGAGGAGCCTATGTAGAAGAAGCTGTAGAAATTTTGGTCAATCGTTCAATAAAATCAACTGAAAGGGAAATCATTTCGCCCTTTTTTTTTATTTTGTGTTCATGAGTCGGTGTAAGTTGATTATTGGTCAAAATTAAAATTAAACTAATTTAATCAGATTTTAAATTATTAAAATCCAATCAAATATAATATACACTTGTCGGTTGGTTATTATCGATTTCGATTCAATTTAGTTTGGTTATTAATCATATAGAAAATAAAAAAAAATGAAAAAAATTCATTCAAAAAGAAAAGAATTCTCTGCCATTTTAGAACTTATAATTCTTATATAAAAACTCTAATTATGTTTAACCTTAGAGGTTGTTTGGTAGCTGGATAAAACAAGTCTTATCTATGTATTAGAGTTTGTATAACTTATACGCCGTTTGGTAGGTGGATAAGAAAAAAGTTATTCATGTATTTAATTAATACGATGTTTGGTAGGTGGATAAGAAAAAAGTTATTCATGTATATAATTAATACGGTGTTTGGTAGGTGGATAAGAAAAAAAGGTATTCATGTATAAAATTAATACAATGTTTGGTTGACAATTTTGAAATTCGCATAACTAATATATGTATAAGTAATGATGAAATTTGTGTATTATTTATGCGGAATAGAAGATGGAATAATTAATACATGTATAGCTAATACATGGATAAAAAGCTAAAAGGACAATATTACCCTTATCAGTTTCACTTGACTACTTTATTCTTTTACATAATCAAAGAAATGTTGTAATTTAAATACAAAGTTAAAGAAGGAAAGAATATAATTGTAAAAAAATGTTATAATTTAAAAAATATATAGTTTTACTAATTTTTAATATAAAAAACCAACATCCACAGTAATAATTTATGCATAACTAAATTCCGCATAACTAAACATTGCATAGCTAATACTTGTATAACTAATACCTATATAACTAATACCCACATTACTAATACCTGCATAACTAATACTCATGTTATTAATACTTGCATAACTAATACACTGATTACTAATACCTGCATAACTAATACCCACATTACTAATGCATGTATAACTCTATCCAGCTACCAAACGACCATTGTTAGTTAATTCAATATAGTAAAAAACATAAATTTATTGAATAATACATAAACTTTTAATATTATTGCACACATAAAAATCGCATCATACATTATTCTTTTTCGTTAGAATGTTGCATTTTTTCGTAAAAAAAATATTGTTCATAAAAATAATATATTATATATAATTATAATATTATATATATATATATATATATATATATATATATATATATAAATAAATATATATATATAATTTATCGATTCAATTATTTCTTTGTTATTTTTGAATAAAATAAAATTAAAATTAATTATTATCCATTTTTTAAAATATAAAATCAACTCACAACAACCAAAATAAAAATAAATTTATTTAATTTAATTTTTCCGTTTAAATTGATTTTACCTAAACCATGAACATGTTGGCAAGAGCATGAAGTACAGCCGACTTCAGAAGGACAGCTTCAAAGGGGAGTGAAAGAGTATGAGAGGGTTTTCCTCTGTAGCTTCAAGGGCTTCTTCACCTGCTTTCACCAATCTCTCTAAACAAAACCAAAATTCCCTCACACCCATTACTCCAAAACCCTCAAATCTTCATTCTGTTGCCACCACTAGCAACCCCATTACTCAACAAAGTTCACCCAGTAAGCCGAAGCCTTCATTCAATTGGAATTCCAACACTTCCATAGCAGCTAAAAAGGTAAACTTTCGAGCAAGTGTTATTGATCATAAGTATTTTTCCCAAATTCTTGCAAGAAAAGACTGGTATTTATTGCTAAACCACGAGTATAAAGCCAAGAGGGTTACTTTGAATCACCAAGAAGTTGTTAGTATTTTGCAAAATCAAGAAAACGCATTACACCCCTTTAGATTTTATATCTGGGTTTTGAAGATTTGTCCCTCTTTTGCGAAGAATCAATCAGTTAAGGTGGTTTTAAGTAATGTACTTTATAGGAAAGGTCCCCTTTTGTTGTCAGCTGAGCTTGTTCAAGATATCAGAAACTCTGGAAATGTAGTTACTGTGGACTTGCTTTGTGTTCTAATTGGTAGTTGGGGAAGATTAGGGTTGGGGAAGTACTGTACTGACATTTTAGAGCAGGTTTCTTATTTGGGGCTCGCTCCGAATACTAGGTTGTATAATGCGGTAATCGATGCGTTGATCAAGTGCAATTCACTTGACTTAGCCTATTTAAAGTTTCAGCAAATGCAGGTAGATAACTGTAAACCAGATAAGTTTACATATAATATTCTCATTCATGGAGTTTGTAAGGCTGGGGTTGTGGAGGAGGCGCTTCGTCTGGTGAAACAGATGGAAGGAGTGGGATACTCTCCCAATGTGTTTACTTACACAATTTTGGTTGAGGGGTTTTGTAATGCTAAAAGGGTGGACGAGGCATTTGAGCTCTTCGGGGTAATGAAGAGTAGGGGTATTGTACCAAATGAAGCTACTGTAAGATCATTGGTTAATGGGGTATTTCGCTGTGTGGCACCAGATAAGGGCTTTGAATTGTTATCTAGATGGTTAGAGAAAGAACATGTCTTGCCTAATGTAGCTTGTTCTTCCATGCTACATTGCCTTAGTACTAATTTTTTGCCCAGAGAAGCAGCTCAACTTTTAAGAATATCAATTGATAGAGGTTACTTACTGGATAACTCAACTCTTAACATTGCACTGACTTGTTTAATCAAAGGATTGGAGCTTGATGATACTTGTCAGATATTAGACTTCATCACTGTTCGAGGGGTGAAGGTTAGTGTTGATATTTATCTTGCACTTGCTGATGCTCTTTATAAAGGAGGGAGAGTTGAACAGGGGAACAAATATATGGACCAGGTGTTTAAGGATGGTCTTGTATCTAACACATTCTTCTATAACCGGGTCATTGATTGCTTTTGCAAAATCAAAATGATGGACAAAGCATCAGATGCTTTCAAAGATATGCTTCAGAGAGGTGTCACTCCCAATATTGTAACTTTTAACACTCTTATTAGTGGATATTCCAAGGTAGGGGAGGTTAACAAGGTACATGAGCTACTAGTCATACTACTGGAACATGGTTTTCGACCAGACATTTTCACGTTTAGTTCAATGATTGATTGCCTTTGTAGAGTAAATCGCATTGACGATGCTTTAGACTGTCTCACAGAGATGGTTGAATGGGGAGTTGCTCCAAACGCCGTACCATACAATATCTTAATTCGTGCACTTTGTGTCCTCGGGGATGTTGGTAGATCACTGAAATTATTACGAAAAATGCAAGGTGATGGAATAAAGGCAGATGTTTTCTCCTTCAATGCCTTAATTCAAAGTTTTTGTAAGATGAATAAGATTGATGAGGCTCAAAGACTTCTGATAAGCATGTTGACCCTGGATTTGATCCCTGATAATCATACTTATGGTGCTTTTATCAGAGCCTTATGTAACTTGGGGAGATTTGATGAAGCTAAGAACTTGTTTTTTTCAATGGAAGCAAATGGATGCGTCCCCGATGTTTTGACATGTAAACTATATCTTGATTCACTTATTCAATCAGGCCATACTAAAGAAGCTCAGGATGTTTTAAAGGAGTGCGGGAAAAGGGGAATGCTATTGGAATCCATCACTCCTTCGTAGTATCTTTGATTTAGGAGTGATTGTCACTTAATGCTCACAAGCTACACTGCTTAGCCAATCATGAACGTACCCTTGCTATTGGCCCACAGGCTGACCAAATGTACTATAGATATGACTGCTTTCTTGATAAGTTTCTGTAGGTATGCTGCTGTGATCTCTTCTCTTTGATTTTCTACTTGTTTTCTTCTTCTTTTGTTTCCCTATGCATTTTTATTTTGTTTATGAATGTCTGTTTCATTTTGATCTCTAAGTTTTTATTTAGCTTTATGCTTTCCCTGTTGATGCATGACAAAGAAAAATCTTATAGCTAATAAAAGTTACCTTTTCCCATCTTGCTCCTCTGGTCACTATAGTTGCAATTATGAATCCCAAATGGTAAAAGATGCTATGTAGGCAAGGACAAAGATGCGTACTTCCAGGCAGAGGAAAAAGTGGGATTTGGTTGTAATAAATTACTAGTCTAATACACTGGAAAGTGGGAATGGATAAGTTTAAAAAGTAAAGGTGCTGCTCTATGGACTGGTGATGCCTCAGATGTCGCCTTTTGTGTATATCATTTGTTCATAAGTGTTCCTATTTAATTGACTAAATAAAATACTAGACTTTTCAATAGATTATAACTTTGTATTCTATTAGGACATATGTTTTTCTCCAAGTTATGAATTAGCTGTGATCTATTATAGTAAGCAGCAATTCTTAACGTAATGTTAATCGAAGGAAAACCCTAAATGTTTTGTTTCCACGTTATGAATTAGCTGTGATCTATTATACTAAGCAACCCTCATAGTTCACTGTAATTGTTTGATTTGCCCTTTTAATTTATGTTGAGGAAAATATGGCTAAAAGACACTTATACTATACCTAAATTTGTTGTAATCATGTGACTTTTCTTTGACAAAACCCTTAGGGGTTGTTTGGTAGTGTGTATAAAAATAATGCTTTATAGAATGTATTAGCAATGCTTGCATTAGTTATGCTTGCATTAGTTATACATAGATTATTTCTTATACATTGTTTGGTTTGGTGTATTAAAAATAACATGCATTGTACAAAAATATCCTCCACAATTATGGTGAAAAGGATGTAAAAGGGATTGAGGGGTAATTGTGTCTTTAAAATGCTAATGCATGCGTTAAATCCCTTTGCATTACTAATATCTAGAAATCCATGATATTAGTAATACACTCCCCAATACACAATAGAGTGTATAACTAATGCAAGTATTAGTTATACATAGCATGAAAAAGTGCACCAAACAAGGTACTTCTAATACATAAAGCTAATGTATACATTAATTTTGCTAATACACTCTACCAAACGACCCCTTACAGTTTTGGGGGGATGGAATGAAGTAGAAGTTTCACTGAACACATTGGTGTGTCTGAAAAGTGAATATGGAACTCATCCAGAAGATGCTTTTCAGTGACGTCATATTGTAGTGGCCAATGTTACTATACATTGAACCCTTGAATATGTTCGAAGATCTCAAAATAATATTCCAGTTTGTGGGATAATTTTGCACGATTCCATCGAGAATTGAATTGACCGTTCCTTTATTTCGACTTGAGTATGTAAAGAGAAATTACGGTTGATATTCTATTCAAAATATTTGACATTCCATGCCCTCGGAGAGTGCTATGTCATGCTTGGTCACTGACATATCCTACTTTACTTAATGGGCATGGGTCAATTACAACGTGGTCACAGTCATGGAAGCCCAAGACACCTTAGAATGCTGCCTCTGCACATGGAGTGCAGCATCAGGTTCCATCTTAACAGCCTACAATTTAAGAAGGAGGCCTAGAGTTACAGTGAGTTGGTAATGTATGTTTAACAAAGATGGAGGGGATGCTGACTACTTCATTCAACATTGTATTTTTTTTGAGTTTGATTTATCAAAGAATTTCATCAACTAAATATTGTTTAACTTTCTCAAAGAATAGCGATCAGGAACAATCTCCACATTGTAAGCAAACTTCTCGATGAAGTCCTTAGCCAATGCATTCCAGCTAGACCATTGCTTCATTTCTTGGGAGGCAAACAATTCCAAGGTTTCTCCGTTTAAGATTCGGCTAAAGAGTCCCATTAACAAAGCCTCATTCTTACCAGCTCCCACAAGTTGATCACAATACGCTTTCAGATGAGCCAAGGGGTCCTCCAAAAGTGTCAAATTTCGGTATTTTGAACCTTTTCGGAAGTTCCAAATTTGGGTGGATACACAGATCTACATAGTTCAGTCCAACAACATCTGGAATATAATGGAACTTTTTCATCGCTTTCATAATGTCTTCCTTTATACTCTGCTTGGTCGTTTCTTCTTTGGCCCTCCACTCTTTTTTCTGCACCTCTTAGTGATCGTGTTTGGGATAGGTAGTGTAGCTGTGTAGGGAAGATGTGGTGCTTGGTATAAAGAGCTAGCATGATGTGGGTTAGGGGTGGTTAAGTCGATGGTGGGGGGCTTTTGAACAGGAATAGTGGGTGGTCCATTTGGGACATGTTCAGGAGTTGGATTTGGAGGAGGAAATGGAGTGGAGGCCTTCCATCACTTGGAGTGTTGGCAACAATAGCCAGATTTGATATCTCAACGATTTGTTTCATCAACTGTGCAATCAACTCATTTTGTTCAGTAACGATGGGATCCATTACATCAATTTCAGTCAAGCCGATACTCTTACTGTTATCCGTCATTTTTCTTTGAATAAATTTCGGTTGGGGAAGGAACCTTTTGGAGCTTTAGATCGCATGAAGTATGGATGCTCGACCAATTTATCAACACAAATCAATTCTAAATACCTGACAGGGAAAAACAACTCAGACAAATCTGTTAGTCTTTGTTTATAACATATAATGCAAAATATCACATAGAGAGAAAATAAACACATAAGAGTTTCTTTGTTTGAGGACAGGTTAATCCACGAGTATTGGGAGATGATTTAAATAGGCAGGAATTTGTTTATTTGATTTTGGGGCTAGTGAATCAGGAATGTTAACTTGCATTGAGCTAAAGTCTTCTTGCATCTTTCACGGTTGTACTCTCGACAACTGTTGATGTGAACTTACTATTTCCTTGTAAAATGAAGGGGGAGAAGTAAGCTTTTAAAAGATAGGGGTCGGGCATTGAAGGCTGCCTACATATCTCATGAATGAGAAATCAGGTCCTCCGTAGTTCAATTTGAACAGTAGTAATTTTTTTGAAACTTTATTCATTCATAGATCCATTAATATGAAAAGGAAATAACAACGAACTTCATAAATTAAACTACGCCACTCCTGAGGCTTCTTGATCTTTTACTCTTAATGGATAATGTTGTGGGGATTCAACCTCAATCTTCCCTATGTTGATGAGATGTTCCAAGTCAACTCTGAAAATACGACATAACTCAATGTCATGTCCAGATGTCCATGATAAAGGAAGACCTTGTCGTCTTCACACCACGCCGAGGAAGTTTTCCACTCAGCCACTACCCCCAAAAGCCACTTTCCATATTCCAGTCTACACAGAACCACATCTTCCCTACACTACCTATCTAGAACTCAATCACTAAAAGGAGCAGGAAAAAGAGTGGAGGGCCAAAGAAAAAATGACCAAGCAGAGTATACAGGAAGAGATGATGATTATATTCCCAATGTTGCAGGACTAAACTATTAAGATATGTGTATCCCTTCAAATTTGGACCCTTTGGGAGGGTTCAAAGTACCTAAATTTGACATTTTTGTAGGAACCTGAAATCCCTTGGCTCATTTGAAAGCATATTGTGATCAACTTGTGGGAGCTGAGAAAAATGAGACTTTTTTAATACGGCTCTTTAGCCGAAGCTTAAGTGGAGAGGCCTTGGAATGGTTTACCTCCCAAGAAATGAAGCAATGGTCTAGTTGGAATGCATTGGCTAAGGACTTCATCGAGAGGTTTGCTTACAATGTGGAGAGATCGTTCCTAACCGCTATTCTTTGGATCAAGTTCAACAAAAATGACGACTCTGATGGGGTTTAAAATATGGTTAGAGGTGGAGTCAAAGTGGCTAGAATTGCAATTAGGAAACGGCCAAATGGATTGCACTTGGAGTTAAGGATGTAGTCAAATTGAGCAAATTCGACTAGAAATTGAATAAGACTAATTAATTAACAATCTTGCCATAAAGGAGATTGGTGGTGGAATGGGGAAGTCCAAGGCAAAGTGGAAGCGAAGAAGGCTGCATACACAAAATTGGCGGAGTGCGTAGACGAGGAAGAGAAGCGGACGCTTAAGAAAGTCTATAAGACGACAAAGACAGAAGCTAAGTTAGCTGTTACGAAGGCGAAGACGGCAGCTTTTGAACGCTTGTATGTCGAGCTGGGGGACAAAGGTGGGGATAAGAAGTTGTATAGGCTCGCAAAAGCAAGAGAGAGGAAGGCGCGCGACTTGGACCAAGTGAAGTGTATCAAAGATGAGGAAGGCAAAATACTGGTGGAAGAGACCTCCATCAAGCAAAGACGGCGAAGCTATTTTCACAAACTTTTAAATGAAAAAGGGGAAGCATACATTGTGTTGGATGATTTGGCGCACTCTGAAAGACTTCGGGATTTTGGGTACTGTAGGTGCGTTAGGTCCGAGGAGGTTATACGGGCTATTAGTAGGATGAGCATGGGAAGAGCGACCGAACCCGATGAGATTCCGGTAGAATTTTGGAAGAGCATGGACAAGGCAGGCATAAAGTGGTTAACTGGGCTGTTTAATGTTATCTTTAAGACAACAAAAATGCCTGATGAATGGAGGTGGAGTACAATGGTTCCGTTGTATAAAAACAAGGGTGATATCCAAAACTGTAACAACTGCAGGGGTATCAAATTGTTGAGCCATACTATGAAGATTTGGGAGAGAGTGGTGGAGATGAGGGTGAGAAGAGGGGTGTCCATCTCTGAGAATCAGTTTGGATTCATGCCGGGACGTTCGACTACCGAAGCCATTCATCTTATGCGTAGACTGGTAGAAAAATATAGAGAAAGGAAGAGAGACCTACATATGGTGTTCATTGACCTTGAAAAGGCCTATGACAAAGTACCGAGGAATGTCCTCTGGAGGTGCTTGGAGTCTAAAGGAGTCCCGATGATTTATATTAGGGCGATAAAGGACATGTACGGTGGAGCTAAGACTCGGGTTAGAACAGTTGGAGGAGACTCAGAACATTTCCCAGTTGAGATGGGGCTGCACCAGGGATCAGTCCTAAGCCCTTTCCTATTTGCTTTGGTGATGGATGAGTTGACGCGGTCTATTCAAGAGAAGGTCCCATGGTGTATGTTATTTGCGGATGACATAGTACTGATTGATGAGACGCTGGATAGAGTTGATGCGCGGTTGGAGGTGTGGAGACAAACGCTGGAGTCCAAAGGGTTCAGGTTGAGTAGGACCAAAACAGAATATTTGGGGTGCAAATTCAGTGATGTGTTGGATGAGACAAATGTGGAAGTGAGACTTGCCGCACAAATCATTCCTAAGAAGGAAAGTTTTAAGTATCTTGGGGCTGTAATCCAAGGGAGTGGTGACATCGACGATGATGTCACACATCGCATTGGGGTTGCTTGGATGAAATGGAGGCTTGCCTCTGGAGTATTGTGTGATAAGAAAATTCCACCGAAACTTAAAGGTAAGTTCTACAGAGTAGTAGTTAGACCAGCCTTGTTGTATGGAGCGGAGTGTTGGTCAGTCAAGAACGCACATGTTCATAAAATGCATGTTGCGGAGATGAGGATGTTGAGATGGATGTGTGGGCACACTAGGAGCGACAAAATTAGGAATGAGGTTATCGGGGAGAAGGTGAGAGTGGCCTCTGTGGTGGACAAGCTGAGGGAAGCGAGACTGAGATGGTTTGGACATGTGAAGAGACGGAGTGCAGACGCCCCAGTGAGGAGGTGCGAGGTAATGGTGGTAGAGGGTACGCGGAGGGGTAGAGGTAGGCCCAAGAAGTACTGGGAAGAGGTGATTAGACAAGACTTGGCTATGCTTCACATTACCGAGGACATGAATCTAGATAGGAAGGAGTGGAGGTCGCGTATTAAGGTTGAAGGTTAGTAGGGTTAGCGTGTTGTCTTCCCTTGCGAGGGAATGGCTTGTTAGCGTTTGGAGTAGTCCTAGCCTTATGCTGTTTACTGCGTTTCACTCCTCACATTACTTTCTTGATGTTATTGTCTCATTTGTTGATTATACGCTATCTTTTGTATTGGCTGTTATGTTTTATATATATATCTCCTGTCACTTAGATTTGATGTTCTTGAGCTGAGGGTCTCCCGGAAACAGCCTCTCTACCTCCACGAGGTAGTGGCAAGGTCTGCGTACACTCTACCCTCCCCAGACCCACCTAGTGGGATTTCACTGGGTATGTTGTTGTTGTTGTAATTAACAATCTTCATAATATTAATTAACTCGAAAAATGATCTATTGATTGATTAACAAAACATTTTTAAAAAACATGTTAATAAAATTAACAAAACATTTTACATTGCGCATATCCAAAGGGTAGCAGTTGTGGGTTTCCCTTGTCATAAAAAAATTAATAAAACATTTTTAATATATATATAATTTAAATAGGACAAAATAACTGGAAAAATATTTCGAATTTTATAAAACTAATTATTTCCAATATTTTTATAAGTTAAAGAAGCTCGATGATTAATCTACATTGTGGAGGGCTGAAATTGGGTGTCACCAACATTCCAACATTTTTGAGAAAAATGTATAAGTGAATGGGTGACCGAACAACACCGTTGGCGAATAAGCAATCCAATCAATTGTAGATACAATAATTTTTTCCTTACGGGCCAAAAAATATATATAAAACAAAAATGATGTATATACTTATTTTCTCTCAATATTCTGGAAAGTCTTCAATGACATTGTTCTGTCTTCCTTCTCAAAATGTGAGGATGAATCGAAATGTTAAAAAAAACCGCATGATTTTTTTTAATGTGGCTGTTCTACTAGTAAGAAGTTGTAGAATCGGATTCCCTTGATACACGTGTTCCTACCTGAGCTTAATTGGATGAAGTAAGAAGAGCACCGGGGTATACTTCAGCTGTCTGGATTTTGTATTGGACGATAGCATAGCTAGGACCTTTCATATTCTGATTGAGCCTATGTTCAAACAACTGATGCTTTAATCATTCAGTTGACATCTTGCTGCTAGTCCGTGTTTATGATCTTTCTGGAAAAAGCAGGAGTTTCTGTCAATTTTACCTACTATTAGAGTCCTTCTAGCTTTGAATTAGAGTGTTGTTTGCAATTCATTTTGTTTAATATTTCGTTGGTTACCCCTAGAATGGCGGCAGAGGCAATGACTTATTGGAGGACAAGATGGAGGCTGGAAAAAAAACACCCTGCTTTTCTATACTATTTGGAAAGAAAGGTTTAGTAGAATTGTTTGAAGGATTAAAAACCCATAGATTACCATTTAAGTTCCTTTTGCATCTAATTTGTATTTTTGGTACAACAAGGATACTCCAGTTTGCATAGATAGTTGGCTTCAATTTGAGTTTTAATTATGGTCTACATGGTATATAATGTTTGTATAGCAACCAAGGGTGTTACCTAGCGATTAATGAAGCTGGAACAGACTATGGGAGATCATGACTCAAATTCCAGCTGATACAGAAAACATCAAGTGATTTCTTCCTATTAGTCCAAGTTTTGGTGGCCAGAGTTACCTAATTACTTATAATGATGGAAAGTAGCAGGTAACAAGTCAATTAGTTGAGATGCGACTGATTCTAACACTACCGTTATCAAAAACAATAGAAATTTATAATGTTTGTATATACGCATTTTCTTTGTGTTGTATCAATAATATAATTTTGAATATAAAAGGAGGTACAAGTTTGAAGAATAGGATGTTGGCTGTTCCAATAGGACAACGTTGTCCATATCAAACATTCGAATACTTGGAGATTTTGTAGTGTAATGATCTTGCAGAATTGATAGATACGTGATGCAGATATCTGAAGTGTGATTCCCTGCCGTAGTTAACACTTGGATAACTCTTGTTGAACAACTTTATACGATAAGACTGAGGTGGTGTTGCCTGCTATCCTAAATGTTAGGTACACTATACAAGAGATGTTACACAGGCTGACAGGCACTCCAAATCTCATGGCTATGATGCACACCCTTTACTTTTAGTAGATTTCTGCTCTACCTCTCAAGTCTTGAGGTTCAAAGGAATTCCAATCTTTTAGCAGTTGAAAGTTAATAGAATACTCCGTCACTAGGCATTACTTTAGGTACTCCTAGTATAAGTGTGTTCGTATTATATTTTTCTTGTTTTTAGGCCTCCTGTCAGAGAAGTGTTTGGGGGTTAGAATTTTCACTTGTGCATTTATGTGTCTGCGCCTCTGGTGTAGTAGTAGTATTTTTTTTGTATGAGGATCGACTGTGCTTTTCCAAGGAGAAGCAGTCTTAGATTGACCTGCCCTGGAGAAACAGCAAGTTTATCTTTATCTCTTCTGTAGAAATCTTGATATTTTATATCTGCTTGGATCGAATGATATTTGTTTTAGCTGGTTTACTTTTTAATTTGCTTGTATTGGATGGCACAAAGTTCCAAATTATATATCTCCTCTGTGAAATGTTGCTGTTCTACATCTATGTGGATTGAGATTGTGGTAATATTTTACATTTCAACTCAATTTTCCCCTAAAATGAGGATGAAGACTTTTAACTTTTAGTTATTTTCGCTTTTACTTATGTTTTTCACAGGATGGGAATGGGCTGAGAAAGCAAGCATCATGGCCAGCTATCTTCTGATCTAAAAGAATTGTTATATTACTTGTTTTTCCGTGAGATGGGGAAAAAATATGTTGGTGCTTTGTATTAAACACCTCTCTTGATCTTAAGAAATTTCATTTCAAGGACCTGACTAAAGGAAAAAGAAGGAAGTTACTGGCGTTGTCTTATCAATGACAAAGTCCAAACAGATTTTTCTACCTGTTATAGATAATTCACCGTGAATATGAAGATGGAGCTCCTTGTTTAGGTCTCTCATGCATTAAACCTGGGTGTTGGTTTATAAAAAGGTTTTTCTCTGACTTCTTAAACGATGAAGAGTTTTTTCTTCCTTTTCATCTTTATTCTTGTCTAGGTGGAGTTGACAGTAGTCATGACTGATTTCAGTTTGTGTTCATGCAGCTTTGATGAAGTTTTCTCTCTACTAATTCCGTCAGCCATGTAAAGAAGGCCAAACATAAGTCAACAAGCAGTATAGGCTCCTGACATGTGCCTTAAGCCCCTCGTAATGTAGGATATGGAGATATTTGATCGTCTCTGTTAGCTGAGAACTTTTATCTCAGCATGTATGATTAAAACAAAGTATCGATGTTCTGTTCTAAGTTGGCCTTTTGAGGTTAGGATGGTTATTCGTTTGGGGTTAAAAGGAGAAATGTGTAATGACAAGTTCAATCAATACCGAGTACTTAGCCGAGCAGATTAGTAAAAGGAAGGATTACGAAGAAGTGATGCTGTCCCTTTTAACATTTTCTTTGGAAGCTGAGGTTGGTCTTTGCCATATTTCGTTAGGTTTTTCCTATATTTCCAGAAGTCCTCCTGGCTAAGAAATCATCAAGACACAATTCCCTGTATCAATGTATTTCTATGAGAAACCATAGCATGTTTCCTCTTGGAAATTTGTTATATGTATTAGCAAATTCAGTTTGTTCTGTCACATATAATATTTCACTAATGTGAACACTTCAAGATGAATTGTTGATATGCTTATCTAAGTAACAAAATTAGGTCTTCATACTATCACTTATTCTTACCCACCAAAGCTACCATATCTATTTTATTTCTCTGAGGTTAGGTGTTGTGTTGCTTCTTCTCACCTAAAATTATAAGTTATTCTATCCTTCCATGTAACCCTCCCTTTGAAGAGAGTGTGTGATGGTTGGGATTCCTTCTTTATTAACTAAACATCTCGGATTCAGATATAGGAATAAAAGAAACATTTGGTAGGAAGCGTTTTGCCCTTAGTAAGCCTGATTTTGAAATTCGTTTTCTATCAGTGTTACATCAACATCCTGGCTTCAGTTGCAGTACTAAGTACTATAAAGGGTAACTTGTGGGGCAAGGATGGATCTTTTTAGGTTTGATTTTCAATGCAAAATACGTCAAGCAAGTAAAGTCTAGTTAGTTCAACTTAATTAGTCACTCACCTTTTTAGACCATCCAATATTTTAACTTTCCATCGAGCAGATCACCCATTGCTTTTACTTTTCCCCATGGAATTTATCTTTGTTTTACTTGACTATTGTAGATTCTTCAACTATAAGCTTCATTAACATTCCATGCCATAATTGTAAACTTCTAATATATATATCTGCAATCATCCTGCAGGTAGAACATTACGCAACATGAAGTATTCTCTTCAAGCTTTAACCCTGACCTGTTTCTTGTTTTTCCCTTTCACACTAGGTGACATATATATGCTTTCTACTTTTCTTCGAGTTAATTTCTACTTTTGAGATTATAGTGCTATTATCTCAAAAACTAACTTTCTTTGTTGAAGAAAATTGGAATTGAGAATAAAGATGACTTTCTAAGACAATAATAACTATTAATTAGTTGAGTGATCGACCATATGAGAAATCAACCCCTTTTCTTCTTGCTCCGTTATATTGCTGACTTATTTTCATATATATGACATTAATGTAAATTGTTGTTTGATAGGTAAAGCAGATGATTATGAGGGTCAAACCGCCGCTGCAGGAGTACTTGGAAATGAATATTTGCCTAACTACGGAGATTCACATCAATATGGTGGTGGCACAATTGATGCTCACCGTGACTATCTTTTCTCTAAAGCATTGCAATGTTTCACTGATAAGCATGTAAGTCCCATGCAAATGATGGATGTTCTCACTTTATCTTTGGTCTATTTCGCCGACATGATTTTGGATAACTTGAATACAATTTGAAATGCAATAATGGATGAGTAACTTAGTTCAAATATTGAAGCTGCAGATATACAGTAGTTGTGAGGAGTCTTATAGATTGACTGAGACAGGGGAGCTCCATGTACCACCTGAATATACCGATCAATACTGCAGAGGACCCTGCTTAGAGGAGACTCACCATGTGCTTAATTGTCTTGGAAGCATACTCTCGTACTTCAGATTTTATAATAAGGCCACCGTTAGAGCAGTCGAAGAGACTATCAAGGAGGGATGTAGCTATGGCCCTGAAAGAGGTCAAACTTTCTCCACTTTACTATACAAAATTGTCCAGTATGTTCTGTTGAAAAACATATTGGATATGATTAATTTGTTTCGAGCTGGGAGTATTTTTTTAAAGAAACAAATGTTTAATTTATATACGCTGACAATATACTATTCAACGTGTTTGAACCTTGTTGTCTCTTTATTGAAGTTGAACTATGTCGACAGGTCTTTTCAATGTTGCTGAGCACATCCTAGCTTATGATAACACTGCTTTTCGTGCTTCAAAGTCGTCCATGCTGCATAGCTTTGTTCTGATGACTTTGGCCCTTATTTTCTTCCTTTGAAGCAACGTTCACAAGTGAAGATATTGCTGGAAAAACTAGCTTCTGATTTACACGCAACGCTTGTTGTTTAATTTGACTAGTGTGTTGATCATGTAGTATTAGTAAACAAAAGTTCATTTATTGGAAATTCTTGTTCCATATGAATTGTTGTAGTCTTGTAGATATGCATCCAAAACTCTTGAAAGATACAACTGTACTTTCTTTCTTGAATGATATCTAGTAAGTTTTTTCCTTAATTGCGAGTTATCTTTACTAATCTTAATGTCTAGAATTTGCATTAACTATATTCTGAAGAAAGGGAAGGGCTCCCAAAGATATTAATATTAATTGTGATTGATGAAAGAAACAACGGAATATAACAAGAGATCAGTTACCGCGATTAAAATACAACAGTTGCAACCTACTCCACTTTGATTCAAAAGAATTGGCAACAAAATCTGTCTCTCCTTGATACATGAAAGTCCCCATAAACTAAACTGAAAGGGGCTCATCCATTCTCTCTCTCTCTATATATATAATAGTTAAAAACTCATCAATTTCCTGTTGACGAAACTCTGCATTCTATTCCATCAATGGCTTCTTTGAAGGAACTCTGCATCTTCTCAAGAAATGTTACAATCTTCCTCTCAAAATCAAGAACCCAAGTTTCTGTTTTCTTCACTCTCTTCTTCTTCACCTTAACTCTCCTCATCTTCATCATTTTCTTCTCCTCTCCCTCCGCCGTCACCACCAAGATTCTTGCTTCTCGTCTTCACTCCCACTCATTTTCTTCCATTCATGAATTTGACTTCGTACCAGTATCTGATACTCACACAACTAGCAGTACAGTTTCAGCACCCACAAACTTCCCAACAAAATCTTGGATTTTCAATGTTACTATTCAAGAAGATGACAAATCTTGTGATATTTTTGATGGTGAATGGGTACAGGACAATGATCTTCATCCGCTTTACAAACCGGGTTCTTGTCCGTTTATCGACAATTCTTTCAACTGTTTCAAGAATGGACGTCGTGATACAGATTATCTCAGGCTTAAATGGAAGCCACAGGGTTGCGAAATCCCAAGGTTCAATTCTTGATTTATAATCCCCTGTTTTTTCTCACAAATGCATCTTCTTGTTGAATTCATCTCTTTTTTAACAGGTTTGATGGGTTGAAAATGCTGAAGATGTTAAAGGGGAAAAGACTGGTTTTTGTTGGAGATTCATTGAACAGAAACATGTGGGAATCTCTGGTTTGTGCTTTGAGAAACTCACTCATTGACAAGAACAGAGTGAATGAAGTTTCGGGCCATCGTCAGTTCAGAAGTCAAGGATTTTATTCCTTCAAATTTAAGGTTCAGTGAACTATTTATACTACTAGTAATTAAAGATTTCAAGTTTCTTGAATGATATTTGTTTTGTTATGTGTAGGATTTCAAATGTTCAATTGACTTCATAAAATCCCCATTCCTAGTTCAAGAATGGAGGTTTTCGGATAAAGCTGGAGCACGTCGTGAAACTCTACGACTCGATACAATCCATGGCTCTCTTACTAAGTACCATGATGCTGACATTATCATCTTCAATACTGGTCATTGGTGGACTCACCAGAAAACTCAGAAAGTGTAAAGACTATATCAATCTTGTGTTTGCTGATTTTGTTTTTTTTTTTTCTTCCAAGAAATGATTTTTATGAATTTCTCTGTTTAGGAATAATTACTTTCAAGAAGGGAATCATGTGTATAACAGATTGGAAGTGGCAGATGCATATACTAAGGCATTGAAGACATGGGCAAATTGGGTTGATACAACTATCAACAGCACCAGAACTAGGGTGTTTTTTAGGGGATACTCAGCTTCTCATTTCAAGTAAAACTTCTCTTTTTTCGATAGTCTAATGACTCTTTTTAACCGCTATGCTTTCTTCATTATTTTCTTATTATTTTGCTTGGATTTGATATACTTGAGGGTCTTTCAGAAACAGTCTCTCTTCTACCTTCACGAGGTAGTTCTCTCCAGACCCCATTTTGTGGGATGTTATGTTGTTGTTTGATAGTCTAATGAGGGATAGCTCCCTTTTTGGCAGAGGTGGTCAATGGAACTCAGGAGGAAACTGTGATGGGGAGACGAAACCGATAATAAACGAGACTCAATTAGGTCCATATCCATGGATGATGAGAGTTCTTGAATCAGTAATATCAGAAATGAAAACACCAGTTGTTTATCTCAACATTACAAAGATGACAGACTATAGAAAAGAAGGACACCCTTCAATTTTCAGAGAGGCAAAATCAAAGAGGAGGCCAGGGATGTTTCAAGACTGCAGCCATTGGTGCCTTCCTGGTGTACCAGATTCTTGGAATCAGCTACTTTATGCAACTTTGCTTCAATCACAGCAAAAGTTTTCCCATCCCAAATAAGCCATCATTCTCTCTTGGCCTTTTTCACTAAGGTCTTGTAATGTGTAAATATGATCAAATGCACATTTTTGCTTTAAAATTTGGTTCCAAGTGATTACCACAGTCGCATGAAGTTGGAGGAAAGTTGTTTTCATAGCAAATCCACAAATTTGTTGTCTTTTTTCTATCGTCTCGTAGTTGCAAAACTATTAATCTCTTCGTCTCAATTTATATGTAGTTTGACATGTATTTACCAACTTTGAACTCTTGACGTAGTGGTTAGGAGAAAACTCTTCAACCAATCAAGTTTGACTTGACATAAAATTTATGAAAGACAAATTTTTGAAACTTGTGGTATAAAATAAGTTTGAGATGTATGTGACTACAAATAATGTCATTAAGGGCAAAATGAGGATTTTAAAATTAAATTGTTATTAAATATAGAAATACATCATTTTTTTAGACTCGTTAAAAAAAATGAGTCAAATAAATTGAGATAGAAAAAACCTACTTTATCTACCATTCTAGGTGAATGTGTAAGTCTTATTATATTTTAGGAGTCCAATATTTTATTTTACTAGGATTATGTATATCTTTTTTTTAAAATAAATATATTGAATTGTAATAGAGAAAATACATAATTACCCCATCGAACTTATACCCTTTTTTAAAGTAGACACCTTAAGTTTGTGGGGTCCAATTACCCTACGAAACTATTTTTAACCATGATAAATACACCCTTTTAACCCATTTTCAGAGCATGTGCAATCTCAAATTCGAGAGGCACGTGAAAGAGTAGAAATTAATCCCCAAGCCAATGTTTTAGTGCCATGTGGTTTACCAATTAAAAAATTTATTTTCTTTATTAAATAGACCATTTTCCATCTTCTACAAACCTCCATTGATGGCCATTGAAGAGCCCTCCATGTTCAACCAAAAAAAAATTCTCTTCTCTCAATTCAATAGTTTGATCTATAAATGCGAGATGCCATATGAACTTCTGGAGTTGGCAAGTTCTCAAAAAGTTCCTTTTCTGTATCAACCAAAATACTCTGTTTACAAATTCACTATTTCTTTCTCTAAGTACCCAACAATCTAATAAGCTAATTTGGGGACGCCAAATATGAATGAGTTGAAGAATACACCTTGGACTGCAAAGACTAATGCACGTTCGTACCATTTAGGGTTTCATAACGGATAGATCAATGAAGGACATGAGATGCATCTGTTTGTTCCCTGCTTCTTCGAAGAGGGTTTTGATCATATTAAGCCCGTATTGTTTACTTAACTTGATAGCATTCTTGTGTACTCATAAACAAAGAAGATGCCATTTGAGTTGTCACTGCTATGAAATTCTCCAATGATGGAGCTTCTTCTATCTGCCACCGTAAAAGTCATACAAACATCTACAATGGAGTTTTTAAAATTCTCTAGTCGTCATGATTTATGTACAAAATATTTAAGATAAAAAAGGGAATTTGTCAAAATTTTGAACAAGTCTGGGTTTTACCCAACCCTTTATTAAAGAGCCAGGAAAAAATACAATTACATTATTTTATTTGGAGGTGAGACACACTCGTTGGCAATGAGATTGTAGATGATGTTAAAATGATGTATTTAGTGTGGTTGAAAATAATTTCGTGGGGTAATAGAACTTTCACGAACTTAAGGTGTCTACTTCAAAAAGGGGTATAAATTCGATGGGATAATTATGTATTTTCTCATGTAATATATTGATTATAATTTGTTTCATGTGATTTTCAAATATGTAGTTTTTATTTTGAATCTTTTTAAAGAATCTATATATATTGAAATTCACATGTTACATGTACATTGATCATCGTAAGTATATTTTCCCTTCTTTTATGAAAATTGTAATTGAATGTATATAAAACGGAAAAGGGTATGACAATGATTTAAATTTAAAAAAATCATATCACCTATAGAATCATAATTGCGTTTAATGTCAAGTTTAGAATTAAAAATGCCCATTCTTTCATATAGTGGAACAAATTGCCCCTATTGTTAACTTTGAGTTAAAAAAATTCTCTCTTTTTAAAATGAAATTATGAGATAACACACGTAAATTTGATTAAATAAATGGTGTTGATTTATTCGTTCATGTGACACCAACCATAAATAGTTCGACAGATCTAGCTTCTTGGAATTTTTTTAATGAAAAGATGCCGAAAAATAATTTCAATGGATTTTAAATTGAGAGTTAGCCTGAAATAGCAAAACCTATATATATATATATATATATATATATATATATATATATTAAAGAGTCAAGTTCACTAGGTTAGAAATCACACTTCAACCACCCACAAAGTTCAAATGAAACAACCTAAGAGTCATACTAGTCTATATTATAACTTAAGGGACCTTTTGATACATCGATAAAATTATTTCAGATTATAGTTCGTAAAGTAATTTATCTCATCTGAAAGGTGGGATAAAATAATCTCAAACTGAATGAGATAAGGTGGGATAGTTAGGATTACATTTGAGATTAGATTTACTCTATGCTTAGTTGGCAGCATAAATTTATCTCGAGATAAATGTATACCGTAAATCAAACATCATATAAATCTAATATCAAACATAATCCTAAGATATCTCACCTTATCCGAGACTAAAAGTTCAAGAAAAACTTGATGGTTATAATTAAATTTCTTTGTTAGGTTCTTGTGGAATAATTGATGTTTTGAAAATTAGAAGTGCCTAAAAATTCTAGATTTAAAAACGCCCAATTGATCTTGTAACAATCTTTTGAGTTAAAAATATTTAATTTACTTTTTGTTGTAAATATATTTATGTGGATGTCCATAACTTCAAGGTGTAATTACACAACACCTCCATAACCTTCCCTCTTGATATTTCTCCATAACTTATGTAACATCTCACACCTAGAAACGACTATAAAGAGTTTAAAATATGAAAATATTGATTTTTGGAAAGAATAAGGAAATCTGGAAATTGTCTAAGTTAAGAAAGTGAGTTTTGGCCATTTTCAAACAACCATAACTCCTAGCTCAGGAGGATTTAGAAGCAGATTTTGATATGTTTGGAAAGCCCTTGGAGAGATCTTTCCAACGCCGCCAATATTGCACGATTTCAACATCGTACGAGTGAGATATGATTTTCGGAAGTTGGGCTGTTGGATTGAGGAAAGGCTCAATCCGGATTTAGGAAAGGGCAAAGTAGTCTTTTCTCTAATTAATTTCCTAATTCGTTTTTAGGGATTTATTGGGGTAAAAGCTTATTTTGGTCAGATTAGAAAATTATATTCACGCTTAGGACTTGGAGAAAAGAGCAAGGAAGAAAGAAAGGGAGAAAAGCCAAGATTTTCGTTAAGCTGGCGAGTGGAATTCGTCGGGGGTGATCCCTATTAAGGTATGTGAGATCTTTCTGTGTTGGGTTAGTTCACCCACACACCAACTTGTTTCAATCCTTTGGTTTGGAGTTGTTTACATGTTGAAAAGTGAGGTTCTTGAAGAACGAATTGTAGAATTCTTGTTGGTCGAATTGTTAATGCTTGGGGGTTGAATTGATTTATGTTTCCGGGCTGTTTTTCGAGTTAGATTGATGGGTATTGAGAGTACAATTGATCCTAAGTGTTTGGGGAAAGAACTAGGGAAGATTGGAGAGTTTAGAGATGCAAAACGAAGAAGAAAATCGGGGATTTTTCTGGGCAAGGGCTTGGGGTGTCACGCCTGCCAGAGCGCCACAAAAGTTCCTTTGAACTTTGGCCTCTGGCGCGTCGCCCCAGCCAGAGCCCTGTAAAGTTTGAGGGTTGGCGCCCCACGCCTCTCAGAGCACCAGGGACGCCAGTTCTCCCCATTCGTTCCCCACCTTCTCGTACGTGTTCCTAAGTGATGTACCTATGTTTCCTAGTCGATTCTAACATTCTAAAATACATCTAAACATCATGAAATCATCCATAAACATGAGATCATGAACCTTGAGTCCATAATCCAATTCAAGGAAAGTTAAGACCAAAGTCAAGAGAAGTAAGAGTCAAGTCAAGACGAGTTCTTAGAGTTATCCAAAAGTCTTTTCCAAATGTTTTAACTTTGTTTTAAGACTTAAAGTTCAAGTTGAGTAAAGTGTAAAGAGTAAAGAGTAAAGAGTAAAGTTTGAAGTTCATTTCTTCAAAAGTATATGGGGACTAAGTATTCCCAAAGAGATTTAAAATGTTTTCACATTTAAATAAGAACGGAAACTGAGATTTCCAAAGAGCCTTCGGGCTAGTTTTAAAAAAAGAGTAATAGTTTTCTAAATGAAGTAAGCAGGGGAAACTTAGATTTCCAAGATAGCCTTTGAGCTAAGTTTTTGAGCACTAATCTCAAATCACAGAGGAAATATGTTTTAAAAACATAAGAGCCAGTACATTTTTGGGAGTAGTATTGAGCACCGAATTGGGGGAGCATTCAAAGAACCCACAACCCCCATAGAACTATGTAGCCATCATGGGTAGAAGAGGTTCATACTTTTTAGATGAATCATTTTCAAATTAGACTAGTGGATTCATTAGGCAGTTCAGGTTCTATACCTTTGGTCGGGTATAGGATGCTCTGGCAGCATGAGGTTGATCGTTGTATCATCACTATAGCTCTTATGTGATGGTTGTCGGTTAGAGAAACTCCCACAACAATTATTGTATTTTTATATACATCAGTTCATTTGTATTTCTACATACATCTCAGATTTATTGTATCTTTGCATACACACAGAGTTTATAGCATGTTTTAAACAATTTTTCTTTATATTGCACTTGCTTTAAATTGCTTTATATTGAAATGAGTCAGTCAGGTTGAGTTGAGTGAGCCAGGTAAGTTATTCAGTTTCTTTCAAATTCCTTATAGCCTATGTGTGGTTTAACATTCCAACTCGCATACTCGTACATTCAATGTACTGATGCCAGTTGGACGCAGGTAACCATGATCAGCATCCAGCACCTCGTTGATCCAGTTGAGCAGCTTAGAGTCAGTGGTGAGCCTCCTTGCATTTCGGAGGACTCTTTTATTCGCTTTCAATCTTTCATTTATTAGGATGTTGTGGGGTTTGTCCCAACATCCATCTCAGTATTTTAGTGGCTTCATAGACAGTCAGATAGTTATTAGTTCAGATGTCTTTCTTTATCGTTTAGATGTTGTTTAAGACTTAAGTGCCAGTTTGGCCAACTCATTATTCTTTAAGTTATTATTTGAGACTGTTTCATTGAGTTAAGTCTTCTGCTGAGTTAAGTAAGCCAGACAAAGGTTCACTTGGGGCTAGCAATGGTCTCCGAGTGCCAGTCCCGCCCAGGGTGTAGGCTAGGGGCGTGACAACTTACATGGTTAAGGTCATGTTTATGACTAACATTTTGTATGCCTCTATGTAATACTATAAATAGAGGCATTAGAGTTTATATTGGATACACTTGAAGATTTGGGGAACACTTAAAAGAAAGAAAATTATCTTGTAATGTTCCTCTTGTCTTATATTCTTCTTGTCTTCTTCTTTATATTGTTCTTTTGTTCTTAAATTTTACAACACATTCATCTTTTAATAATAGTAAATTCTTAGTAATCTAACTCTATATCTGCCGAATAAATAAAGTCAAATGAGTCAAATATAAGTAGAATGAAGGAACATTTCTTATTGGAAAATTAATATAAAAAACAATTATGATTCAATAGATAAAAAGAGAAATTTAAGCCATAATACATTAAAGATCTGTTTGGAAAGTCAATTGGTAATTAGAATTGGTATAATTATTAGGGTCATAATTATCAGCCTAACTAGTAATTACACTGACATGTTTGTGTGACACACTGTGATTACAAATATATTGTTTGAATGCGCAATTGGAATCATAAGATTATATTGAATTTTAGAAATAAGAGTTAATTATTTAAAATTTATACTAGACAAATAAGAAACTTTATAGATGATATTAAATTAAATATTTAAGATATATATTGTCTTTTGAAAATATATTAATTAATAAACATATGTTCTTAACTAATATTATTAAAAAATAATTGATTTATATTTTTCAAATTAGTCTATTTCAATTGAATTAATCACAAGAACTAAAAGTACAAGATTTTTATAACATCATGAAATACATGATTGACAAAAATATTAATATTATAAATAAAATTTCATAAATTATTAAAATATTTGACAAAAAGATAATCAATTAAGTCTAACTAAAAAATAAATGACTTGCAATGTGAAATCTCAAGTCAATACTACTGAAATAAATGAAACTGAAAATATAACATAGGTTCTAAATTCAGATATATTTTTTTTAACGTAATACTCTTATGCCAAATTTCAACATAATATACATAAATGTAATTTAAAAGAAAAAGAAAACATGAGTCTATAATCTTACACAACAATATATTCTACTTTAATTTAAAAATTAAAATACTAACAAAATTATATTAATGAAAAAAATAAATAAGCATGGCATAAAAAATAGACAATACGAAAAATATCATGCAATCACACGAAGGAAAGATTGAAAATGAGAAAGAAATGAAATATAAATAATATAAAGTAAAAAATAATTTTTTAGAATAATAAATAAAAAAAGAAGTTAGATAATAGAAATAAAAAAAATAAAATTAATCAACTTATAATTATTCCACGTGATTACCAGCAATTCATAGTCCCTCTCTGAGAATTGGAGACGGTAATTACCTCTACCGAATATACCAAATTACCCGCGAACCAAGTAATTACATGACCAACCAAACACGTCGAACAATGTAATTACACCAAACACACTAAATCCAATTATCAGGGTGACTTTCCAAGCAGGCCCTAAAGAAAGAAATATTGAAAACGCTCTTGAACTTGACGTAAATTATCAGTTTTATCCTCTAACTATTTATAGCCTTAAAACACCATCTACTTGACTAACTAAACTCAAATACACCTCCAATCTATCACAAGACATATCAAATGATCTCAACCTCTTGCAAAAGCAAGAAACTCTTAATAAAAACCGAAAAATACGTTAAAAACACCTCTAAATAATCCAAAATGTTAGTTAATCAAATAAAAAATATATTTTTAAAACAGTCAATAATTAAAAAATAAAATTAATAATTCGAGCCGAATTTAGGTCTTTCTCATTTTGCCAAGGAAAGAAAGAAAAAGAAGATAGTCTATTCTTGGCGAGCACACCATGTCGACATAACAAAGAGGAAGCAAAATACTCCCTTATATCAATTGTTTCCTTCTCAACACTTTGAGCCAAATCTATACTCCTACTATTTTCCCTTAAATCTCCAATACACATCGCCGGAAAATCTCTCGCCGGTGAAATGAGACGGCCAGCGACCATGAACATCGACGCCATGGCTCGGAAAGTCGACGTCGACAATCGAATTCCTCTTCGCAATTACTACAGGATCGCTAATAATCTCCTCCGACAGGTAGAATGTTTTCAAATTCTCCACCACTTTATTTTGTTTTACGGATATCCTGCCCCCAAATGGATTGAATTGGGTAAGCTCTTTATTTGATTTTTCAATTGGGGTTATGATTGTTATATTATTGATACAACTATTAAAGCTGCAACCTTTACAACTACAACTATACATCAATACCAAACTAGTTGCGATCCGTTAAATTATTCTTCTATATCCCAAGAATTCAAAACCCCTTCCTTTATTTGTTTTCTTAACTCGGGTGCCAACTTGTTAGAGTTGAACTTCTTATTTGATTTTTCAGTTGGAGTTTTAACTTTTTACTGATATAAGCTGTTTAATGTGGACCATAGCAAATACAACTAAAGCTGTGCCTCAATCCTAAACTAGTTGGGGTGCACTATCTAAATTATCTTTATCGATTTTACTCTACTCGGGCCTATTTGATTCGAATACTGACCATTGTTATGATGATAAAACTGTAACTTTTACGGCTGATGCCTCACTACAAAGTTTGTTGGGTTTGGCTATATGAATCTTGGTGTCTGTTGCATTCCGAAACTTTATATTAACAAATGGTTTTGTGATTGTCTTATGGTTTACTTACAGGCTAGTATTCATCGCGGAGAGAAGAATATCATAGACTTGTATATAATACTTCTGAGATATTCAAGGTGAATCAAGAATAATGCTTTTTTTTTTGTGGCCAATATATCCTTAGTTGGACATTTATGTGTTTGCTAATAACTAAATGGTGTTGTTTGTACAGTTTGGTTACTGAAACAATACCCTCTCATCGAGATTACCAGGCTTTGCATCCTAAAGAAAGAGCATTATCCAAAAAGGTCAGTGTTTCATCAGTTCATCTTCCCAAATGATCCTTTACGAACGGGGTTACTTTGAAGAATTTTTCTTATATTTACTAATTAACATTCCGGACTGCAAATTAATTCTTCATATGATCTGTATAGGATTTGTTATTTTTAAGTAATGTGTCCAGATACGATTTGTGATGGCGTGCTTTAAGTTGACGTCTTGACTTGAAGATGACAATTTTTCTATTTTTGATTGTCTGATTGTCTCAGATGCTGTTAACTGTGCTAGATGAACTAGAAGGTTTAAAACCTGAATTCCAGCGCCAGTTTCACGGAATCGGTGAAGTTCAAGTAACAGCTCAGCCTTACCAACTCAATAATCTGGAGAACCATCGATACAGACCAGTTGGGAATTCTTTAGGACTGCCTTCTACCAGCAATAAAGCATCTTCAGATTATGATAATCAATGGGTACATAACATACTGTTTTTATTTTATTTTCTTTGAATTGTTTGGATTTTGGTTGATCTGTTGCATTTTATGATATTACTTTGGCTATTCGTTTTTTCTATCACTTTATGCTGTTTTCATATTTCCTTCTTTAGAAACTAGAATGGTAAATAATTTAAATTATATCAGTTGTCATGAAAGTACTTAAATTATATTAGTTTATGGGAAATTTTCTCTTACTGGAAGTCACATTTTCGTATTTTTTTTCCATCTCAGGGAAGTAAAGGGCATAATTTCTTTGCCTCCAATATCATTCCAATTTATATTTTGTCACTGTAACTTTCATGGCCTTCTCCTTAGCCTTGTTTGTCTTTCTTACACCTTTTCTCTCTTCTTATGGAACACAAATTTGTATATGGTAAAATTGCAGGCCATAACAAATGCACCTTCATCTACGTGGAAACAGAACAACAAATATTCTCGTATTTCATCCCCAAGTTCGATTGACAAGCAATTCCAAAAGCTGTGAGTATCTAAATTAAGAAAATTACTAATTTTTCTCGGGGATGGGGGTTGTTGTGTTGCAGAGCATGAAAAATTGTATTTACATAATTTGTTTGTCTTTGTTGGTTTCCCGAAGACTCATTTTTCTAAAGTCTTTTGGAATAGTCTAGATACATAATAATTTGACTTACTACTTTTGAGACAACCAAGATCGCTTTTAATTTAACACCAAGACAACACATTAATTTTTATACTCCCCCTCAATGTATCAATTTTGAACTCCTTAAAGCTCACAAAATTTCTTAAATTTTCCTTGGGCAATGCTTATTGAAAATACTCAACATAAATTTCTTAATTCAGTAACTATATTCCCATTATTACTAGTAAAAATCAAATCATCAACCTAAATAGCAACAGTAAGAATGAAGTTACATCGTTTCTTCCAGTTCAAAGAAGTTACCTTGTTTCTTCGCTAAAGAGTTGGCTCACTCTTTGAAAATCTATGAATATGATGCACAAAGTAGTTTTCAATTTGATTATACTATCGCATGGTGCTTGCTTCAACCCATACAATGCCGTTTTGAGCTTGTATTCTGTCTTTTAACAGAACCATCATGTTTGATTTCTTTTTCAAGTTCACCATTCAAAAATTGATTTATATCTAGTTGGTACAATAACCAACCTTTTTGTTCAACCAATGCAATAAGAGTTCAAATTGTGTCCTTCCAAAGACATGGTGCAAAAGTTTCATGATAATCAACTCCTTCCTGGCTGTTGTGAATGAATACCCCTTTTGCAGCTAACCTTGCCTTGTACTTCAATAGGAAACCGTCCATATACTACTTGATTTTGTAAGTCCACTTTGCTCCAATGGCTTCTCGATTTTCTAGTTTGCTTACCAACCCCCAATTCTGATTTTTTCGATTACTTGAAATTCTTCCACCATTTTCTTTTCCAAACATTGTCTTTAATTGCTTCTTCAAAAAGCTTGCTAGTTCAACCACTACCAGTGTTTTGGACGGCGAGAGGCGACAAAAGGCGACAAGGGCCTGCCTCGCCACGCGGCGAGGCGAGCGGCGAGGCGCTCGCCTTTTTGAATCGAGGCGCCAATTAATACCAAATAAGTGATATATATATATATATAATAAAATATTACTAAAAATATTTATGAAATATATATAATAATGAATTGCATATTTTGATATAATTACATACAAAATAAGAGGAGTATAATTGTTAAAGAAGAGAGAAAATATAATAAATATTAAAAGTATAATTTATTTTATAAATAAAAAAGGACACACTTATCTAGAGAAACTCTTTGTCTCTAGTTTTCTTTTTCAAGAAAAGTTGAAAAGACTCTACTTTTTGAAAAAAGATACTAAAAAAGCTGTACTTCCTTTACTTTTCAAGAAAAAACTCCTCCTCTTCTTCTTCTCTCTTCTTCTCTGTACTTTACTGTACTTTTCAAGAAAAAACTCCTCCTCTTCTTCTTCTCTGTACTTTTTCAAGCTGAGCAGCAGCAGCAGACGCGAACTCGCAGCAGCAGCAGTCGCGACAGTCGACTTCAAGTTTCCAATCGCAGCAGCAGCAGTCGCGAACTCTAATTCCAGTCGAGGGATTGATTTCAAGTCTCCGGTCGCGAAATGAGGAGCAGCAGTCGCGTCATAAGTTTGAAAAAATACCCAAAAAAAACCCTAATTTGATTATTTGGCTTTTTAATTATTAAAATTCAGACTTCTAAAAAAAAAGAAGAAAAAGGCGACGCCTATTGCATCGCCAATTCCACGTCACCCCTCGCCTTGGCTCGCCTTTTTGATCTCGCCACGCCTTGCCTGAAATAGGCGCAAACCCCTCGCCTCGCCTCGCCTTGTCGCCAAAGGCGAGAGGCGCTCGCCTTTAAGAACACTAACCACTACCTTGGCTTGAGTTGCGAGAACTTGAACCATCGCTTGAAGAATATGGTTTGATCACATCTTAGAGCTTCTGCACCATTAATTTCCTCAAATTTTTCAAAGAATAACACATCTCTACTTATAATAGGCTATAAAAATGCATTTCTAACTTGTTTCAACAAGCATATGCCTGTTCTCTTTGGATTTTGAGCATACCAAATGCAACCTAAAATCTTCAAGTGCTTCGCCGAAGAGGGAGTTCTGTTTTGCACCGCTATTCGACACCTTATATCAAGTACACCGTTATATGCACTGCTTCAGACCAAAAACTATTTGGCATTCCCTTCCATTTTAGCAATTATCATTGTTTTTTCCATTCCAACAACAATTTGATTCTTCCTTCCGATTCACCATTTTGTTGTGGCGTGTACCGATGGGTACCTGTCTTTCTATTCCTTAATCTTCACAAAACTTATTAAACCCTCTTGAGGTATATTCTTCACCTCTATCACTCCTCAACACCTTTATATGGCAGCCACTTTGTTTTCCAACATAATTTAAAACTTTTTCGGAACTCCTTATATCTCAGATTTTTGTTTTATGAAATAAGCCCAAGCCATTCTTGTATTATCATCAATGAACAAATAAAGTACCTACTTCCGCCAAGAGATGTGGTCCTCATTGGTCTACAATCATCTTTATGAACCAGCTCCAATGTTCATTTTGCTCTCCATGCACCACTTCACATGTTGCTTTCCAATTGCACACCCTTCGCTAACACCACCTTCATCTTCAATTCTTGGCAGCCGTACCATATTCTTTTCTTTTAGTACCTTCATCCGTTGAATATACAAGTATCCTAGTGAGCATCCAAGGGTGTGGCCTACTGGTCAATGAAATGGGTTGACAATCATGAGTTTTGTGGTTCAAATCTCTGTAGTAACTAGGTGATTTCATATGTCTTAGCCTTGGTGGACAGAGTTACCCGGTACCTGGAGATATAATGGAAACTCTCTGGCTTTCCCCAGATTCATTTTTTGAGAGGCCTTTAGAATACTCTAGATTCTTAATAACACACTAACATACTAACTACTTTCGAGACAACCAAAATCACTTTTAATTACGACAAAGACTACAATAATTTTACCAGTCTTTGTGATCCTATGTCATTGGTGTTTGAGCAGAGATACTGCTGTTGAAGAAGTTAAAACTGGTTTCTTGTCCTAAAAGGTTGGTGTCACCAAGCTTGCTTGAATACAGTCAACTAGTCAGTTTATGCTGTGAAGTTCTGTGGTATAGGGTTTCACAGCGTTTACGATATATTGGAGTCACTGGTTATAAGCTTTGCTGGACATTTTGCAGTTATAGAACTTGCTATGAAATTCATATGCTTTTAAGTTTACCTGAATAAATCTTTTTCAGGTTAAGAGAATTGCTTGCCACATGCAGCACTATTGTCGCCAGGGAGAACTAGTGAAATTATCAATTTTAAGCATACCACTAGTCCCTATATTTTCAGCAACCTAACTTTGACTGATACAACTTTTCACTCTCGTCTTAACTTTTTTTTTTTTTTTAATTTGTTAACTTCACTCTCATCTTAACCTTGTGCAAGTCAAGTATGAATGTTTAATTTGTAATTAGAGGTTTCAAATGGGCGGGTTGGGCTTATTTTGAGCGGGTCAAGATTGACTGAGTTAATAAATGGGTAGGTTATTGACCCGCCCAAAAGCTACTTGGGCTGAAAAATGGGATAAATGCAGGTCATAGCCCCCTCCCCCCCCCAATTACTAAGTTTTAATTGTTTTATTTGTTTTATTCTAATTTTTTATTACCTAATAAATTGTTTTTCTTTATTATGACTAAATATAACATATCAAATTTAAAAAAATGTCTTTTACACATTTTTTGACAAGATTGCTCATGAGTCAAATTGGGTTACATATCAACCCAATTTTTGATGGACTGACATAGGTTTAGCTTAAATAGGTTCAGCTAATAAATGAGTGGGTCAATAACCCGCCCAAACTTGAACGGATTGGGCGGGTTGGGTTTGATTTTGCCACCTGTATTTGTAATGGTGGAAGTTTATTTTTCATGTAAGTTCTGTCATTCTTCTAAAGTATATTGTGTGATAGTTTGTATGGTAACAGGAAATTTCCTGATGTAATTTCAATGGTTGTTGCATAAATTTATTGTTGCAGATCTTTCAATTTTTCTGTTCCAAAGCAAGAGACATTATCAAGGCACTCTTTTTTTGGCCCGAATGGTCTTCGTGGTCAATGGTCAGGACCTAGTTCTGAGATAAAGGTAGTTTTGTTCCGTTAAAAGGTAGTTTAAGATCTTATGATAGAATTCAGCCTAAACTAAATGACCTATTTTTTTTTCTTACAGGTTAATTACCCAGTACATGATGATCTAGCTCCAAATGAGATTTTGAGGTTAGGACCCTGCCAAGTTTAGTTATTGCTATTGCAGCCTACTAAGAGCTATGAAGTCTTATATGACAGATAATTGAATTAGTAATCGTAGTAGCCCAAAACTTTGTAATACTATGTTTCTCTATTTTCTTATTTCTTTAAATTACTTTGGTACAACATTTTGAATGTTCTGTCACTATTCTTATAGCCTTAATCCAGTTGAAGATAGACCTTTGGTGTCTAAAGACACTAACTTGATAGTGGATAAGTCTTCTATGGAATCAGTTCTTTCTTTGGATGATGGGCGATGGTTACATCCTACTGAGGATTCCAATTTTCAATTTCTTGACGATGTGCGGAGTGATAATATTCCTTTGAGTAACTTAAGGCAACCTTCGCCTCCTCCAGTTTTGGCACAATTACAACAAGAGTTTCGTCCTATATCTCCATCCAAAGTTGCAGATCCAAGACCTGGGCCCGCTAAGTGCATTCAGGATGAACCGTCCAGTTCAAATTCTTTTCAACATTTGCATGTTGTGAGTTCTTATTTTATTTTACATCATTTTGGCTTCTGTATCTCCTTGATCCATAGAAGTCTTACTGTCATATTTGTAGGAAATTTGTGTTAAAGCCTTTGCAGTTGTAGTTTTAAATCAGCTTTACCTGATATAAAATTGTGCTTGTATGACCTTTTCTTCTTTATTCTTATGCTGTAGCCAGTGAGACTGATGGAAGATTTCTTGAGGTTAGCTCGAGAAAATACAAAAAAGAATTTAGAAACTTGTGGAGTTCTTGCTGGTTCACTGGTATGAAGTAAACACAGTAAATCTAATTGCTAATTGCTAAATATGAAGTTTATGAACTCTATTTATGTGATAATTTATGTCTTGTATTCCTCAACTTGCAGAAAAACCGTGTTTTTCACATCACTACTCTTATAGTCCCAAAGCAGGAGTCAACTTCAGATTCAGTAAGAAAAATTTATGTTTCATCTGTACGCTACATTAGATTTATGCTTCAGCTTGACCTCTAGTTTTCAGAAAGCAAAATTAGATGAATTAGGATAGAGGAAGTCCAAATCCTGTATGTAATCGTCTCTAGATTTTGAAGTGAAACTGCTGAACCAAGTTCGTAAATTGCTTTTTAGGAGGATCTTTCAAGTTTCCATTGTTGAATTTAAATAACCTGAAGTGGGATGGAATTGCTGGAAATAGCGCTCATTATGTTTTCAATTCCCTGTTTTCAGAATAAAAGTTAACATAAGAAACAATAAGTTAGTTGGTAGTTTCTAAATTTCAGATATGGTTTCCTAATACTCTATTTTTACACTGTCCTGATTTTAAAATGAGGGTGCGAGCATGATAATACTACATGAAAGGATATATGATACTAGTTCAAGAATAAAATATTTTGATATGCTTCAATGATAAAGAGTGGTTTTTACATGTTTCTAAACACAACTTTTGATTCTCAGTGCCAGACACTAAATGAAGAAGAAATTTTTGAGATTCAAGACAAACGCTCTCTCTTTCCTCTTGGTTGGATCCATGTAAGTATTGCAAGCAGATATGTTGACTTATGATTCTATGCTTGGTCAACATAAGTGTCTTCTACTGAATATGAAGATTTGAATAGTGAATTGACTTTGTTGTCTCTGTGGAATAAGATAAATAGATAAGAAAATTCAGCTGATATAGATGTGTTCTGCTTCCATGGAATTGTTTGAATTGTCTAGTTTACACCTTTATAAGATTAATAGAGTATGTACTCTCTTGAATCTTGTAAAAGTTCCTGCAGTACTGCTCGACAGCTATCTGTTAGTATCATTATTTTTCTTTCAATATCGGTTGGAGTCATGGGAGCTAATTAAACACTTGGGTACCTTGATTGTAATACGTTTTCTATCTCAAGTTACTTCATTTGCATTCATAGTAGGGGACTCTGTTATGGTTTATTCTGACGTAGTTGATGGTTCTGTTTCACTCATTAAGGTCACAATATGCTTTGGCAACACTAGTGGCTTTGTTTATTTTTAAAGATTGTAGGGGATGACTTAAAAATTGTAGGGTATGACTTGAGTTGAATCTTTGATTGTTCTGACTCTCATTAAATTCTTTGTTGTCATAACTGGCCTAAAATCTACTATATTGGAAACAAAGATAAAATGCAGGACAAGTCTCTTGCGTGGTGTAAATGAACTAGATTTAGTTTCTCTCACATCTTGACAGGTTTTATCACCCATGAGTATGACTTGTTGGCTTCTTGTTTGTGATAAATTGCAGACACATCCATCACAAACATGTTTTATGTCATCAGTTGATCTGCACACTCATTATTCTTATCAGGTAATAAGCAATGCTTTGTGTTACTTTACCTTAGATATGACGGAAAAGCTTCAAATATCCAATTCTTTAGAATATAAAGTGTGTATATTTCTTTATATTTCTCAGAAGTTGAAACCTCTCCATCTTTAGTATAAATGTGAAATGGTAGAATGTAACTTTACAATCTAACTATAGGCGGTTTGGGGTAGTTCTGTATATTGAATATCTTTTACTTGTGGCAAAAGGATTTGCTATAGATTTCAAATCTTTGAAGAGTATCATCTGAAAAATGCGCATTATATTACCTAATCAATGATTTTCATCCCATGGAGGAGAATGGATTTGTAACTGTTCAAGTTTTTATCTGAGGGTGCATTTTTTTGTTTCTCTTGACACACTTGCTTTTGGCTCATTTGTAGATTATGTTACCGGAAGCAATTGCAATTGTGATGGCTCCTACAGACACAGCCAGGTATATCAATTCTCTGGCATTGCTCGATTAGTTTGTACACAAAAAAGGATTCTAAGTGCAGTTCTGATCCCCAGCTCCATAATTAACACTCTTGTGAATTGTAATTTAATTATGCAAGTCTTGGGTGGACTAAGCTCTCTTTTAAAGAAGTAAATTATTGAATGATTTTAATTGAATCAAAATTCTGGTGTCTTACTGTGGCAGTGATTGGACTTGGCCATGCCTTTGGGCTGTTCAGTCTCATGCGATGCCAGTGAAAAATGCACTTATTAAAGTAGTTTTTTAAACTGTGGAGTCCTAAAACCTATATAGTACAGAGATCCAGTACATCATCATCTGAGATCTGAAAAAAGTCAAATAATGGAAGCGACTCCAAAATACTGATTGTAGTTTCTTTATGTGACAGCCCTCATGGCATATTCCACTTGTCTGATCCTGCTGGTGTGTCTGTTATTCGGAAATGTCAACAACGTGGTTTTCATCCTCACGAGGAGCCTGAGGATGGAAGTCCAATATATGAACACTGCTCTCATGTCTATATGAATGCAAACATGAAGTTTGATATTGTAGACCTTCGGTAACCTCACAATTTATAAAAACCTTGGAAAACAGCGCATTTAGGAGTTGCAATGATGGTTGTATAGTATTTTGTCTTGAACTTTTAAGGTATACGGCACTTTTTTGTACATTCATTCTCAGGGATCTGAGAATACAGTTTATTTGAAGTGAGCGATTGTGTATTTCCCTTGTTTTCTTTTCTAGTCCAATAATTTATGTTGTACATGAAATGAAGACTTTTGGTTTTGTCATTCACATTCTTTCCCTAAAACCATATTCGATTGACTTTATTCATGATATATGTTGCAGTTATAATCTGCAGTGTTCATATATTTTGGGGAAACGTAACTTTTAGAGTTTGAAGCTCTTCAATATTAGTTAGATAACTTTAAGGTGAAATAATGTACTTTTTTTTCTGCTTCCCCATTCAGATGCATATGATTGAAATAATAGTCAATTTAATGTGTTTCAGTTACGTATGACTGAATGCATGCATATGTAAGAAAATTAAAAGGATCATAAAATGGTTTGTTAAATTTGTTGTTAGGCTCTGATATTTAGTAATGGTATTATTCTCTAGAAATGAAATTATTCCAAGAGGAATATGGAGTAGGAAATATACATAATTAGCTTTATTTCTTGTTAGATATGTGAATTATAACTTTTGTAATCAGATTATGAGCGTCTAAAAGCCGTCTTCTTTGGTCATGGCCATAGTGTAAAACTGGTGTATTAAAAATAGTTAATGCAAGCATATCTAATACAAGTATTGCTAATGCAAGCATTATTAATACACTTTATTTAGCATTATTTTTATACACTACCAAACGATCCCTATATGTCGTATTCTAACATAGAGTTGTTATTGCGATTTTCTACTATATATTTTATTAATCTAGTATCCAGTTGATACGCGACCAGTAGGGTAAATGAATGATCTCTAATGGAATTCGAGGGAGGAAAGTTAGAGATAAAATGTGGAATTGGGGGAGTACGATGCATTTTATGGAATATATCTGTGGCTAGGATAGAAATATACCTAATTTACCTTATTTGGTTCCCATACAGAAGATATAAATTTATTCAGATGAGTTATGATCATTATCACTTAACATTGTATGTATGAAACTAATTTTGATAGACAATAAGATGTTCAATAACAACAACAACAATTACGCCTTATACCTAACAAAGGAACCATGATAGATCAACAATAAAAATTACCCCCTAGGTAAGCTCAGCTAGAGCCACTATCATAGCTCGACATTTTTCTAAAGGTTGCACTTACTTGACCTAACCAATTTGAATTTTTTACGATAAATAATTGTGATTTTAATAAATTGATCACTTACAAAACATTAATTTTCAATTTTAAAAGATAGACCATGTACTTTTAAAATAAAAAAGACGGTAAACAATAGTAAAATTGAATAAACCATTTACATTTACACATAAAATTTGCAAGCTGTAGTTTTAATATGTATGCAATTTAATAAATTGTTCAATAAATAATACATTCAATAAGACCACAAATGTCATGTGGTGATAAATTTGCCTTTTCAACTAGTAAATGTAAACAACTCACATTTCAAATATTGTATTGAATTTATTTAGCAACAAACAACTCTTTCTAAAATATAAAATTTGTAAGATAATTTATTTAAATAAATTTACTATTACAAATATAAAACATAAAATCAAGAAAAATAAACAAAATTATTAGATTTAAGGGGTATTCCCATGGTATTAAATTCTATGTATTACTAATAACGCCAAATGGAATGTATTAGTTATACATCCTATAATATAGGGTGTGGATTAGTTATACATACACTCAAAATTCCTACTAAATATAATATTAAATAATATCATACATAATACATATACTATTTCTCCTAATACTCCCTACCATACGACTTTGAGGATAACTCCTCCTGTACTCCCTTTATATAACATCTAAAAGTTGTAAACACCTTAGCATTTTAAGTCAACATGCTCACAATTCTGAAAGTGCGGGGTGTTTCAATTAGCTTAAATTAACTTGATCCCAAAGTCCACATTGCACTTTCAAGTTTAAAACCTTAAAAATAAAGGGAAGGATGAAGGTGAAACAATGAAAATTGGGGTGGATATAAAAGAAAGGAAGTTGATTGTGCCCATGAATAGAATTTTAAGTGTTTTGATAATAAGGTGAGCAGAAAAATAGAGAGAATAAAAAGTTTGAGAAACTTGAATTTATTTTTAGACAATTGCTCCTTGTAAATATCTGAAGTAAATGTCTTAAAGTGCATAGGGGAGAGTAGTCACTATTTTAATAAAATATTTTCTATTGATCACTTAACCGAAATTACAATCCGTAAAGTCCTTTTAATCCTATGTTTCTAATTTTAAAAAAAATAGAATATGACACTAATTAAGGAAAAACTTGTGGTATATCTTGTATGCATGAGAATTCATTATGAAGAGTGAACGCTATTATTTTATTTATATTTTCTGAAATTAAGTTGTCATATATTGTGAATATGTGACGGGACATTTCTCTTGAAAAGTGAGATCACATAAATAGTGTAAATTCGACGATCTATTCAATTTTTCTACTTGATAATATATGATTGTATTTACCCTATCAATTATGCGGGTGAGTTGGTTCGAAAGGATGCATTTGCCATCTTAATAGAATTGTCAATTGTTAAATACACTTTTATTGATAGTTTTCTTGATGTTTACTTTTACTCATTTTTATGTTTAAAACTTATGCATGTGCTTTGTGAATTGTAGGTAAAAAATCAAGAATTTCTATTTACATGTTGTACACGTAAATCTTCAGTTAGTTATTTATATGATGGATCAAAATTTTAAAACAATTAATCCAGATAAAATGCACCAACTTTTACATGTTAAAAATTAATGTTTTAATCATACTAACATAATACTTAACATTAAAATGATTGGATATTGTCTGAAATTGCAAATATGATTAATTTAGTGAAGTTAGGTAAAATTTGTATTTCTAACATCATAATATGCTATGTGATCGTATTTTTATCTAATATTGTATTGTAAACAAGTGTTTGATGTATATTCCTTTGTGTCTATTTGGCTGCTTCGTTATAGACCAAATCATTTGTAGAATATTTTTTTTTTCTTAGACGTCCTTCAAAGTTCATCTTGAATAATTGATGCTTCTAATTTGTCTAATAATTTTTAAAAATTATGAGATTGTTTAATTTGAATATATTAATAAATATAAAAAAAACATTGACTTGTAATTGCGTCTTCACTAATGACTTTATGCTGGTAGTTACTTAAAAATGAAGATGGTCAATATATTTGATAATATTAGTTCTTTTAAGTTATTTTTGTTGATATACAAATAACATTCTGAAGTTGGCATATATAGTGTTTTTTAATTCAAAAATGAAAGTGTGATTTGCACTTGAATACTAGTTAATGAGAGCGAGAATATGAGTCTTGGTTAATAGGAAGGAGTGCATCTATATATGAGTAAGTAGGAGTGTTGTCTCTCGACATGTGTACTGTTGTCATGGTTATTCCATATTGTCTATACATGTACATATGGACATTCTTAACTAGTTTAGTTAGTGTTATAAATTATAGAATATATATATACACCTAATACTTCTTTATAGACTATATTGTATGTGTATATTCCTTTCATTTGTTTGTGTTGACATGAAAATCCCCATTGAGATTGCAACAGATAGTTGACCATGTGAGCATTTATGTTGTGGCAGATACAATCCAACATTCATGATCATTTGTCTCTATGCTTTATTTATCATCATTGCAAAGCATAGTTGAACTGAAAAATTATTTTCAAATAAATTAATTTTAAAGGATATCCTGCATTTTCAGATGGTAAAAGTTGTATTCTTGAAATGAACACATGCTTGCCAACAGATTGTTCCATTGCATATATCCCTTTGAAGGATTCAAATTCCTAAGTAGCACACTTGGCGCCTTTTCTTTAAGAATTATCTTATTAAGGGAAGACAAATATATGGAAGTTTCCGGTCATGTTTTTTTACACATTACTATATACTAGAGGTGTCAAATGGGGGGATTGAATTGGAATTGGAGATATTAAAATGAATTTAAATATAAATCAGGTTGGAAACTGACCTATCCAAGTTTATTTTGGGCTCAAATGAGCTAAAAAACGGGTTGGATCATGACCCGCCCAATTCGATCCGCTTAATCTCAATATTTTTTACATATTATTATTTAATTTTATAACCACAATTTAAATTTCAACTCAAGAAAATAAAAAAGAAGAAGCTACAAATGGATAGATAAGTCCTAGAAAATATAAAATAAATAGTAATTCATCATATCATTCATATATTACTAAAAATAGGAACAAAAAAAAATTGAAAGTTGAAAGTTGAAATACCAAAATATCCCTATAAAGTTGAGTTACTACAATAATGCCATAAAAAATTTATCCTTTATGAATACTAAAAATTAAATTATTCATTTATTTTGATATACAAAAATGTTACATGATAAATAGCTAATAATCCCAATATTAATAAATCTCTTCTACTTCTTTTCGTAAAGAATAAATAATTATTAAGGTACAATTACATCTTTTCTGCTTCTTTTCGTTTTCATATTAGCCTCATTTTATCTCTATACTAAACAAAAAATAACTACTCATTTTGTCTCTAATTACTTATTCAATTGCTATTCATAATATTCATAACTCTCATGTTTTTCATATTCATAACGTCCTATTATTTAATTTAAAACTTTAAGATGTCTTTGGGTATGCCTCAGTTTTTATCGATATAATTCATCTTGTTTATTTAATGAGACCCTTACCCAAAAGCATTATTTTCATTCTGTAGTTAGAATAGTGAAACACGTATCAGTATTATATTATTTGATTCATATTTTAGTTTGACTTGATGAAGAATACTCTTACATTTTGATTGATTGTGAGAGAAGGTGTAGTCAAAAACTCAAAAAATTATGTACGAACTCTATATATTTCTTTTTTCCATCTATATTTTTATGATTAAAGTCTTAAGAAGGATATGTATGTTGTAATTTTTTTTTTGTATCTTCTCTCTATTGGACTTATTTTATTTAATTTTCTATTAACTTTTGATTGTTGTAAGTTTTTTTTTTTTTTTTTTATACTCAAATTAGTCATTTGTAACTTCGTTGTTTACTGACTACTAACCAAAGTTCAAACCATATATATTTTAATAGAATTTTAATTGTTCTAACATATCTATAAAAACTTTCTTGGGACACACGTGCAATGCACGTCCAGAAACTAGTACTTTTTATATAAGAACATACATTACATCAATACAGATAAAGAGTTTTAAAACGAGTTAAAATCAGAGATTAAATTGGACTCAATTGAAGATTCTTTTAAAATGAGTTAAGGGTTGAATGAATTGAGATTGAACCCAATCTAAATTATCTTGAGCCCAACCATAAAATTCTGGACGGGTCACATATATTTGGGTTCATTTTGACACACCTACTATATACACCTATAATTATAAGTAAATAGTAAGTACATGAATAAGTAACGTAATTGACCTAATTAAAATAATATGCTAAGATGATCGGTCTGTAGAAAAGAAAAGTCGCGAGCTAATCACATGCCATATTAGACAATCCATTTACCAAGAGGAGTGAATCCTTCTCATGATCTCTAATGCCTTTCCCGTCAATGGTAAAACCTAGACTTGGAGAGAGAATGAACATACATATTAGGAATAACCTTATCGACAAAATTTTGTTTATTTTATTTGTTTTGGGGATTTCCGAATTACTTTACAAATATTATTACAAGGGAGGGGAATTTTTGTTATCGTTTAATAGCCAAGAGGGAATGTAGTTGAAGTGTTAAATAACTCTTAGACATCTGTGTTGTGGTAAAAACCTGGAACTTGGGCAGGAAAGAGTATAGGGTTTTTTTTTCCGTTCCTGTATGGATAAATAAAAGTTTTATTTGGACCAACACATTTTTCTCAATAAGTCCAATATTATGTGACATATATAAGGCTTTTTAGGTCTTATTTTTGATACACAAGAGAGAAAAATCAAAAGAGAGCCGTTTTAGAGATTGAGAGAAAGAGAAAAAAATTTCTTTTACTTCAAGAAATTTTATACTTAGGCAGTCTGCTTTAAATAAAGTTTTACGCTTCTTTAACCATTGGATCATGCTCAAATTTAAACTGAAAGTTTTTCAGCAACTGGTTCTTGAATTTCAACGGTGGAGATCAGATTTGGTTGTCTGTAGCCGCTGAGTTTTGAGCATGAACAATAGCTCTTTTTTTTGGTGAATTCTCTTCTTTCTTTCTCTAATTTTTGTGCAATCTTGTTTCGTTGTTGCTCGTTGTTTGACACTTGTTTTGTGGACAATTTTGGAGAACAATATTGTAACTCTTGGTGATTATAGTGAAGTTTTTGGTCCCATGATTTTTTACTCTTCACATCAAAGAATTTTCCACGTAAATCTGTGTGTCTTGTGTGATTGATTTATTCTTGTCTTGTTATTTTTGTTTGGTTGATACATTTGCTGTCCATTCTTCATAGTGCTTGATTTAGTTTATTTTCTCTTGGTTCAAATTGAAAGGGAAAGTTTGTTTTATTTAAAAGTATTTATAATAGAAAAATGACTGGGTTTTTGAAAAAAATCGATCAAACTTATTATTTAAGAAAAATCGAATTTCCAAAAGAACAGAGACGCCACTTAATTTTTAGTAAAAATCAAGAAAAATTAAAAGATTTCAAAAGATTTAAACAGATAAAATCTATTGAAAATAAAAGGGTTCGAAGTTCAATGTACATTCCGAGAAGGTGTTAGGCCCTCAAAATGCCCGCTAACTCGCGGTTGACCGGCGATTTGACTAAAAATGATTTTGACTAATTTTAAAATTTTAACTAAGTAAAAAGAACTCATAACGACTTTGACTAATTTTGAAATTTTAGCTAAGTAAAAGAACTCATTTATTTTAACTATTTTTTAAATTACTATTATTTATATATATTTTATTATCATTTACTTATCATTGTTTTAATTATCTTCAAAGGAAGTAGGACTAAAGGGGATTTTCCTAAAAGGAAATAAGTAAAGCGTTGACAAGATTAACATTAAAAATAAAAGCTAAGTAATAAAATATATATACTTTAATTTGGAAAATAAAATGAAATAACCATTCTTGGGAATCTAATTAAATTAAACCATAAGATAATCAAAGTGTTAGTCAAAAACTACAAGATATAGCAAACATCATATATTTAAGATAAATAGCTATAATTTACTTATTTTATATTGTATGGATATAATTAAATATGAAATAGCAAAGTTAATTAATTACACATGAATAATTATTTCTTTTCAATTTTATATGTATATTAACAAATATTAAACAACAAAGTAATTAATACACGCATAATCAATTATGTTGGGCATGTTTTACGGTGTTGGTTTTCATGTTTACCCTCTTCAATGTTTTCTCTTTCAATATTCATATATCATCGATTTTTGTTTATTTTTTTCAAAAATCCTTTTGATTGACTATCCTTTTGCATGATTGTAGGAGTGATTTTTGTGATTCATCTTCATTAAGTATATTTTAGTTACATTTTTTCTTGTTTTTATAAATATTATATTTGTATATATCTGTATGTTTCATCTATTTTCATAGGGTTTCGATTAGAGATTTAATTTTTTCCATTACAATGGTGGAAATCAGTTTGAGATAATCTTTTTGTGTGTGTTTGTGTCATTCAATTTCTACAGTTTCAATTAGAATTAACCAAAAGGAACTCCAAAACTTTTTACTCTAATGACAGACTAAACAAAGCACCATCTTTTGCTTTGTATTTGTAGTCATTTGTATATTGAATCAAAACACTATGTTTGTTCTGAATTTGTATTCATATATTTTGTATTCAAATGTAAATATTTGTATTCATCTGTATTTTGTATTCAAATGTAAATATTTGTATTCATCTTTATTTTGTATTCAAATGTAAATATTTGTATTCATCTTTATTTTTGTATTCAAATGTAAATATTTGTATTCATCTTTATTTTGTATTCAAATGTGTGTGTATATATATATATATATATATATAAACGTATTCATAAATGTATATGTATTTTGTATTCAAATGTAAATATTTGTATTCATCTTTATTTTGTATTCAAATGTAAATATTTGTATTCATCTGTATTTTGTATTCAAATGTAAATATTTGTATTCATCTGTATTTTGTATTCAAATGTGTATATATGTAAAACGTATTCATAAATGTATTCATTTGTATTTATATTCAAATGTAAGTACTAAATACATTATAAATGAAAGCAAATTAATAGTTATATAATTGTGTTTTCTCTATATTTGTATTCAAATATAAGTATCGAATACATTATAAAGTAAAGTCGATTGATAGTTATAAATTTAGATTCATTTGTATCTGTATTCAAATATAGATTTCAAATACAATATAAATAAAGTCTACTTAACTATTATATTATTGTATTCATGTGTGTTTTTATTCAAGTGCAAGTATAAAATTAACATAACAAAAAGACTAGTTGACTGTTACATAATTGTATTCATATGTATTTATATCTGTATACTATTTTCATCTACATGTCTTTATATATACAAAAATAATTTTGAGATATATTTTTTCAACATACAAGTGTTCTTGTTTTTCATTTTTTTTTGTACAGAGTTTGCATCTTCGGTTTTAATTTTTTGACTTTTCAAAATAAACAATGTTAGACTGTCACTTTAGACTACATATTCAAACTGGCAGATTTTTAGGAGTGATTTTAGTTGTTTAACATATCTAAAAATATCTTATTTAGTGCATTATAATTATAAATGTATTATTGTATAAATAATTTTTTTTTTAAAAATACAGCTAGATATAGACATAAATTGTAGTCATTTTTGGTAAATAACATACTTATAGCTATTGAACTTCAATAACCCTATAATTATAGTCATTTTTGTAAGTTACTCTAAACAATAATGGGGAGAAGGAAGAAGTATTTGAACTTGGGCCTTTTTTTTACCCAAATCCAATTAAATTGGGCTTTGGCCCATCTTATAAAAATCAGCCTTTAATCAATTTGGGCCTGTTGTAACTTCATTTGGTGCTTTCAGAACCTGTATATACCAAGTGTATATTGATGTATACAGGTCACATTTCGGTCTATTTTCGTGTATATTGGACCGTATATCGAACATAGACAGTCTGATTCAAACTTCCAACACTTGTATCGTCATTTCAGACATGTATATCGCTGTTCTTTCTATGTATACTTGTGTATACACTTGTATACATCGTGTATACTACCCTCTTTGGGTTTTTGAGGCCTACAAATTAAATTTCCAGCCACCTGTATTACTTTCCACCTGTTCATCAATTTCTTTCACTCGGAAATGGGGGTTAACTCGATTGAAAAAAAATGTAATTGGGCCTTTATGGCCTATCCGGAATATGGGGAAAAAGATTGGGGTCCAAGAGGACTCCGGTGGTATCACATGCAACAAAAATGAAATAAATAAATTAGTGGGACCTCACTTCGTTAAGTCTAGCAAATATGTATTTTAAACAATCAAGTAGCATAGCTAAATAGCATTAAGAGCAATGAAGGATCTCAATGTAAACAAGAAAGTAACACTTAAATTTATTGTTAACAAAGTAAACATTTTAATCTACTATGCAACTTATTTCAAGTGTAAAATATTCATTTCCATCAATATGGGAAATAGAACACGTAAGAAAAATGAGGAACCTAAATTACAAACTTTGACTTGAAGACTACACCCATAGCGTCAAAAAAATAAAAATAAAAGAAAAATAGAAAATAAAAATAAGAACTTATAACATAATGTGACCACTAATCACTTAAGCATGATGGACGTATTTTTTAAAATACAGACTATGAAAAAGGGTAACATGATAGCCATAACACATGAAATAAACATATCCATACAGAAGATATACACGAATACATTATAATCTAAAAAAAAAAGACGGACCTCTTAAATATCCTAATCCACTGATATGTTAGAGCTATAAAGGAACAATCTTCATCCAAGATAAACAGTGGGAGACCAATTCATTATCATATTAAATATGAATCCAACTAGATAGCTTCAGTATGTACAAAAAAAAAATGCACCCTTAAATATTTTAGATTTTCTAACAGAGACATTGGAATAAACACAATAACCCAAACACACTCGTAGTGAATCTAATTATCATACTAATTTAACTATTGATGTGAGGTCAAAATACATATTTTTAATCATTATTTGCCTCACATTTAGTATTTATATTTGTCCTTTATGAGCATAAATTTTATGGATTGTGCTAAATTGTGTATTTTATTTGTAGGATTAAATTGATGGAAAATTGGAGATGTTTGGAGCTAAAACGAATTAAAGATGAAAAGTTGAAGAAGGAAATTAAGCAGACAGCTTAATGGAAATAAGTTAATATAATATTAATATAATTTATATGCAAATAAGGAAAGAAAAACTTACCTGCTGGTCCACGTATCAGGCAGCAACATCGAAGAAGTTACACGCACAAAATTGGAAGCTACACGCCGAGAAAAAGGAATCCAATTCCTTTCGGGTTTTGATTTCCTAATTTGTTTGGACTCAATTATTTTATTTAGGGTTTCCTACATCTATAAATAGGGCATGGAAATAATTATGAAGGGGGCCAAGAATCAAGATACAAGACATAATATAAATTTTCTTCTAGCTTAGGAACTTTGGAAGAGCCGCCGTGGAGGCCGGAGAATTGTGGTTTATTTTTTCTTCTTCTTTATTATTTATTTGTATTCGTGATTAATAAAAGATAGTTTAGCTATTGTTCTTAACTTTTTATGATTAACACAAGCATATTTATTTTAATAAATTTTAATTGTGTTCTTGAGATAATGAGTAGCTAACTTTCATAACTAGGGTTGTGGGAACCATAAGCGATTAACAAAGTATGAATAGTAAATAAGCAATTCTTGACTAGTATTTTGCATGCATTGATAATTCTTTCGTTTAGAAGTCTTTTTAACGGTGGCCAACGTTAGAACTCGCCTTGTTACTACTTGCCGGACCAAGGAGGTAATTAACAAGAAAAGAATTATCAACATAGATTTAGTGTGATACTATCTAATAGGCTAGTGTCGATTGGTGCGAAGTAATAACTAAGCCAAACATCGATTATGATGTTTAATATGAGGTAAAGGTAAGGGTTAGTAAATTATACACACGTAGCCGGACCAAGGTGCGGGGTGAAATTCTCTAGATGCCGGACCAAGGATTTAGAGATACCTAACTTATCACTTTGCATGTAATACACTAGAAAATGATTACTATTATTAGAATTACTGCGTTATGAGCTTATGGGGAACACATTCCTAGTTACTTTTAATAATCTGAATATAAATAAATACTTAGTTCAAAGCTATCTTTTTATTGTTTTTATTTTATTTTATTTCAATTTAAATCCCCCATTTTTATAACGACTATCGAGTTAAATATTTACTATTGACAATATTCTTCCATATTCTCTGTGGGATCGACCCCGACTCATAGTTGGGTAAATAGATTGCATACGATCGTTTATATTTCTTTTCAAGAAGTATATTTGAACGTTATCAAAAATGGCGCCGCTGCCGGGGAATATGGCTTAGAAATTTTCTTTAGTATTTATTTTGACTTGTAGTTTTTTTTTGTTTCTTAGGATTAGTTTAAATTTTTTTTTTTATTTATTATTATCATATTTCTTTTACTCTTCTTGAGATGTCATCTGAAAAAATATGTTGTGAAAAGTGTTCTTGCAATTCTTGCCCTTCTGATTTTATGGGTTCGTATAAGTTAGTCTTTTTTTATCAACTAGATGAGTTGTATGGGGACATGGAAGATTTGTTAATACTTTGCTATAAATCAATATGTAAGCGCAATTCTGAATATAAATTTGAATTTGATCTCTATTATTTAGATATTGAGTTGAGTGCAAAGATTAAATCATATGAAACCCAACAATTTAGTAATAATATGTGTGAGGAAGAAAAAATACTTATAAGTCAACTTGAAGAGCTAAGAGTGGAGGGTCAATTGCTTGATTATACTGTTATTGATGTTGTCACTGTTGAGAAGAGTGCACTAGAGTTATGTAATGAAGTAGATAATATTATTTTTAAAAACTCTAGTATGTGTAAATATGAGGATGTAAAAAATAATGCAATTCATAAGGTAGGGCGCATTGGACCTCATTCCAATCATTTTTCTACATTATGTTTAGATGATGAGAAATTAATCGAGCCATCTGAGCCTATAGAAGAGTGTATGGAGGAGGAACAATGTGTCTATATTCTTGAATTTATTGTTCCAAGATCAGAGAATTACATTCCTCACTTAGGATCCAAGAAGTGCATAATGCAATATCTATTGCTTGGGACCTTTATTTTTATACCACCACCTCTTGACCGTAATAGAAAAATTGATTCAAAATTGGGGGTGCAATTCATATCTTCAAAGTGGAAGGAAAAATAGTAAAATTGATGGTGTCGTGCCGCGACGTTAAATTAAGCGCTTATTGGGAGGCAACCCAATTAGTAGTTTAACTTCTTATTTTATTTTATTACTATCATTTTTTTTTCTTTTCTTGTTTTTGCAGATTAGGGTAAGTCTGAGCCAAGGAACATGTTTGAGTTTAATTGTGGGGTGTGTTCAACCCTTGATGAAAATAAAGAGGACATGCTACTAGCTAGGTCATGAGACCTCAGGGAGTTTTTCTAACCCTTGTTTTAAATTTTATTTAATGCTTTGGGGACATAGCATCTTTTTAAGTGTGGGGTGGAGGAATAAATTCCTAGTTTTTACTGCTTTATTGAGTCTTTTTTTTTATTAGGATGGGTTCCTTGGCTTTTGTTTTCGGTTCTTTTCCCGAGGATAGTCCCTTTGAACCGAGTGTTTTTATTTTTTTTTTAAATTTTATTTTATTTTGGAGAGAAAAGAAAAGACCCTTTTGAGTTATGTGATACTTACTATTTGGGCCTAATTTTTGAGTAGTACTTTCTTGTGAATGCTTGATTAAAAAAAAATGCAGACTCTTTGACATCTAAGCTCATGGTTGTGACTTTGTATATAGCTTATTTTATTTTGTAGTTTGTTATGACCTTGTCTCTCTTAGAAGTGGAATTGATCCATCTTGATTGATACTTGTGCCATGTGTGGTGAGACATTGTTTATTCCATGTTTTGCATCTTAGTCTAGAACTTGCCCTGCATGTCATTGAAACGAAATAAAAAGTGTTGTTTGTTTAGGAGATGATAATAGGCTTTCTTTGTTTATCTAGTAAAGTTTTGCCTTTTCAGATATTTTATCACTAGTTAGCCCTTTTGAGCCTGTAGCCTTTTATTGGTAGCCATATTTTGCCCTTACCTATTTTGTTGAATCCCTAGTTTTTGCACCTTGCTTCCTTGAGCATTATAGCATAGACTTATTCTAATTATCAATTATGAAAAAAAGGGATGATTGAGTAATCAATGATAGCTACAAAGTGCTTATAAGCCCTCTTTGAAAAAAAAAAAAAGAAAAAAAAAAGTGACATAAAAAGAAAAAAAAAAGTTACTTTGATGATGGCCCTGGTCCTTCCAAGGATATTGTGCACCTTAACGCATGTAAAATACGTAAGTTGAGGGTGGCTATTATGAAGGGAAACTTAAAAAAAAAAAAGAAAAAAAAAGGGGCTTAAAACATTTTTGAGAGGATGAGAATTACTTGTGAAATGATTGTTGAAGAGAGGACTGAAAATAAAGAGAAGAAAATAATGGGTTATGAAGTCTAAAATTGCAAAGTGCTTAAGGAAGTGTAAGTCACTATTATATAGTTTTCCTACTCATCCCTTAGCCTACATTACAATCCATTAAAGTCCTATTTGATTCTATTCAAGCATGTTTAATTAGTGGAGATGTACATAATGGGCAAGCATATGGTTCTTTGTGCATACATGTGTATTTTCTTCGTGAGTGTGAGAGTGTTCTTTGATGCCAAGTCCTTAATTTATATTCAATCTTTTGATTTGAGTGTGTGGACTATTTCTTCTTGTGAGGGCACTTGTTTCATGATAGATAGGTGATTTTATTAACTTTCTTTGATAAGAGTAGGTGAGCAAACTTAAATTTGATGAGTTCAAAGTCCTTCTTTGAGGTTAGGAGGTTAGAGGATTGTTGTTTATTTGGATGTCTTGCATGATGATTGAGAAGTCTACTTGATGTTTTGAAATTGGTATACGACCTAATTGTTTGTATTAACCAAAGTGATGACATTGCTAGTATGATTTTTTTTGGGGATGAGCTTTAATGTTTGCTCGAGGACGAACAAAAGTTTAAGTGTGGGGTGTTGATGTGAGGTCAAAATACATATTTTTAATCATTATTTGCCTCACATTTAATTTAAACTAATCCTAAGAAACAAAAAAAAAACTTGTGCCAAGAGTGGGTGAGAATCATTGACTGTTCATACAGTTTTGTGCAAAACTAGAACTTGCCCGGTTAGTCCTGCTAAGACAATTCAATCCAGAGGATAGGAAGTGATCATAGGCCGTTGTTCTGAAAAATCCATAAAGTGCCTAGAAGGATCCAACCAAATGAAATAACTGTTCCCTTTGATCCCACTTTGAGCCTAAAAATAAATCATTTCTTTCTAAAACCCCGAACTCACTTTCCCATAATCTACTATGTTGGCCCCGGTCCCTCCTTGGACATGTGCACTTTGACTTAAGCCAAAAGCCTAAGTTGAGGGTGGCTAATGTAAAAAGTAACTTCAATCTTGGTCCTGACTTGACATCGGGTATTGTGAACCTCAACTAACGGAAAATCCATAAGTTGAGGGTGGCTATGCAAGAGGAAACTGAAAGAAAAATGGGGATGAAAAGAGTGAAAAAAAAAATTAAAAAAAAAAAAAGAAAAATAAATAAATAAATTTGGGGGAAACGTAAGGAAAGGATGTGAATTATTCAAAGAGAAAGGAGCCATTAAAAGGAATTGAGCTTCAAAGTTTAAAGTCATTTCCGTGATTGAAGAAAATCAAAGGAAAGCGGTAAAACAATAACATGACAAGGAGGGCAGAAGGTCGCTAAACAGTACCCAAATGTACCACACCTGACCCTGAGCCTACGTTACAAGCCAATAAAGTCCTATAGTGATCCTGGAGTCTAGTTTGAAAAGTCTGAGCAGTGAAAATAAGGGCAAGCTTATGGCAGTAAGCACAAACTGTATTTGAAATTACTTCTGAGCGTGAGTGTTGAATAAATCCTTGTACCATGAATGAAATCGAATTTTTTACTAAAAGAGGATTTCGTTTGAAGTAAGGGCACTAGTTCCATTGTTGGAAAGTTGGTATCTGGGTGACAGTGAGAAGGTGTCTGTTGTGTGTTAGTTGGTTGGTCTGTGTCATGATGGGATCCACATGAGTTGGCTTATCGAGTCTAAAAGAACGAATGTGCACCCGAACAATGAGGAGGTTGAGAGCCATGTGATTGCTTGAGTTAGAAATTCTTGCTTCTATACAAGTGTCGTTTAGAGTTCTAGTGCGTCGCTTGAGGACAAACAACGAATTTAAGTTGAGGGTGTTGATATACCGTGAGTTTACGGTATTTCTAATACATTTCACTTACAAGTTGTGTGTGTCTAGGGCCTTTTTATATTGGTTTTTATGTATTCTATCATGTTTTGCAGGAAAGGTGTTCAGGCGCGGAAGTTTAGAGACAGCTGAAGGAAATGCAGAAAAAGGCATCCACGGAGGTCATCTACGGACCGTAGTTCCATTCACGGTCCGTAGGTGATGACCGTAGACCTGCAGGAATGTGTGGAGGATAAATCAGGGAAATCTGACCAAGTGTGGAACCACGGTGCCCATTTACGGTCCGTAGATGGATCTACGGACCGTACTGTTGATCCGTAGGATGAGACTGTGAGGGTTCCAGTACCTGATTTTTGAAGATTCTAAGTATGGAGCTACGGAAGGGATTGACGGACCGTAGATCGATCTACGGTCCGTGCTGTTGGTCCGTCGTTTGCTTCAGAGAAGCTGATTTTTGGATGCCGAAATATTTTCTAAGTCCCGAGTGACGAAAGGGACTTACGGACCGTAGATCAATCGACGGTCCGTAAGTCAGTCTCGTGGATCGAAGACGCGTACCTGAACAAAACTTTCCTTAATTTGTTTCCTTTTTTATTTAGGATTTGTTTTCTATAAATAGGACATGTAAACCTCGTTTTTGGGGGTTAGACACTATTATTCTATTTTTGCTGTGTAACTTTGGAGATTAAATTGCAACCCTAGCAATTATTGATTTCCCAAGTTCGTTTTGAAGATTTTGGCTTTGCAATTCAAGTTAATTTTCTGGGTTTACTATTCTCTTTACGTAAGTTCATGATTTCTCTATCTACAATTATGAATTGTGTTCTTGCTAATATGAGTAACTAAATCCACAACTAGGGTTGTGGGAACCATGATCAATTAACAAAGTATGAATAGTAAATAAGCAATTCTTGACTAGTATTTTGCATGCATTGATAATTATTTCGTTTAGAAGTCTTTTTTAACGGTGGCCAACGTTAGAACTCGCCTTGTTACTACTTGCCGGACCAAGGAGGTAATTAACAAGAAAAGAATTATCAACATAGATTTAGTGTGATACTATCTAATAGGCTAGTGTCGATTGGTGCGAAGTAATAACTAAGCCAAACATCGATTATGATGTCTAATATGAGGTAAAGGTAAGGGTTAGTAAATTATACACACGTAGCCGGACCAAGGTGCGGGGTGAAATTCTCTAGATGCCGGACCAAGGATTTAGAGATACCTAACTTACCACTTTGCATGTAATACACTAGAAGAGGATTGCTATTACTAGAATTACTGCGTTATGAGATTATGGGGAACACGTATACCCTAGTTATTTCTTTTATCTTGATAACAACCAAAGTTGAGTTTAATTATTGATTACAATATTTTGTATTACTATTTGTTTCACACAAGCACAACCCCCCTTTTTATTACTTGTTTCTGGAAATAATTTGACTAATCGAATATAATTGTCGGTTAAAAGTAAAGTCTAAACCATTTTCCTCGTGGGATCGATCCCAACCTACAAGTTGGGTTCTTTACTTGATAACGATCGCTTATGCTTCTGAAAAGAGGTGTAATTTGAGCGTATCAAATTTGAACTGGGTAATCTGATAATCTGATAATGAAACTTGTGCCAAGAGTGGGTGATAATGTTGGATTAACCTATACATACACGCATCATGTAATGTATGATCTAAACCGAATCAGAAACCCAATAAGAAAGTCATACGAACAAACAAAATAAGAGCAAGATGGACTGACAACCAACAACATAACTCATTCGAGATATTGGACTAATCTAGTAGCATTAGACCAAAACACATAGCATTTGATGTCGAGATAAAAATAAAAAACAAAACTAATTGAAACAACCCAAAAAAAAAAGAAAAAAAATATAAAAAATAGATTTCTAAGGCAAAGAGCTAAACCAACTAGTTTAATAGGAAAGAAAATACCTCTTTTTGAGCAGGAATTGGGAAACGAGCTGAATGAGAACGAGCTTTCACTACCAAGACCCGACTCCGAGGGTTCCGATGAACTCGTTTTGGAAAAGAAAATAGAACCTAAACACTCCGTAATGTTTTGTGGACCTTTTGGTCTATTTTCGCCTAAAAAAGCCTATGTATTTCACTGATAACTCAAAAGTTTTTTTAACAATTTTTCTCTCCAGCCTCTTTTTTTTTCCAGCGCCCCCCAAAGAAATGAGGAAGAGGGGGGATTTAAAGGGGAAATCTAGGGTTCGAAAATGGGGGGAAAGGGATCAAAAATCCGGATGAGACAAGGCCCATTTCGAATTTCAAAACTCCAAAAATCTTTCACCAATTTAGGGAGACCTCTTTTTCTAAGATTTTCGCCCTTTTTCGGAAGAGGAAAGGGCGAATACACGTGACTGTTGTTGCTCTGTTAGTACTATGGAGAGAGTCGTTGAGGAAGGAGATGGGGGTGCGTGTTTTGGGTCGATTTCTGAGTTTCGCGTCTGGTCACGCGAGGGAGAAGAAAAGTGTCCTGGAGTCGGGTGGGTGCTGTTTTGCGTATGTATGGCTGCTGTATTTGCTGGGATGGACATTGTACGTTGTTGTTATTATTTTGGGTTAAAATTGGTGGGTTGTGAATTAGGAATAGAAGTTGGGGGAATGGGCTGGACTTTGTTGAATGGATTAATGTTTGCTAGCAATTGAATTGCTGTTAAACGAGTTGGACCTGGGAATAAGCTGCTGAAAGGTGGCCCATACTTTGGTCTATTAAATGGGTTGAATGAAGGGTTAGATTAGGCTAAAATTGTGATAGGAACTAATTGACAATTTAACCAAGCGGATTAAAAGGGTAGCCAAATGAATTAATTTTAGATGAATTAACATAATTTATTTGTGAGCTTTTTTAATCTTAATGACATAAGATAATTAACTTAATTATAAGCTAATCGATTTTCATATGAACTAATTAATTCCAAAATTAAGACTACGATTCAAACTAAAACTAAATTAATGTAATATTTATTTTAACAAAGCAAAAAGAAATAAAAAATATTTTGGTACGATTTTCAAACATTTATAAAATATACTAATTACATATATAATTATATGAAATATATCTATTATTCAAAAAACTGTAAAGATCGACTGAAAATACTTAAAATAACCTTGAAACTATTTGAATTATATAAATCTAATTATTCCAAATCGTTTGAAAAATTAAGAAGCTTAGAAATTAATTATTATCGGGGACGGTCAAAATTGAGTGTCAACAACTGTCCCTCGTTTGATTTGGATTGATGTAAGAAATTCGAGGAAAATGAAATTGACTAATCTTAATTTTGACCGACCACGTCCTCATCTTTTGGAAAAGGACTTTGGTACGGACTTTAGGAATTATGGCCGAATCCCGGAAGTGGGTCTCCTACATATCTCAGGCTATATGAGAATTCAGGCCACTTGTAGTTCAATACGCTTGATTTAACGCATAATTTTGAAAGAATTCAATAGCGATCCAATATCGAATTATGAAGAAATCAGAATGCTCGGAAATAAGATTTAAGAGCGAATGTTGGAATACAGCCGAGTTTTCAACACTGAACCCGCCTACATATCCATCGACCTAGGGAATCAGGCTACTTGTAGTTCGACTCTATCGGTTGAAAAGGAAATCTATTATGCAAGATAACCTTTGGTTCTGGAAAAGTGACAAAGCAAGTCGAGTATGAAAAAGAGGCTTGCAACCTCTTAGCCATGAATGTGGCACGCTTCACGTCCATAATTAAGAAATTACACGGACATAATTCCCAAAGCTCTTGGCACATTTGTCACTCAGATTGGAAAGCCGCTTTCGGTAGACACCAAAAATTTCTGAAAGTAAAACTAAAACCGACAAACCTAAGAAAAACCCACATGCCTTCTGATAGGGATGTGGTTTGATTGTGGTGGAAGTCGCTCCTCTGCTCGCGTCCTAAGAGTTTGACACTCTTCTTTGGACTATGTCCCAGTTCGCTGCTAAGAAAAAGGTCCACGTTGTGCTGCATCCTTTTTGATGTCGTCCGCACCTGTGGTTTGTTTTGGAGATTCATCCTTTCGGATGCTCTCGACAAAGATTGAGATAAAACTCATTAGCATAAAAATGCAATTCAAATGGGAGACAATGTCTTTTACCGTGTTGACACTTAATTTCTCTCCTTGAACGTTTGACGTCAACTCCATCGGATTTGACGTGAAGCAAATAAAGCTTGTGTCTCATATTTACAATATAATCTTTAGTGTACTCTTCCTTTGATGTCAAAGTAATAAAGTAGGTTGATGTAATATGTTGACAGTTCTCTTGATGTCGTTGTCAATATATATATATATATATATGTTTAATTAATAAAATCAACCTCAAGAGGTGAGTTTATATATATATATATATATATATATATATATATATATATATATATATATATATATATATTTAAATTTATTAAATTAAACTTTTGTTTATATGTAGTTAAATTTTATATATATATATATATATATATATATACATATATGTATATATATGTATATATATATGTACATATATACATATATATTTAAATATATATGTATATATGTATACATATATATGTATATATGTATACATATATATATACATATATATACATATATATTTAAATTTATTAAATTAAACTTCTGTTGATATGTAGTTATATATATATATATATATATATATATATATATATATATATAATCAACCTCTAGAGGTGAATTTATATTAAAATAAATTAATAAATACCAACCTAAAGAGGTCGGTATATTTAAATTATTATTTTATTTAAATAATATCGACTTCATGATGCCAATATTTATTAAATATTTTAAAATGTAGATAATTATTTTTAAAAATATCGACATCCCGAGGTCGGTAAATTAAAGAGTTCTCTTAAAAAAAGAAAGACAATATAAGTCTTACTCCTAAACACCAATTCTCAAAACCTAAGTCCATTTTCACTCCCCACTCCAGATCCACCCCCGACCCACCCCCATCGGCGCCGATCCCCACCCATCCCCGACCGGCGCCACGCCGCCATCCCCGACCGCAGCCACCCACCGTCGCAGCAGCAGAGGACATCGTGGCAGCTGCAGAGGAAGTGACGCCCAGCAGAGGAAGTCACGCCCAGCCTCCATTCCGACCGGCGCCGCCTCCATCTCGACCAGCACCTCCATCCCCGACCTTCTTAGTGAAGGTGAATTTTTAGAACCTCCATAATAGATTACTTTTGTTTCTATTTAGTTGAAGTATCTCAAAATTAGAGTACTAATATACTTAGTTTTATTGATTGTTAGTTTGATTGATTGTTAGTTAGTAAGTGAATGATTTAGGGTTTTTGATTGTTAGTTTGAATTAGGTATTATTTGATTGTTAGTTTGTGTTTGTTGATTGTGAATTGAAAATTTTAATGTTAGGGTTAGTTTGAATTAGGGTATCTTAGGATTTGTTTGAAATTCGGTATTTCTTAAGTTAATTAGTTTGATTTTGGAATTGTAAGATTAGATTGAATTAGGGTATTTAAGGAGTTGTTTGAACTTGGGTATTATTTGAGTTAGTTTGAATTATTATTGAGATTTTAGGACTAATAGTTTGAATTTGGGATTAGGAATAGCTAGCTAATTTGAATTTAGAATTTTAGTACTAGTTAGATTTTGGGATTTTAGGGCTAGTTTGAATTTGTGATTTTAAGATTAGTTTGAATTTTGAATTTAGGACTAGTTTGAATTATTATTGAGATTTTAGGAATACTAATAGTTTGAATTTGGGATTTTAGCACTATAGTTTGATTTTTGAATTCTAGGAGTACTTTCAATTTGTGATTTTAAGACTAATTTGAATTTGGAATTTAGGACTAATAGTTTGAATTATATTTGATATTTTAGGACTAATTTAATAGTTTGAAGTTGGGACACTAGCTAGCTAGTTTGAATTTAGAATTTTAGGGATTTGAATTACAACTTAATTAGAACTTATAATAAATTATAACTTGAATTTACTATAAATTGAACTTAATTAGGAATATGAACTTGAAATTATAACTTGAACTTGGAACTAATTAGCTTGAATATATAACTAGTTAAGTTTAGAAATTATATATGAACTTGAATTGAAACTTGAACTTATTAAAACTTGAGAATATATATATATATATATATATATATATATATAAACTAATATTCTTGGATATGAAGTTTATATTTAACTAATTTAAGAACTTTTCGTGCTAGGCAACTGAGGAAGCTCAACATGTAAAAAAGTTGATACAGGACTATTTTGCTTCTTTCATCAAAGTTGGAGATAAGGTTGGTGCTTCTAAATTTCTCAAGTTCAAGTACAATTGTTTTGAATAATGTGTTTGTGTCCATCTAGTATTAATACTTGACTTTAATGCTAGTAATTATAATTGATTGTTTGTTAGTATATTATTGTTTTTGTTTGTTGGTTGTGTTATTCAATTGTTAATTTGATTTGATTATTGTTAGTTAGGTATAGATAATTGAAGATTTTTATTTTAAGGTTTTTTTAAAAAGAAATTAGGCATTTTTAAATTGGGCATTGTTAGTTAGTGAAGAATTAGCATTTTTATATTTTAGAACTAGTTTAAACTTGAGAATATGTAATTTGAGGTTAAATTGAGATTTTTTTGGATTTGATTTTAGGACTAGTTAGTAAAGTGTTAATTTGAAGTTAGAAATTAGTAATTGAAGTGTTATGAGTAGAAGATGAATGTTTGAATGTCATGAACTTAATTAGAATTTGAAGTTGAACTTAGAATTTGAACGTAAACTTAGAACTTGAACTTGAAATTAGAACTTGAACTTGAAATTAGAACTTGAACTTGAACTTGAACTTAGAACTTGAACTTGAACTTGAACTTGAACTTAGAATTTGAAGTTAAACTTAGAATTTGAACTTAGAATTTGAACTTAGAACTTGAACTTGAACTTGAACTTAGAACTTGATCTTGAACTTGAACTTAGAACTTAGAACTTGAACTTGAACTTGAACTTGAAATTAGAACTTGAACTTGAACTTAGAACTTGAACTTGAACTTGAACTTGAACTTGAACTTAGAATTTGAAGTTAAACTTAGAATTTGAACTTAGAACTTGAACTTGAACTTAGAACTTGATCTTGAACTTGAACTTAGAACTTAGAACTTGAACTTGAACTTGAACTTGAACTTGAACTTGAACTTGAACTTGAACTTAGAACTTGAACTTGAAATTAGAACTTGAACTTGAACTTAGAACTTGAACTTGAACTTGAACTTAGAATTTGAAGTTAAACTTAGAATTTGAACTTAGAACTTGAACTTGAACTTAGAACTTGATCTTGAACTTGAACTTAGAACTTAGAACTTGAACTTGAACTTGAACTTGAACTTAGAACTTGAACTTGAAATTAGAACTTGAACTTGAAATTAGAACTTGAACTTGAACTTAGAACTTAGAACTTGAACTTGAACTTGAACTTGAACTTGAACTTAGAATTTGAAGTTAAACTTAGAATTTGAACTTAGAACTTGAACTTGAACTTAGAACTTGATCTTGAACTTGAACTTGAACTTAGAACTTAGAACTTGAACTTAGAACTTGAACTTGAAATTAGAACTTGAACTTGAAATTAGAACTTGAACTTGAACTTAGAACTTGAACTTGAACTTAGAATTTGAAGTTAAACTTAGAATTTGAACTTAGAACTTGAACTTGAACTTAGAACTTAGAACTTGAACTTGAGAATTCTTTGTTTGATTCCTAGCTAGTAGCGGCGGCTGGATTTTCGCTAAGGGGTTCAAGCTCAACATGTACGATGTATACATAATGTTTTGTTGGACCTTATATGAATTAGGAACCCATTTCGCCCCTCTTGCTCCTCCCCTGGTCCTAGCTACAACACTCACAACACTCAGTATGATCCCATCTGCTCTAGACTTGGTGTGCAGGTTAACTTGTCTGCGCAGTAAATAAGTCAAGGTACACACAAGTTAGTGCTAACTCCACTAATCATTCCCCTAAAAAAGTAAAAAAAGAAAAAGAAGACAAAACGAGAAGTAGAAGGATATATTGACACAAAAAATACTTAAGGGTACTATAAAGTATAGAAATTTATCTAGTTGGTACAAGCAAGTTTTTGTTGAAATGATTGGAGTGAATTGATATTTCTTCGCCTTCAGAGGCGGAGTCAAGGTTTGAAATTTATATGTTTGAGACTAGAGACTTAAGTTATAGGGTTTTAAATTAATAGTATAAACATATTCAATGAAACTTTTATACAAATTACACGGTTTGAACCAAAGCTGCTGGGTTTGGCCAAATCCGTAACCAAAATGCTAGCTTGCTTCTGCTCTCCTTTTTGTGTCTGTTAGTGACTGATGATATAAGATTAGAAAGTTAAGGTAGGCAAGACTGGTAACTAGTTCAAGAAATGACTGGAATTTCTATTGGTAGATTGCGTGTTAGATCTTCTATTTGTCTTGTTTGAAAGTGGAGAAAATAAGCACGAGTAATGGTATGCAGTGACAAAAATCATTTGGTTTCAAAACTTGAGTCTTAATCTGACAAATTTTGAGAAGTGTATTTCATCTTCTCTTCCTCATTTGCTTGGCTGTTTAGTATGTAGTCATATTTTGTAGTGTATGTTCATGGTTTCTTGTCCTTGGATAATAATAGATGCTGCTGCTGTTACTGGGTTTTTGAATGTTCTGTCGAGGGGTTGTGAGCTGGTGAAGATACTTGTGAGTGGAAATCTTAAGTGGTGAAGGTACTTGCTAGCGGAAATCTTTTCTGTTTTAATTTAGGCAACATGGACCACGATACACTTGGAGCTTCACAAGGTATTTCGGCTTTAGGTCTCCATTCTGCCAATCGTGTACCCCTGGTCTTCTAACAATATTTCTGTTTGTTCTGAAAACGATTAATTTATGTGTAGGTTTGTTGCTTTTAAATTTCCAACAGATTATAGAATTGTATGTCTTTTGGTATCTGAAAGAGTTTAATTAGGGGTTTACATAAAAGTATATCATTGGAAAAAGCTAACCAAATAGTTAAAGCATGTAATATTGATCAGAAAATAGTTTAAGGATGTTGGAAATAAAAAATAATAAGGTGGGAAACGATGTGGTGGATTATCGGAGCCCAAAAAATTGGATAGGCAATATGAAAAATCAAAACGTTCCTCAAGGCTAAGTAGATAGATATTACGGTTGATGGGCTGTGTGGAATTTAAGGTGCAGGACTTGCTTGAAGTGAAGTGTACCAGTTTTCTAGAGCAGGGGGGTATCCTCAAAACACAGGAGGGCATTTCGATATTTTGCAAAACCTCCTCACTTTCTGAGAATGAAGTGCATCACCATAAAATTAAGGGTGGAAGGCTGTTGCAAAACACACTGGCATCGCCACATCAGAATGATTATCAATAAGATTAGGTAACGTCCTCTGCTTAGCAGGAGATGATGTATCTACTTGGTTAGGAAATTGACAAAATGTTCTCTTTAGCAAGAGTAAATAATGCCCTGTAGAAGTTAATAACTCCCCTCCTTCCCAAGAGAAATAACATACTCATTTCAGGAGGGTGATGAGAATGATAAGGAGAGTGAGGGTGATGAAGAATAGTTGTATCTATTTGACATTTTAGACTTCTATATTTTTAGAATTGTTTAATTTGATCGTATTTTAGTTTATTTTGAAGTTGGATGAAGTTTATTTTGAAATAGTTTGTATATGTTGAAAATATTGTGTTGTTTTGGTTGGATGAAGTTTATTTGGCTTTGGGTTGTTTTGGTATAAATATGCAGGTGGACAACTAAAAATTGCAGCAATTTGCTGCTTGTTTTGCAGCAAAAAACCGACCTTCGGAGGTCGGAATTTCAAAAATAAAAAATAAAAATACCGACCTCCGGAGGTCGGAATTTCAACATTACAAAAATAAAAATACCGACCTCTGGAGGTCGGAATTTCAACATAACAAAAATAAAAATACCGACCTCCAATGGTCGGAATTTCAACATTACAAAAATAAAAATACCGACCTCCGGAGGTCGGAATTTCAACATTACAAAAATAAAAATACCGACCTCCGGAGGTCGGAATTTCAAAAATACAAAAATAAAAATACCGACCTCCGGAGGTCAGAATTTCAACATTACAAAAATAAAAATACCGACCTCCGGAGGTCGGAATTTCAACATTACAAAAATAAAAATACCGACCTCCGGAGGTCGAAATTTCAACATTACAAAAATAAAAATACCGACCTCCAGAGGTCGGAATTTTAAAAAATGAATATTCCGACATAAAATAAAAATCGACCTCGAGAGGTCGGTATTGAATAGCGACCAAGCTTTTTCCGACCTAAGCTGGGATGTCGGTTTTAGGTCGGTATTTCAAGGAATACCGACCTCCGGAGGTCGGTATTCACAGTTTTTTTAGTAGTGATTTTGGATGAAGAAAAGTTCATATGACTTGTAATAACGCCAATTGAAGTTTGTATTAGTTTAATTTTTATTATTTATTTAATAGCTAATTTTATTATATAAATATTTTCATTAATGCAAATAAATATTTATATTTGGGTAGGTATTTGTATTTAAATTAAAGTATTGTATATGTCACAAATGTATTATCAAATTAACAAGATCTTCTAACTTCAAAATATATTATTTTAAAATAGTTCGAGTTCTTTTTTTTAAAAAATCTCACAACAAATGTGAAAATATATGAATATATAAAATGTAGTTGTTCTCTTCACATGTTCATATGACATCTAAATAATTTAATATGGAATACACATGCAAAGCACATCTGGTTAGATGACAAGAAAAATACAAAACAAATAATATCTATAACGTAATAGTAGTGAGATAAGACTAACTACATGATTGAGACTCATCAAATTGAAATAAATATATACATTATTGCATTTAACTAATAAAAAAAACCATTGACCATCTTCATAAGTTTGCGTGAATAAGAGATATATATGACGATCCACATTGAACATTCGCAAAAAAATCTGTAATATTATTTTTTGCTAAGTTTACTATTCAAATCTTCGCTTTAATAAGCAATACTATTTCCGATAACATATATTTATTGGAATTGGTAATCACGTGCAATTCACGTGTCAAAAAACTAGTTATTTAAGATAAGAAGACATAAGCACAGAAACACGATAAAAAAAAAAAGACTAAAATATAAATCTCAAAATATGATACTCCTATCCTTATTTCAGAAAATATCAATAATCCTTTTAAGATACTCTAATGAATCTCTTTTTAACAATATCAATGGAAAGCAATCACGAACAAATCAAATTTATTAAATTTGGAGATGAAGCCAACATTTTAATTTACGCATTATGAATTATTTTATTTATTTATTTATTAAATTTTAAATATTCAAATAATTAACATTATAACCAAAAAATCAAGCCATACAAGTATTGTCACCACTATGTGATTTCTCGATAATTAATTATAGAATATAGAAGAAATATATAATTAAAAACATAAATGAGAGACCATAAAATGTTTTTAAAAAGAGCAATTCGTGAATTGAGAGACAGCAACAATGAAATAACTTAGTAATTACCTAAGTGATCCTATAAATTCTTAACTATTCAAAAAAACGAATTAAGCTTAGAATTTATAATATAATTATGTTATATATTTTTTTCCTTAGGCCATACATACGGTGTACAAAATCGAATCAAATCGCAAATCGAGTCAAACCGAAAAAAAAAACCGACTAGTGGTTTGGTTTGATTTTGGAAAAAAAAACCCGACTATATTTGGGTTGGTTTGGTTTTAACTAAAAAAAACCAACCCGAGACCAAACCAACCCGACATTAGATATTTAATTTTAAAATTTTATTTTATACATAAAAATATTTACTTTGATATAATTTTAAAATATTTCTTATACTATTTCATAGTTTTTATCTTTTAATATATTAAACTTAGAATTGGAAATGGTCCAATAAAGGTTATACTTCATAGATGTTGATAATTATAATAAAACTTAAATCAAAATCAAATTATTACTAATGCAAAAAGAAAAATTAATTCAACACTAAGAATGACAATAATATTGAATATTTGTTCTTTAGTTTTACATTGGTTTAGACAATTAAAATATATAATCTAATTTTAATTTTCCCTAAATATTTAGTAATGTAACTAATGCTTATTAAACTTATTGTAGCATGATTTAGTACTTTTAAATTATGATCATTTTCATTATGACTTTGCATTATTTATTTTATATGATGATTTCATTATTATTTTTTATTGAATATTTTAGTGTCATCAGTACTCATCTCATATTTTGTGTTATTTTCTTAAGAAACACCTTAGATAATTGTATTTTGGTTGGACTAAAGAAATATTTGGAGCACAAGTTAATTATATGTTTGTATGCAAACTTTACCGAAAAATCCAAAAATCTGAAAAAATCTGAGGTTTATTAGTTTGGTTTGATTTATAAATTTAAAAATTCGACACAATGGTTTGGTTTGGTATTTGGAAAATCCAAACCAACCCGAGGTTGAAAAATTCGAAAATATCCTAATTTTATTAATTTGGTTTGGTTTATAAATTTAAAAATTTTACACAAATGGTTTGGTTTGATATTTGAAAAATCCGAACCAACCCGGTCATGTACACCCATAGCCATACGCTTTAAGAAATCTTGTGATTCGTTAAGTATTTTTTATTTTTTTATGTAAAATTACTTGCACAGATTTTTAAATAATAAAAAGGACATAAACTATCATTGCAATTTCATGAGACATAATAAATGTTAATGACTAATCTGTCATCAAGTTTATTACTAAAACTTTCAGTGCACTTATATGTTGTAACATATGTCGAGCCAACCTCAAAGAAGCATAGATCATTACACGAAAAAAAATACATTCTTATTGGATTTGCACTGTAATGATCAGACTTCTCATTTGTTTATCGTTTGTTATGTTGAATCTTGCCCTCCTACAATACACCGAGTAGATAACACAATCTATATAAATAAGAAGGAATAAGATAAGAAAAAAAAATAGTACTACTTATTTTATTTTATTTATATCGATTGTTAAACAATAAGACGCTACATGTTGATAAGAGTAACGAATTTTAATCAAGAAAAAAAAATGTCAAAGAACTTGAAAAAATCACAAGTGAAAAGGCTAAAAGACCAAATACTATCAAAAGTGAAAACAAAAGAGTATTGTGTTATTTGATTTATATATACAAAAGAGATTGAGCATTTATATTCCAAATGAATACCACATTTAATATACATTAAATTTATAGATAATGGGGTAGAGAAAGAGTGTAAGAGTAATGAACGTGATTAAGAAAGAGTAACTAATGGAATCAATAGTTGTGATAACGTTATAGTAGTAATTTGTACTGTAATTATTCATTCATTACACAAAAATATTTTTTTAAAATAGTACTGCTTGTTTTTAGGAATAAGAACAACCACTTGGGTCTTTAGCCTCTTCTATTGTGCCATAAGTTATACTACTAATATAACATTCAGACATGTAAGAACTAAACTAAAGGAAGAAACTAAGAGTAGAATCAAATATTTGTAACCATCAAATGGGCTTCATTCAGTAATCGGTTGCCCATACACACAAAATACTAACGTAATTAATGGAAGAATTTAAAGGGAAATAATTAATAGAGGATATTTATATAATTTTAATCAATATATTAAGATGAAAATGTAACGACTTGTTTCCGTCGTTATGGAAAAGCCAATGGGGAAAGAATTGGGGCTAGAAAACTTTTGAGTAGTGACTTGAAAAATTGTAGCCTAGTCCAGATTTGGCGAAAATCTGAGCCAGGTGAGGTCTAGGGAAATCTGGTAATGAATGGGGGATCCAATTATGAATTTGATCATATGAGTAGATAGCTAAGACGTTAAGGAACCCGTACGACTTTATGGAATCGAATTCGGGCGAGTAGAACTCCTGAAACTGATCTTGGCGTGAAAGGCTAGTTTTTGAACGTCAAGGATTGAAGGTGTGTTGTGAAATGGGGAATTGGAACACAAATTTCCAGGTTCTATCTCCGTGTAAGCCGCCAGGACGGGATTAATCCCGCCAGGGCGGGGCCGTTCTAAGGGGTTGAGATCTGTTGTAGCAGGCCAGTCGCGATTTAAGTCGAGGAAAAACCCCAATTTCATTATTTTTCTGCAAACTTCGTTCATAAGAGTTAAGAGATGACCCAGGACTAGTTCTTGACAGTTTTCCACAACTTTTGGTGCTAAAGGTAAGGATTTTACTCTCCTAATCCATTTTTCGATCCGTAGAGCTTAGATTCATGGGTAATTATCATTGGGGGGAGGGTTTTAGTGTGAATTTGATGGTGCTAAAAAGCCCTAGCTGCAACTTAGGATCATGGGTTTGGTCTTGGGTTATTGGGTTTGTTATAATCTAGATAATTAGACCTTAATTTATTGATCTTTGTGTTATATTAATTGTTTGTAGACCTAGAACAAGTGAAAAGAATCCGGAAAGGGAAGGATCAAGGATCTTAGGAGGATTCAAGCTTTATTTCGAGGTAGGTGATGGTTTGATTTCCTATTTATGTGATATATGCCGATTGATTACTATATTATATGCATGCGTGTATGTGAATAGGGAAATGTGAATCGAACCTAATGAAATGATTATGTGTGAACAATACATGGCATGAACCTATTACTTGATTGTATGATTTGAGTATTGTTCATTATGGATGTGATTGTGATTGTGGTCGTGCTGATTGGGTCGGGTGTCACGTTCCGACACATACATTGAATCGGGTGTCACGTTCCGACACATATATTTGATCCGGTGTCACGTTCTGACACATGCATTGAATTGGGTGTCACGTTCCGACACACTAACAGTTTGGGTATGGGTTCCTTGAGAGAAATACTTGTGATTGTTATGCTTATGTCTACTTGTCATTGATAATGGAAGACTGTATGTAGCTCTGGAATGATAACTAAATTGTATTCCGTATATGTGTTCTTACTATGTTGTCATTGTTCATTGTATATTGTGTTTATGGGAGTAGCCGCGTGATCCTACCAGTACACTGTGGGTGTGTACTGATATTGCACTTGCTCTTTCTTTATTGAGTACAGAGCATCTTCAGGTGCCTACTGACAGACCTCATTTAGGAGATCACTGATCGAGACCGAATTCAAGGGTGAGCCAGTTCTTCCAGGCTGCCATGAGTTCTCATTCTATTTAGTCCATTTTCTTCAGACTTAGACGTTTTCTTGGCTTCGGGGTTGTACCCCTTGTTCTTAGACTTGTCGTTAGTAGAGTTTTGGTACATTGACTTTCAGGTTCTAGGGGTTGTTTTCCATAAATGTTTTGGTAATTGTTTTGTTAAACTTTCGAAGTTTATGGGAACTCCATTTTCCTTAAGACATTTAAACCTACTTCCGTATCTTTAAATGCTTAGTTTTTCGTTAAGTTACTTGGTTGGGTTGAAGTAATGGTTCTTCCACCAGAGGGTTACTGTGGGTTCCAATCACGACGGTCTGGGTCGTGACAGAAAATAAGAAAAGGTAAAAAAATGACAATAAAAGATAAATTATAATGCTAGCCTAAGAGGGGTGTCACTTCAATGCTCTCATATTAAGCAAATTATAGTTATAGAGTCCTATTTAAGGTCTAATATTTGTTGTTTTTGAAAGTTTCTCATTTAAGTTAGGTGAGAGGAGGTTAAGGTTAATCACAATCACAAAACAGTGAGATATGTTTAACAAGCAGTAAGTCTAATAAGATTTATCACTTAGTCTTACTAGCTCTAGATACAGCCAAACAGCTTTAATTCTTTTTTTTTCTCCTGTTACTTTCTTTCTTTCTCCATTAAGCCGATACCAAACAATATCCATAATCATCACAAATGTCATTCTTACGTTCTCTTCTTTCTTCTTCTTCTTCTTCTTTTCTCCCTTAACCAATACCAAACGATATCCACGACATAATAATAGTATAAGCTACAATATATGATACAATTCACTTGCATTAATAATTTTTCATTCTTACCACAATCATCTAACAAAACTTTATAAAATAACATATTTACTGTCACGCCCCAAGCCTACACTCTGGACGTGATAAGCACTCGAGAACCATTGCTAGCCCCAAGCGAACCCTTGGCCTGGCTCAACTCTCAGCGGAAGACTTACTCAACATAAGATAAACTCAAAAGATAAACTGGCCAAAAAGGCAACTCAAGTCTTAACATTAACAAAGGAAATGAAAAGACTCATAAACTACTACTAGCTATCTATGAAGCCTCTAATACTATGAGGGGTGTCGGAAAAAGACCCCCGATCGTCCTAACAAACTGAAATAACTGAATATAAATGAGGGATCCTCCAAAAGAAAGAAGGCTCACCAAACAACTCTGGAACTCAACTTGATCAACGAAGCGTTGGTAGATGATCCTGGATACCTATACCTGCATCATGAAAGATGCAGGCCAAATGACGTGAGTACATGAAATGTACGAGCATGCAAGGGAAAATCTAAAACACGACATAAGCTTGAACAGGAACTGAAGAAACAATTTACCTCGTCTCAACTCAACTCATTTCAATATAAAAGCAATAACAATAATATGATATAAAGAAAAGCTTTTAAAATAGTAGATAACAACTCAATGTATTAGAAAATACAATATAACTCAGTTTGTATGTAAAAATACAAAATAAACTTTGTTTGGGAGATTCTCTAACCGCACCAACATTATGAGCTATGTGATGATACAACATCTCGCCCACGCTGCCAGAACTGTTTTATACATTGACAGGGTATAGAACTTCTCAACTAAGTGGATCCACTAAGCTATGCTTAAAAAGCAATAAGGAATCATCTAAAGAGTATGACCCTTTCTACCCACGTTGGCTATATGGTTTATGGGGGTTGTGAGTTGTTTGAACTATCCCCCATATTGGTGCTCAATACTACCCCCAAAATATAACTTAGCTCATATGTTTTTAAAAAAAAACATTTCCTCATCCTCAACTATGAGATTATTACTCAAAAGATTCCTTTGAAAAGAGATAGTACTTAAAACTCCTCATGAACTCCTTTGAAAATTGGTGTTTCCTCTCATCTTAAATGTAAAAACTTTTACCCTTGGGAATACTTAGTTTCCATGTATCATTTTGAAAAAAACGAACTCAACTCTACTCATCCTCATACTCAAGTACTCAAGTCTTAAAACAAGTTTAAAAGATTGTAAAAGACTTCTCAAAAAGACTCGAAAGAACTCTCAAGAATTTACTCTAGCTCTATCTTGAATTTAAATTATGGATTCAAGGGTTATGATTCATGTTATGAATAATATCTGGATATTTAGATGTAGTTTAGAGTAGTTAGAATCAATAGGGAGTAAAGGTACCCTTTGAAAGAACTCAAACGGGCCAAACGACGAAGAAAGGGTGGGGGCAGGTGGCCCTGGCGCACTGAGTGGCACAGGGCGCCAGCCCCTAAACTACAAATCATGTTTTCTGGCGCACAGGTGGGGAGGTGTGCCACCCTCTGCCCAGAATTCCCCGATGAATTTTCTCTCTCATTTTCTGACCCTAATTCGCCTAGAATTGAATGTTCTCTTCTCAACTCACTTAGATTTGAATACCCAACATAAGTACACGATAATCTACTCAAAACAGGCCTCAAATCACTAACATTCATCTCAAGAGTTCATGAAAACCCAAACAATCAAGATTACGAATGAAATTTGAAGAAAACCCATTTAGAACTCAAATCCTTCAAACTTAAGAACGAAATTGCATTAAAATAGCATCATTGGTGTGTGGGTGAACGAACCCAACACTATGAGAACTCACATACCTCTTAGGGATCAAACCCTTGGCGAAACAATCCTCGATTCGCAAGAAAACTTGATGAACGCCTTGAACCATCCCTATTTTCTCTTCTTTTCTCTTCTTGAACTCTCTTCTAAAACCCTAAGCATAATTAGGATTTGTCAAACTGACCCAAATCATATTAGACCCCAAAATATTACTAAAAATCGTTTTAATCTGATTGGGTAAGGAAAAGACCAAAATACCCCTCACTAATTCGGGTAACTTTCCTTAACTGGACAGACTAACTTCAAACGGGATTATCTCCCTCATTCGAACTCGAAAATTAGTAAACTCAATGGAGTTTGAAAGAGGACTCTAATTCCTTTCATTTAATATCTTATGGGCCACCTAAATCATCCTGTACTAAAAGTTATGGTCGTTTGAAGTTGACCCAAACCTAAGCATGACTTGTAAAATTTCATATTTGGCTCTTTCCAAATTAGTTATTTCTAAATTTAGCTCTTTCTAAGGCGGGATGTTACAATATCTCCCTCTTGGGAACATTCGTCCTCGAATGAGATCACTCTAAGTAGAATTAAGGGTGGAAGAATCTAACACCCAACTCAAACATGCAAATTAACACAATATTTCAATTTAAAAAGTATCAAGAAAAAATTAGTACCTTGATTTGGAACTTCTCCAGACTCAAAGAGATGTGGGTATCTCTTCTTCATATCCTCCTCAGCCTCCCAAGTAGCTTTCTCAACAAAATGATTCCTCCATAAGACTTTGACCGATGCTACCTCCTTGGTTCTCAACTTGCGAACCTGACGATCCAGAATCTGAACGGGAATCTCCTCATAAGATAGGTTATCCTTAATACCAATATCTTCACTAGGTATGATAAGTGAAGGATCACACATACACTTCTTCAACATATAAATGTGAAGCACCAGATGGACTTTTGCTAACTTTGACAGTAGCTCGAACTCGTAGGCTACATTGTCAATCCTCTTGGATATCCTATAAGGACCAATATACCGGGGACTAAGCTTCCCCTTCCTGCCAAACCTCATAACACCCTTCACGGGTGAAACCTTCAAATACACCCAATCATCCATATCGAACTCCAAGTCTCTTCGCTAACATCAGTATAGGATTTCTGACAACTCTGCGTTGTTTTCAAGCTTTCTTGAATAGTTTTCACCTTCTCCATAACGTGATGAACCAAGTGTGTTCCTATCAACCCAGCTTCACCAACCTCAAACCATCCAATAGGATATCTACATCTTCTCTGATAAAGAGCCTCATAGGGAGCCATTTGGATGCTAGAGTGGTAACTGTTGTTGTAAGCAAACTCAATGAGAGGTAAATAATCATCCCAACTACCCTTGGAATCGATCACGCACGCCCTCAACATATCCTCTAAAGTTTGAATTGTACGCTCTGCTTGACCATCAGTCTGAGAATGGAAAGCAGTACTAAGGTTCACCTTTGAACTCAAGCCCTTCAGGAAAGACTTCCAAAATTATACGGTGAATTGTGTACCTCTATCTGAAATAATGGACACCGGAACTCCATGAAGTATGACTATCTCTTGAATATATAACTTGGCATAATCATCTGCTGTAAAAGTAGTCTTTACCGGTAAGAAATGAGTTGATTTAGTCATTCGATCTACAATCACCCAAATTAAACCATGCTGCCTGTGAGACCGCGGTAAACCAATAATAAAATCCATATTGACCATCTCCCACTTTCATTCTGGAAGATCTATGTTCTAAGCCATACCATCGGGCCTCTAGTGGCTCTACCTTGACTTGTTGACAATTCAGGCACTTAGCAACGAACTCTGCAATACACATCTTCATACTTCCCTCAAGTCACGATACATCTTTGTGGAACCATGATGAATAGAATATCTAGAACTATGAGTTTCTTTCATGATCCTCTCTTGGAGTTCATCCACCATGAGTACACACAATCTACCTTGATACCTCAATATACCATCTCCCCCTTGTTCAAAAGTCATTACTTTATACTTATAAACATTTTCCTTTAATTCAAGCAAAATAGGATCTTGGTCTTGTTTCTCTTTCACTTCAGACACTAATGATGATTCAGCCCCATTCATCACAACTACTCCTCCTTCATTGGAATCCATTATCTGGGCTCTCAATCGTGCAACTATGTGCACATCTTTTTCTAATTTTTTCTTTCCTTCCTCAACATGGTGGTACTACCCATAGACAATCTTCTCAAAGAATCAACAACAATATTAGCCTTACATGAGTGATAGAGAATACTCATATCACAATCCTTGAGTAACTCCAACCACCTCATCTATATAAGATTAAGCTCTTTCTGATTGAATACATATTGAAGACTCTTGTGATTGGTGAACACATCTACATGAACACCATAGAGATAATGACGTTATATTTTCAAAGCAAACACTATGGTAGCCAACTCTAGATCATGGGTTGGGTAATTCCTCTTGTGAATTTTATGATATCTGGAGGCATAAGCTATAAATTTGTCATTCTGCATCAATACACAACCCAGTCCAACTCTGGACGCATCACAATACATAACAAAACCTTGCATACCTTCTGGTAAGGTTAACACTGGGCAGTAGTCAACCTATTTTTCAATTCCTGAAAGCTCTTCTCACAAGCTTCAGACCATTGAAACTTGACTATTTTCTGAGACAACTTGGTCAACGGGGATGAAATAGATGACAACCCCTCGACAAACTTTTTATAATAACCAGCCAATCCTAAGAAACTCCTAATATCAGTTGGAGATGTGGGTCTAGGTCAGTTCTACATTGCCTCTATCTTTTGAGTGTCAACTCGAATCTCATCACCAAAAACAAAGTGGCCTAAGAATGCCATAGAATCAAGCCAAAATCCACACTTGAAAAATTTAGTATACAACAATCTATCCTTGAGAGTTTGAAGAACTACTCTGAGATGACTAGCATGATCTTCCTCATTCCTCGAATAAATCAGAATGTCATCAATGAATACGATAACAAACATATCAAGATAGGGCTTGAACACTTTGTTCATATGGTCCATGAACGTTGTTGGAGCATTAGTCAAACCAAAAGACATGACTAGAAACTCACAATGACCATAGTGGGTCCTGAAAGTTGTCTTAGGAATGGTATTTTCTCTTCCTCTCAATTGATGAAAGCCAGATCTGAGGTCTATCTTAGAAAAACAAGTGGCACCCCGAAGTTGATCGAAAAGATCATCAATTCTCGAAAGAGGATACTTATTCTTGATAGTAACCTTGTTCAATTGACGGTAATATATACACATCCTAAGTGAGCCATCTTTCTTCCGCACAAATAAGACTGGAGCGACCCAAGGTGAGACACTTGGTCAAATGAAACCTTTCTCAAGAAGGTCTTGCAACTGCTTTTTAACTCTTTCAACTCAGGTGGAGTCATTATATATGGCGGAATAGAGATAGGATGAGTATCAGAAAGAATATCTATACCGAAGTCTATTTCACTCTCATGAGGGACTCAGGAAGATCATCTGGAAAGACCTCTGGAAACTCACTCACAACTGGAACTGACTGAATAGGTGGTGTATCAACACTAGAGTCATTAACTCGAACTAAGTGATAGATGCACCACTTGGAAAATAACTTTCTCGCCTTAAGGTATGAAATAAAACGACCCTTAGGCACTTCTGAACTACTCCTCCACTCTATAACTGGCTCATTAGGAAACTAGAACTTAACTACTCAAGTTCTACAATCAACTAAGGCATAACAGGCATGAAGCCAGTCCATACCTAGAATATCATCAAAATCTACCATGTCTAACTCAACTAAGTCAGCCATGGTGTCCTTGTGATTGACAGAAATGACACAATCACGATAAACTCTCTCAGCTATAATAGACTCACCAACAGGTGTGGAAACACTGAAGGGCCAAAGAATTTGTTCGGGAATAATATTGCTATCTCATAGCTATATATAGAGTAACAAAAGATAGACTCGCACGTGGATCTACCAAAGCATATACATCAAAAGAAAAGACTTTAATCATACCAGTGACAACATCTGGCAAATTTTCTTGCTCTTGGCGACTGGTGATAGCATACAAGCGGTTTGCTTCTTTGCTTGTCCCTGAAGTAGCTCTTCTAGGTGCAGCTCTATCAGGCGGAGCCACTGAAGAAGATTAGGCTTTATTGCCCCCATTGCCATTACCTTGTATGTTCTTAGGGAACTCTCTCATGAAGTGACCATTCTGACCACACTTAAAGAAACCAGTAGAGCCATCATGACACGTTCCTGAGTGGTTCCTACCACACTTAGCATATGCAGGATTCCCATTACCTCTTTGTGCCACACTACCTTGAGACTGTGCAGGTCTAGCCCTGAAGTTCTGAGAATTCTGATCACTAACTCACCTCTGTTCCTTGGTGCAGGTGCACTAGCAGATGATGGAGCAGGTCTATTTGGCTTTTGCTGAAAAGATGACCGGTTTGTATTACTTTTCGACTGCCTGGACTCGTTTCCTATTGTCTTAGCTTTCTTGTTTCGGAACTCTTCTTATCCCTCAGCTTACCTTTCTCAACATATTGCACATGTATCATCAACCTTGCTATGTCCATGTCCCCTATCAACATCGCAACTTTACCCTTATTGCTTGACAGACAAGACAACCAAGACACAAACAAGTTCATCCTGCTTCTTTTATCAGCAACCATCTCTGGAGCATAACGAGAAAGTTGAGTGAACTTGAGGTTGTACTCATGCACACTTATGGATTCTTGCTTAAGAGTGAGGAATTCTCTTACCTTTGCCTCCCTCAGTTCACGGGGAAAGAAACGCCCCATGAAGGCACCTTTAAACACAACCCAGCTTACAATTGGTGCTCCCTCAACTCTACTCTTCTTCCATTGGTCAAACCAGATTCTAGCAACACCCTTCAGTTGGTATGCAGCTAGTTCCACTCGTTTAGTATTAGCAACATGCAAAACCTCAAAAACTTTCTACAACTCTTTCACAAAGTTTTCCAGATCCTCAGTGACACTTGAACCGGTAAAGTTTGGAGGATTCATCCTTAAGAAATCACGGATTCTGGATATATCAGCCACATCCTGTCGATCCCCTCTCTACTAACCAGCTTGGTTGGCCACCACTTGACTCAACATCCGAAAGCATCCCGAAACTCAGCATTTGTGACCTCTCCTTAGGGCTGCACTTCTGGTGCATTGGGGACCCCTTGATACTGATGATCAGCATTTCTCCTAGTATAATGACCTCGAATGGCTCTTCGTGGAGGCATGATCTGAAAGATACGCGCAAGCACGAATTAGAAAGAAACTTTATAAAGATGAACTTTATCGCACAAAAAAAGTGTGAAAGAAGTGAGATAGTTCCTAAATGATGTAGTCTCTTAATTATAGATGTGGCGTGCTTCACACCGATAACTAAGACTCTATAGACACGACTTTATAGACACCCTAGGACTCTTGAACTCTATGCTCTGATACCAGATTTGTCACGCTCCGAGCCTACACCTTGGACGTGGTCGACACTCGAGAACCATTGTTGTCCCCAAGTGAACCCTTGGTAAGGCTCAACTCTCAGCGGAAGACTTACTCAACATAATATAAACTCAAAAGATAAACTTTACTCAAATGTCTCAAAAGATAAACCCAGAATATTTTAGAAATAACACATTCAATTAGCCAATGATGCAACTCAAGTCTCAACATTAACAAAGGAAATGAAAAGACTCATGAACTACTACTATCTATCTATAAAGCCTCTAATACTATGAGGGATGTCGGGCCAACATCCCCGATCATCCTAACAAACTAAAATAACTGAAGATAAATGAGGGATCCTCCAAAAGCAAGGAGGCTCACCACACAACTCTAGAACTCAACTGGATTAACGAAGGGCTCGTTGATGATCCTGGTTACCTGTATCCGCATCATAAAAGATACAGGCCAAATGGCATCAGTACATGAAATATACGAGCATGCAAGAGAAAATCTAAAACATGACATAAGCTTGAGTTGGAACAAAAGAAACAACTTACCTCGTGTCAACTCAACTCAAGCTCAACTCAATCTCAACTCATTTCAATATCAAAGCAATAACAATAATGTGATATAAAGAAAAGCTTTTAAAACAGTAGATAACATTTCAATGTATTGGAAAATACAATATAACTCTGTTTGTATGTGAAAAAAAAAAACAAATAAACTCTGTTTTGGGGATTCTCTAATCGACAACCATCACTATGAGTTATGTGATGATACAACATCTTGTTCACACTGCCAGAACTTTCATATACCTTGTCGAGGTGTAGAACTCCTCAACTAAGTGGATACACTAAGCTATGCTTAAAAAGAAAACAAGAATCATCTAAAAAGTATGACCCTTCCTACCCACGTTGGCTACATGGTTTATGGGGGCTGTGAATTGTTTGGACTCTCCCCCTGTATCGGTGCTCAATACTACTCCCAAAATATAACTTAACTCATATGTTTTAAAAAAACATTTACTCATCCTCAACTTTGAGATTATTACTTAAAAGATTTCTCTGAAAAGTGATAGTACTTAAAACTCCTCATGAACTCCTTTGAAAATCGGTGTTTTCTCTCATCTTAAATGTAAAAACATTTACTCTTAGAAATACTTAATTCCCATATATCATTAAAAAAAATGAACTCAACTCTACTCATCCTTATACTCAAGTACTCAAGTCTTAAAACAAGTTTAAAAGATTGTAAAAAACTTCTTAAAAAGATTCGAAAGAACTCTCAAGACTTTACTCTTAGCTCTACCTTGAATTTTAATTAAAGGGTTATGATTCATTTTATGAATAATCTCTTGATGTTTAGATGTATTTTAGAGTAGTTAGAATCAACTGGTAGTAAAGGTACCCTTTGAAAAAACTCAGATGGGCCAAACGACGGAGAAGGGGAAGGGGCAAGCGACCCTGGCACACTGAGTGGCGCAGGGCGCCAGCCCCTGTGTAACACCCCGTATCTAAAAGAGGAAACTTAGACACTTTTAGAAATTTCAAGTGTCACCCACGAGGGGGCCAACCACGCCCTGTGGTTAGACCCAATCCCCGTGGGTGGGCCTCATGGATGAGCACCATGGGGAAACTGCCTAAGGCTGTAACCACAAGCAGGACCTACGCCTCGTGGTGAGGATCCGTAGGTCCATGGCCCAAGTTCATACCCTTATAATTCAAACCACGCCCAACCAGTATGGGTCGTAGGACCACCTATTGTCGCACCCCTATTTTGAACCAGCCGAAACAGATCACAACATAATATGACTGACACTCTGATTTTGATAGAAAATTGTTTTTATTTAGAGTTGCCACCTAAATTTTAAGGAAAATATTAGGAAAACCATTTTTTAAATATGTAAATGTAAACTCTGTTTAGATTTGCGAAACCAGTGAGATTCTGAGTAAGAGTTTTGGTTACTCGAGGGGAAGGTGTTAAGCATCCCTTAGATCTTATCCGAAGATAGTCCTTAAACTCAATTTAGGAAAATATAATTAGGAAAAACTTATTTATTTAGTTGCTTTAAAATCAATGGTAAGTAAATTTAATTAGTTTAAGAAAAAGAGTAAAATACAAGGTATGACATATATATGTCTATTAAATAAAATTAATAGTAGTATGTTTATCATACAATAAAATAAATAAATAAATGTGCAAGAAAAATGTTTGACAATTTTATATGTTGAAAAATATAGAGGTGTCCATATAAATGTATCAAAAATAAATGTTGAGTTTAAAGGATATGAAAATTTATCATGTTATTTATATATAGAATTAAAACATGAAAGAGAATAAAATAAAATGAGATAGTAGTCGGATGCAAATATGTAGTAAAATAACGTGTATATTAAAGCATAAGGATTTATAAATTATAAAAATAAAAAAAAAGTAACATTTGTAAAAGTGATAGTAGATATGAGAAAAAATATTATGAAGTGCAACAAAATAATAAGTTACGTATAGAGAAAACTAAAAAAAATATAGGATTTATACATTTTTGTGTATGACATATATATGTATGTACCTTGTATTTTGAACCTATTGGCATATCTAAAATCTTGAAATAACATATTAAGAAATTAAAATGTTTTAGTAATATTTGATTTGGAAAGTGACAATAACAAATATATTTTTGTAAAGGGGGTGAATTAAAGAATATAAAATAAGTCTAGCTATTGGGACTTATTCTATAGTTATTATTTATTTTGTTGCTAAAATGTAAGGGTCTATTTCCCTACTTACTTTCTTAAGAAAAAAAATAAATTCTAGAAAGTAATAACTTTAGCCTTATGCATTTCTAAAGGTGGTTATTTTAACCTGTAAATTAGTATGAAATTATTTGGGAGTTTTAAATGATAAATCATCCTTAGCATAAAGGCCTAAATGAGTGTATAAGTACAGCTATTAAATATTTTGGTCCTTTTAAAAACGATCCTTTTTTCTTTTGAAAGTAGTATTTTCAAGCATTTTTAGATTCAAATTACTGCACTTTTAAACTCTTAAAGTATAGTGGTTAGATCAAAAATCTATATCTTTAGGTCCCAAAAATTTGTGTAAGAACAACATTTTTTACGCTAAAATATGTTCAATAAGGCTGTTAAGAGGTGCAGTGTTTTAACTTACAAAACCGACAATTTTAAAGTAAGAAATCTGCACTTTTGAACCTAAAAAAAATCTGCATCAAAAAACTCTAACAATAAAGCGTTTTTGTTCCAAAAATACACATTTTTTGCACTAAAAATCTGCACGTAACGCTGTTGAAATCTGCAATTTTTTAACTCCTAAAATCTGGAATTTTCAAGCAAAAAATCTGCAATTTTGAACCTCAAAATCTGCATTCATTAAGTTGCTGAAAAATGTTTTCAACTCTCATTAAAACAAATTTTAAATGGATATATTCTTCTTTAAAGAAATAAAAGAAATCACTCCCAAGTTCACTTTTAAAGGGTTAAGCTTTCACGACCAAAAGATATGTTAAGTAACGAATGAAAACTAAGTTAGAAAGCGTGGTCCTAAGCCAAATGATCGTACTAAACTCAATATCTAGAGGGATGGGGGGATTAATGACTACGTCTTACTACCATCCTTGGTTGGTTTACAAAGTCGAACACATATAAAGAGAATATAAATATAAGCACAAAACACCGCGTAAAACGTTAGTCAATATAAATGTATGCGTATATAAAAGAAATGTGAAGCTTTGAAATAATGAGGAAGCGCTGGACACTATTGACGCGATGGCTGATGAGGTATTGATGAGCACAAATCTGATTTGGGACAGATGAATGGAGTCGTATCACAACTCCAAATGCGCTCCCGAGTGTACATGTGAAAAAAAAATTAAGCGCAGGCCATTCTGAGGCAATATTTAGAAATGAACATATATTAACAACCATAAAGCCAGGAACATAAAATAACAATATCCTCACCAAGGATACACACTTTCCTTCGGGTATAAATATCCAAGACATTACAACTATGCATACTTGAACTATTATGACTCCAATCAATAATTCAGAAAGAAAATTTAATCAAAGTGCTAAGCATTAGAAGTAAGAAATGTTTAGAACCTTAAATAAGTTATCTTCTTTGGACACATTGTGTACAATAACCCTTTTATGAGTGTGAATTCAAATCCGAAAAAAAACAAAGCAATTAGCTTTCATGCAACCATATTCGCATTGATACGTAGTGATTTAAACAAAGAGCGTAATAGAAATAGAATTCAAACAGGTCAAAAACACATTTAAGGAGAGATGATGAAGTTAAGTTAAGGTAGAAACTTCTATTTTTGTAAGTACTCCTAATCTATTCGTTTTTTACATGTTAGTACAAAATGATAAAAGAGACATGTTCGACTGCATTATCGCAAAGGGTGTCTCGATATACCCTTAAAACAGAGAGGGAGAGAGAGAGAAAAAAAAAATGGGATAAAGAGGATCAGACTTTGAATAATGTAAAATAAGTAAACAAGATGATATGCAGGCACAAAAAAAAATAATTCATCCTTTCCCACGTAAAGAGTTACAGTTCATGTGTTCTTATTTAATCCTTTAGTTAATAATAAACTCTCAAAGGAGTTAGTCTAGGTATGGGCACATTTCATGTTCACAGGACCTTTAAGGACATCAAATGATCCCAATAAATTTGACTAAACCAATAACTTTGGCAGGTAAATGGAGACTCAATATTGTGCTCAACCTAGCCCCTTTTGAAATACAATCTATGATTTAAAATCATGGCTACTCACTTTATTTAATCATTATTGTATCAAGGTTGTCGAATATAAGATACCCATTCATACGAGCATACAAACCTCCCAAGAATGGAAGTTCGTTTCGAAAATATTAAGACGACAAGGAAAAATATAGGAACCAAGCAGAATAGAGTTTTGTGAATCAGACCAAACAAATCAAACACACAAAATTCTGGAAAAAAAGACACAAAAGGCCAAACAGATCATCCAAATGCTCCAGAAAATATGTTTTAGAATAGGAGATCACGGTAACACAAAAGAATAAACGATGAGAATGTTAAACCAAGTGACTATGAATTTAAAACAGACAGAGTTCAACTAAGAGGATAAAATCTTAAGGCTAAAACGACAAACAACAGTCTTTGAACCAACAATAACTACAAAGAGAGGGAGAAACGTTCATAATCAGAAATTAAACAATGACTTTTTCAGAACTAGATTAGGTTATATTGCAGTCAGGAAGCTTAAACCAGATTACATTCTCAATGATACACACCCAAAATCATATTCAAGTCGAAGCAAGCATAAAAGAGACATATATCATTGTAAAACGGAAACTTAACTGTAGTAAAAGTAAAATGAAATAAAATTTGAACAAACCAACTACGAACCTTACATCGAAATTGTCAAAAAAAATAATCAATCAAAATGACCAACTAAAGTTCGAACAAAAAATAAAAAAATAAAGGCGAGATAGTGTACCTTTTCGGGAGCAGCAAACAAGGGCTTTGACGTCAAGGATTCCGACTTCAAACTCAAACTCAAAGCAGAAGCAAAACCAAAATAGAAGGACAAAAAAGATAAAATAATACTTGAAGTATGTTTCTGTCACTCCTTCTCTCTGTTCGCTTGATCTTTTCGTTGTTGATGGATGTTTTTCCGTCGATTCTTGGATTGTTTTTTTTTGGACGTTGATCGATGATTTTTTCTTCTCCCCCTTATGAGAACCAAACGGTTCCCTTTTATAGGGAATTTGGGCTCCAAGGATTCAAAATTTGAATTCTTAGAAATCCCAATCTCAGAGCAAACAGAAAAGCAATTATGAAGGAGAAGAAAAACCTTGGAATATCTTACTTTTTAGGATTGATTGAAAAGGGTGAGTGATAGATGGGGCAAGGAACCGCCGGAATTGACATTTTTCCGGTGGCCCAGAGCCGCTTCTGACGAAGGGGGTGGGGGATCACGTGGGGCGGTAAGGAGATGTCTGAGGAAAAGGTGATGGGAGAGGAGCCTGGGTTTCTGGAGAAAGCTAGCTAGCGTAGGTCTGAGGAAGGGGTGTGGGCGGCCATGGAGGAGAGGAGCGATGAGTTTTTTTCTTTTTCTGGAAAAAAAAAAGAGATGAAAAGGCGTTGATTTTTTTTGGAGAAGAGGAAGATGACCATGTAGATCTTGGAAGTTGATGGATTAGAGGAGCGGTGTAGGGGCCTAAAAAGTCTTAATTAATTTGGGTCGTCCAATCGTTTGATCGGACGATTAATAAAAATTAAGAATTTAAAAATAATAATAATAATAATATATATATATATATATATATATATATATATATATATATAAAAGAATGAATTACTTAAAGCCGTTGGATTAAATTAGATGGTCAAGATTTATGCCGAAAAAGCACAATCCATGTGTTCCCTACGTGGCACACGCGGATTGGTTGAATTAAAAAGACTTGGATTGCCAAATTTTGCTCAAATTAAATCTATTTAAATTATAACCTCTTCTTTATTAAATAACCATAATTTATTAAATTAAAAATAATTATTTTGCAAAACTAGCTTATTTGATAAAATTAGTCACTCTTAAAATTAAATTAATATAAATTAGTAACTCATTAATTAATTAAGCTTTCTAATTTTAAACAATGTACGAAAAATATCTATTGCGACAAAAGAAATTATATTTGAAAAGAAAAAATAGAATTCAATTCTTAAGAACGACACTTATTTAAAAATAAGAAAGTAAGTAGTAATATAATATATTTAATTTTTATTAGAAATAACATTTACGAAATAAATTTAACAAGTAAAAATAAATAATTAAAAATCTTTTCGTATTTCCTATAAAAATTTCATAACATGATTCTGAAGCAAGTTATGCAATAGAGGATGAGCAACCTGAGTCTTCTAAGGTTCATCAAGATTCAAATGATGCTTGTAAATGTCATGGTGATGTTTGTCACTGCGAACATGATGATTTCTACAAGCTACAATCTCAGTTCGAAGATATGAATATGTTCGAACTATCGCCAAAGTAAAAGTAAAATTAGTTAAATGTGGATAGCCAAAATTGGATGTCAACACTTATGCCCCGTGGTCAGGGTCTCGTGGATGAGGCAGTAGAGATGGTTAGTTGAGGACTTAATGGTCCTTTCCGGATTTAATTAGGATTTAGTGGTGTCATTTTATCCTAATCTAGACCACTTATATAATGACTTTAGACCCCTAAATTAGGTCATTCTAAGTCATTATTTCAAGATCCCAAAAGAAACTCAATTCCCTCTCAAATATTCTCTCTCTAGAAAGTGAAGAAGAAGAGAATCAAGCTAGGTCAAGTCAAGTCTCCATTGTTCCAAGATTTGAGGGCTTTCTAATTAAGGTATGATGACTTATTCATCCATGGATTCCTTTCATCCATGAAGCCCCCATGTTTTCCCCAAGTCAATCTAAGGTTTCTTCTAATGTTATGGGTTATGATCCAATAGAGTGGATTATGATTATTTATGATTGATTATGATGGAATTGCATGTTTTTAGTATGATTATACATGTATCCATGCTTAACCTATGATCCTAAGGTGAATTTGATGAAGTTTGGTTTTATGCCATGAAAGGGAAAATTGAGGGCTTAGATGTGATCTTCTAGGATTGATGAATTACATTATAGATTGCTTAAGATTAGAGCACATAGATATGAATTGCTTAAGAGTAAAGCATATAGACATTAATTGATTAGATTAAAGTTTATATGATGAATTATGATTAGTCGTGTTGAGATTGAGCCTATATAATGATATATGATTAGAATTGCTAAAAGAATGAAGAATGTGGTTAGAATGTCTAGAGAATTAGGCATATATAATGATCATGAGAAGTATTGCTTGAGAGTAAGACTTGTAGTTATGAATGTTGACTCCTAGGGCTTGAGAGTAAGGCTAATATGATGAACTAGGAATTTTAAGGCTTTGAGAGTGAAGCTTATGTGTATCTTGATTTGGATATGGTATTATTGTGGAAGGACTTAACCCACATGACCTATATTATGAATGTATGAGATTATGCATGTTATTATAGAATCTATGTAAATGTTTTATGAACACTTTAAGAGTAGAGTGTAAATGATTATGATAATGATGTTGTGTTGCTTGAAAGGCTATTCTCATGAACACGTAATGAACATGATGTAAAAAGATTTCTCACATAATGAAGATTCTAGATTGAAAGATTTGCTCACCTAAAATGAATCTAAAAGTAAAAGTGATCATGGATGGTGATGAATGCTCACGCATGATCTAATAAGCCTTCATGATGACCTAAGGCATACTTCAAGAGGTACCCAGTCAGTGTTCAAAATGATGAACTAAGGCATACTTCAAGAAGTACCTCGTCAGTGTTCAAAGGCTTCATGTATGAACTATGTTAGTTTGAAGTAGTGATATTATATCCCTTCATGAATAGCTTGACTTGGTAGGATAAGACCATGCATGGTAGCTTGAGATAGTAGAACTCATGGATAGCCTTGGATTGAGAAATCGTACCCTTCCAATGTAGCTTAAACTAGCATGAGAGGATGCTTACATGATAGCTTGACTTGGTGAGACCACATCATTTCATGATAGCTTTGGATTGAGGAATAGTACCCTTCCTTGAGTAGCTTGGACTTGCATGAGAGGATGTTTTCCATGACAGCTTGGTCTAGCATAGTAAGGTGTAGAAATACATACTTAGAACTATCTTCTTGTTGAGGAACATGCATCATATGCTTGATATCAAGTGGGTCGAATTGAGACTTGTGTACATATTTAGGGAGTTTATTGGCATACAGATCAAGTCTTTTACCATAAAATCGTGTGTTCGTCAAAAGTAGTGGTATCATTGTTGCAAGTTTGCCAATAGCTTCATTGACTTTCTTGGTGTGAACAAATCCTCCACTCATCAAATCATATACATGTAGACATCTAAGTTTGATTCGGAAGACAACTAAGAACCAATGAAATTTCTCACTAATATTAACAGGAATAATGACATCGTCAACACTGTCCCAAGGAATGTTGGCACGTAGTTTGAAGCCTCTAATGCACTGTCCAACGTCGTGATCAGGAGAAATTGATCTCATGTTGCAATTTGAATCTCTCCACTATTTCTGTAACACCCCGTATCATAGATAGACTAAAATGTAGATTTTTAGAAGTTGCAGGTGCAACCTATGGTCACCACATACGGACCGTAGTTTGACCTACGACCCGTGATGTGGGTCTGTGGTTCACCACTGCAGAACACTTCATCAGTAACCTCAAAGCATACTTGTGCAATGCATAGATAAGATCCCATAAATCTAACCCATGCTAAATAAACCTCCTTAGTCCATCATTCATATTCATCATCTTTTGAACTCATTCTTAGCTTATTTCTCATAGACAAGGGAACATTCACCTTTAGTCAAACATATCAAGGAAGGCAACTATAGCAACAATCCAAACTAATCTAACATTATACAAGTAAATCTCATATTTGAACATACTTACAATACTTCCTTAAAGTATCTTGTTTCATCATAAAAATGCTATTATGATTAGGGACTTGTCCCTCATATTCATACTAATCATGGAAGAGTATCTTTTTACTAGTCAACAACACATCATCACTTGTGAATGGTTACGATTTACCAATCTTATGTTATGATGATCTAAGTATTGAATATGCTTATGATTTATGTTATTGTCTCCTTTGTTTATAGCATATGCCTTATGTTGTATCTCTTATGATATTGGTATATGTCTTATGTTGACTAATGCTTAGTTTATGCTTATGTTGATGATTTGTGCTAGCCATCATATTTAGTACATTATTATACTAATGCATACTCTTGTCTACATTCTTATCAAATTTAGGGTCCGGCCATATTGACTTCCATCCTCGTGACTAGGATCTTAGTAGAGCAAGCAAGTGAAGATTTAGTGAGTCCTCATAGCATCGAGGATTTGACCACCTTTCCTTTATGTCTTTGTTGTATGTTAGAACTTTTGTATAGGTTGTGTCCCTAAGACTTTCATGTATTAGATTGTTTGAGACAATGTTAAAGACTTCCGCTCCATTTTATGAGACTTCGATTGTAATGGAAAAATGTTTTAAATTTCCGCACCATTTTCTATTACTTTATGTTATGATATTCCAAGTGGCTTGTATGAGGCCTCTCGAGTCTTGTACATCATGTAACATCTAGGGTGTACCCCTGGGTCGTGACAAACATGGTATCAGGGCACTAGGTGTAGAATGATTCTAGGATATGTCAAACCACATCTAGTAGAGTCTTGTTCATAAGTGTGAAGCACGCCACATTTATGAATGAGAGGTTATTAGATGCTTAGGAAACTTCACTCTTTTACATCTCTAAGTCGTGCTATAGAGTTCAACTCTATAAGGTCTTTATCCTAATCTGTGCCCGATGGTTTTCAGGATATGGCTACTACAAGGGCTAATGCTAGAAGGAATGAGGAAGACAATGTGGATCAAGAAGTTCCTCCCCAAGCTCCTTCTCAAGCTCTAAATGACCCTTTGGAGGAAAATGTAACAAATGTGTAGGTTAGGTCAGCTTTCCAAATGTTGGCTCAAGCCATGACGGCACAAGTCAATAGAGAGGTTGTAGCCCCTGTGAACCCAATTGTGGGTACTACCGCTTCAAGAGTGAGGGATTTTATAAGGATGAATCCTCCTGAGTTTTATGGGTCAAAACTTGAGGAAGATCCTCAAGAGTTTATAGATGAGGTCCATAAGGTGTTAGATATTATGGGAGTTACTCCGGTAGAGAAGACGGAATTGGCCGCTTACCAACTCAAAGGGGTTACTCTTGGTTTAATCAATGGAAAGAAGCAAGATTATTGGAAATGGGTCCCATAGAGTGGGAGAGGTTCAAAAATTATTTTCTTGATAAGTTTTTCCCTCTAGAGATGAAAAAGGCCAAGATGCTTGAATTCATTAACCTTAGGCAAGGTAGTATGATTGTTAAGGAATAAGCCTTGAGGTTTACCCAACTATCTAAGTATACTCCTTCTATTGTGGGGGATCGTAGGTCTAAATGAGTAAGTTTGTGTCGGGAGTGTCCGATCTAGTGGTTAAAGAATGTCGTGTGGCTATGCTTGTTCATGATATGGAAGAGCTATGGAGAAAAAAAGGTCTAGAAATGATTATGGTGATTCCTCTCATGTGAGGTCTGATGGACATGGTCGTTCTAGGAATTGACAAAGGTTTTTCGGACAAGACTACTCAAATGCTCCCAAGTATAGTGAAGATAGGGTCTTTAACCCTAAAATGCAAGGAATTAGTAGTGAGTCCCTATGGCCTAATTGTACTAGGTGTGGAAAGAGACATGAGGGTAGATGTTTAGCCGGTATGGAGGGTTGTGTTAGTTGTGGTAAAAGTGGCCACAAGATGAGAAATTGCCCAAGGATGAAGGTTAAGGGAAGAGAGGGTAAGAAAGTTGCTCCTAGTGGTTCGGATGGGAATGCTCCAAAGAAGAATAGGTTTTATGCTCTCCAAGCTATATGTGAACAAGAGTGTCCTTTGGATGTGACTATTAGTATGTGTTTTATGCTTTATTAGATTTCGGTGTTGCTTGTGTTTTGTGGCTTGATAGACTTGATATGTTAGACGTTGATGTTGTCTTTAGTATGAATGGGCTATATTATTGTCATGTGTTATTGATAGTAGAACCCTACTTGGCCATTTTGAGTTTTGGGTATGTTGAAAGATTTGATGAATAGGGTGTTTAGATAATACCTAGATATGGTAATCGAGTAGACTCCTATAAAGGGTAGTAGTATAGTCCACCATGGTTTAAAGTCATCTTGTGTGATGGATGTGAAAGCTTAGTGATGTTTAGATCCGACCTTAGAGTTTAAAGAGCGGTGCTTAGAAAGTCCGCTTAGGCTTTGTCCCAAATGGGAGATGGTGTGCTTAGACAGCAAGGTTGTGGAGTGTTCTTAGTGTTTGTGGTTTGGTCTATGTGTGAAGTCATGTGTGTTTTAGATGCTTCCGTGATTTCCTTATGTTGTGCATGTTCAAGAAAACTTGTATTTAGAAAGAAAATGAGTTTGCATTATTGATTTTCCTCATGTTGTAGTGCATTGATGAGTTGCCCATAGACTTCATGAGATGAGTTGTGAAATATGCCTTAGCTTGGAGTTGAGAGATTCCTCATTGGGTGTATGTTATGAGTATAGATTGCATATAATCTCCATGAGATTGTATTGAGCATGCTTTTAGCTTGGAGATGGTAAGTTCCTCCTTGAACATGAGAAATGTTAAGATTGCTTGCATTTTAGGTTGTTAGATGTAGTTCTAACCTTCCATGTGATGCATTGAGCATGTTTAGCTTAGATTTGATGATTACTCTTTGGTTGTGTACATTTAGATGAGTTGCATGCATGATGGGTTGCTAGTCTAGAGTTGTTACCTTTAAGAAGTTCCTAGGACGTCATTCGAGGACGAATGTTCCCAAGGAAGAGATATTGTAACACCCCGTATCCAAAAGAGGGAACTTAGCCACTTTTAAAAATTTCAAGTGTCACCAACGAGGGGGCCAACCACGCCCCGTGGGTGGGCCTCGTGGATGAGAACCATGGGGAAACTGCCTAAGACAGTAACCACTAGCATGACCCACGCCTCGTGGATGGGTCCACGCCTCGTGGTTATGCTTCGTAGGTCCATGGCCGAAGTTCATACCCCAGAACCCAAACCACGCCCAACCAGTACGGGCCGTAGATCAACCTACACTATGTGGTCGGAGTCTCGGGGATGAGGCAGTAGAGACAGTTAGTTGAGGACTTAATGGTCCTTTCCGAATTTTATTAGGATTAAGTGGTGTCATTTTACCTTAATTTAGACCACCTATATAAGGACTTTAGACCCCTAAATTAAGTCATTCTAAGTCATAATTTCAAGATCCCAAAAGAAACGCAATTTCCTCTGAAATATTCTCTCTCTCTAGAAGAAGAAGAGAATCAAGCTAAGTCAAGTCAAGTGAGGGATTTGTAATTAAGGTACGATGGCTTATTTATTTATGGATTCCTTTCATCCATGAAGCCCTCATGTTTTTCCCAATTTAGAAGAAGAATTCCCCAAGTCAATCTAGGGTTTTTTCTAATGTTATAGGTTATGATCCAATAGAGTGGATTATGATTGTTTATGATGGAAATGCATGTTTTTAGTATGATTATACATGAGATTTGTAATCAAGGTATGATGGCTTATTCATTCATGGATTCATTTCATCTATGAAGCCCCCATGTTTTCCCCAATTTAGAAGAAGAATTCCCCAAATCAATCTAGGGTTTCTTCTAATGTTATGGGTTGTGATCCAATAGAGTGGATTATGATTGTTTATGATGGAAATACATGTTTTAGTATGATTACACATGTATCCAAGCTTAACCTATGATCCTAAGGTGAATTTGATGAATTTTGGTTTTGATGCCATGAAAGGGGAAATTGAGGGCTTAGATGTGATCTTCTAGGATTGATGAATTACATTATAGATTGCTTGAGATTAGAGAACATAGATATGGATTGCTTAAAAGTAAATCATACAGACATGAATTGATTAGATTAAAGCTTATATGATGAATTATGATTAGTACCGCTTGAGATTGAGCCTATATGATGATATGTGATTAGAATTGCTTAAAGAATGAAGCATGTGGCTAGAATGTCTTGAGAATTAGGCATATATAATGATCATGAGAATTATTGATTGAGAGTAAGGTTTTAGTTATGAATGTTGACTCCTAGGACTTGAGAGTAAGGCTAATATGATGAAGTAGGAATGTTAAGGCTTTGAGATTGAAACTTATGTGTATGTTGATTTGTATATGGTATTATTGTGAAAGGACTTTACCCACATGACCTATATTATGAATGTATGAGATTATTCATGTTATTATAGAATCTATGTAAATGCTTTATGAACATTTTAAGAGTAAAGTGTAAATGATTATGATATTGATGTTGTGTTGTTTGAAAGGCTATTCTCATGAACACATAATGAACATGATGTAAAAGACTTTCTCACATAATTAAGATTCTAGGTTAAAAGGTTTTCTCACCTAAAATGAATCTAAGAGTAAAAGTGATCATGAATAGTGATGAATGCTCACGCATGATCTAATAAGTCTTTATGATGAACTAAGGCATACTTCAAGAGGTACCCCGACAGTGTTCAAAATGATGAACTAGGCATACTTCAAGAAGTACCCCATCAGTGTTCAAAGGCTTCATGTATGAACTATGTTAGCTAGTAGTGATATGATATCCCTTCATGAATAGCTTGTCTTGGTAAGATAAGACCATGCATGGTAGCTTGAGATAGTAGAACTCATGGATAGCCTTGGATTGAGAAATCATACCCTTCCAATGTAGCTTGAACTAGCATGGGAGGATGCTTGCATGATAGCTTGACTTATTGAGGCCACATCATTTCATTATAGCGTGGATTGAGCAATAATACCCTTCCTTGAGTGGCTTGGACTTGCATGAGAGGATGTTTTCCATGATAGCATGGTCTACCATAGTAAGGTGTTTTTTCTTAATAGCCTTGAATTGGTGAATCGTAACCATTCATGAGCGATGATGTGTTGTGGACTAGTAGAGAGATACTCTTCCATGATTAGTATGAATATGAGGGACAAGTCCCTAATCATAGTAGCATGTTTATGATGAAACAAGATTACTTCAAGGAAGTATTGTAAGTATGTTCTAATATGAGATTTACTTGCATGATGTTAGATTAGCTTGGATTGTTGTTGTAGTTGCCTTCCTTGATATGTTTGACTAAAGGTGAATGTTCTCTTGTCTATGAGAAATAAGCTAAGAATGAGTTCAAAAGATGATGAATATGAATGATGGCCTAAGGAGGTTTACTTAGCATGGGTGAGATTTATGGCGTCTTATCTATGCATTACACAAGTATGCTTTGAGGTTACTTATTAAGTGTTCTTCTTATGTTTTGATGATCTAAGTATTGAATATGCTTATGGTTTATGCTATTGTCTCTTATGTTTATAGTCTATGCCTTATGTTGTATCTCTAATGATATTGGTATATGTCTTATGTTGACTAATGCTTACTTTATGCTTATGTTGATGATTTGTGCTAGCCATCATATTTAGTACATTATTGTAATAACGCATACTATTGCCTACATTCTTTTCAAATGTAGGGTCTGGCGATATTGACTTACATCCTCGTGGCTAGGATCTTAGTAGAGCAAGCAAGTGAAGATTTGGTGAGTCCTCATACCATCGAGGATTTTACCACCTTTTCCTTATGTATTTCTTTTATGTTTGAACTTTTGTATGTGATGTGCCCCTAAGACTTTGATGTATTAGAGGTTTGAGACAATGTTAAAGACTTCCGCTCCGTTTTATGAGACTTTGATTGTAATGTAAATATCTAAATTTCTGCACCAGTTTCTATTACTTTATGTTATGATATGTTAAGTGGCTTGTATAAGGCCTCTCGGGGTTTTGTACGACATATTACATCTCGGGTGTACCCCTGGGTCGTGACACCCTGAACTACAGAACATGTTTTCTGGCGCACTAGTGGGGCGGCGCGCCAGCCTCTGCACAGAATGCCCCAATGAATTTTCTTTCTCGTTTTCTTACCCTAATTCGCCTCGAATGGTTTATTCCCAACTCACTTAATATACCCAACATAAGCGCACGATAATCTACTCAAAACAGCCCTCAAATCACTAACATTCATCTCAAGAATTCATCAAAATCCCAATAATCAAGATTACAAATGAAATTTCAAGAAAACTCATCAAGAACTCAAATTCTTCAAACTCAAGAATGAAACTGCATTAAAATAGCATGATTGGAGTGTGGGTGAACGAACCCAATACTATGAGAACTCACATACCTCTTAGGGATCAAACACTTGGTGAAACAATCCTCGATTCGCAAGAAAACTTGATGAACACCTTGAACCGTCCCTCTTTTCTCCTCTTTTCTCTTCTTGAACTCTCTTCTAAAACCCTAAGCGTAATTAGGATTTGTAAAACTGACCCAAATCAGATTTTACCCCAAAATATTTCTAACAATCGTTTTAATCTGATTGGGTAAGGAAAAAACCAAAAGACCCCTCACTAATTCGGGTAACTTTCTTTAACTGGATAGGCTGACTTCAAATGGACATATCTCTCTCATCCAAACTCGAAAATAAGAAAAATTTGCGGCATTGGAAAGAGGACTCCAAGACTTTTCATTTGATATCTTATGAGCCACCTAACTCATCATGTACTAAAAGTTATGGTCGTTTGAAGTTGATCCAAAACTCACAACTTAAGCATAACTTGTAAAATTTCAGATTTGGCTCTTTCCAAATTAGTTCTTTCTAAATTTAGCTCTTTCTAAGGCGGGATGCTACATTTATTTTTGCAATCCACTGAGTGGTTGGTTCAATTTGATGTTTTCTAATCCATCAAAATAAGGGTTCAGTTCGGACTTGCCCCATAAATTTCAAAACACATGAAACTAGGTTAACTTATATAAAATTTCAATTCTTGTTTTTAATATCATTTTAATCTGATCTATTTAATATGATGAACAATTTAAATAGGCATCTAAAACATGTCTTTTTTTATATAAAAAAAAAATATGACTGGAAAATAACCATATGATTTTTTAATAAAATATTATTCTACATTTGGGTGCATATCAGCAATCTATACTATATGTTTTATATTTTTTTATTTTATTTTTTTCATTTAATGTTCGGTATTTGTATTGAAGTGGATTAATTAGGAATCGCGTCCTATAGGGCTCAATCCGAGCCACATTGAGGGTAAAGCGCTCACTACCATAGATCTTTCTTGCATATCCAAAACCTTTGGTTAAGGGAGAAACAACTTCATCGCACCACAATTTGTTGGTGGTATATGTTTTATATTCATCAAATCATAAACTCAGCAATATATATTGCATCTCTTGATGCAAGAATATGTTCATCTACATTGCATTTGTAAAAAAAATTCTTTCAGTTGGTTTCTCTCAAATATCAATATCAATTGCAGATATTCTCATCAATAAAATGTTTCACAAACCTCCTAACATGATCTTTTCCAACGTGGGATGTTGCTATACTAAGCTTTGTACCAAAATAGACCTCATATATGGCACTTAAGTAGAAACAAAAATCAACGGTGGCTAACTAGGACTATTAAATAAATCAAAAATTACAATTTGACACCAATGTGATTTATAATTGCTGAGAAATATTCTTAAGTTATATTTTGTACCAACATGATTATTATTTTTAAATGAAACAATTCTCCCCAAATAAACTGGAAAATAAACTAGAAGTAGATAATTTTGGAACTCTAGTTTTGATATATGAACTTAGAATAAAAATATCAAAGTTATACAAAGGATTGACTTGTGAGAGGTTCTTTTTGGGAAAGTTTGGCACCACATATAAAGGGTAATTTGGATTAATTTATGATGAATTTATTTATGTTTGGTATGGATATAAAATTACGGGATTTTTTTCCTTAAATGATAAGTGTTATTTCTATTTTATTATATTGAGAATGGATAATAATTCTAAGATGACGAGTTTCGAAATAAGTTTTTTTTTTAAGTAAAGATTTTATTTACTATTAAGTGTGATTATTACCAAAATAATTAATTATAGGACAACTTGTTCCCAACTATATTATTTTTCTCCTTCTTAATGTTAAAAATGTGTTTTTTATAAATGTGTCAGAAATTAGAGCAAAAAGATTTATTGTAGTTTAACTTCATACAAGTTCTATAAACCTATCCAATACTAGCGATGAAAAATATTTGTCTACCAGCTATTGAATAGTCTCATTATTATTTTTTACTTTATTTCAAAAATAATATTGTATCTTTTTAATAATATATCAGAAATAATTTGATGTTAATTTTTTTAATTAAATAAAATAAATTATAGTCATACCGATGGTACAATTAATCAGTGTTTTACATCATAATTTTTTATGTTGAGTTTGGTTGGGAGTATGGTATTTAAAATTGGAAAATATGATTGAATATTTATATTCCTCTTTCTCTCTATATATATATATGATCACTAGTGAAACTATCCGTGCTTCACGCGATTATAAAAAATTAATAAATTTACATAATTTTAATTTTACATATAATAAATCTAAAATGGATAATTTCTATTTGAATAAAGTAGTATGTAATATTTATATTTGTTAGTATCAGATATGTAAGACAATATTGATTTTTTTCTTCATGTGCAACATGATATGTTTTTTCATATATTTTTTCAACATATAAAAAAGAGAATTTTTTTCCATCTTTTAAGTGCAAACTATTCATATGTATATATTAGAACAAAAAAATTAATTGTAATGCAATAAATGGAATAATAAGTCATATTTTAAAATAATAATATATTGTAAAAATAATTTTTATATTTTAGTTTCCTCTATCTTTTGTAAAAGTGCTCCTTATACAAAAATTGATTTCGTAAAAAAACTTTTGAAATTCTTTATTGTGTCTTTATTATTACATTTGTTTATTATAATTTTTTAAATATTAATTAAATATTTTTTAAAATTATGAAAGTGAAACACACAAATAATATTTAAAAGGAGAAGTTACTAGTAAAATGAAGAGATATGAATTATTCATAATTTGAATATGTAATATTACTAGGCATTGTTAACTATGAATTGATTTTATTAGTAAAAATAAATAAATGAATGTGAAAATAATGAGGGAAATCAAAAAATGATTGTTGACCGCATAAAAATATAAATATATTTCAAACAAAAAAGAATAGTGATGAAAATAGATTGTTGCACACGCAAAAGAAAAAAAATAACTTCATAGAATTAAAACTTTTTTAGGAAAAATTGCTAAGTTCCTAGTTCAAGTCAAAGTAAAAACAAAATCTAGCAAAAGTAATTTCTAATTATGCTTCAAACAGTTTTTCTTCTACCACCTTTTTTTTTTTGCAAGTAGAACTGCCACCATATTTTGTTAACAAAATTCTTAGCAGCCGAAAAATAAAGAGCATGAGAATTAAGAAGGACAAACATAGTAAAATCATATCCAAATAAAAATTATTTTGACAGCTAAATACAAAAATTAAAAACTTGTTGAATTTAATTTTTTTTTATCCATCAAAATAAGAGATCAGTTTGGGCTTACCCGTTAAATTCTGAAATATGTGTAATTCGATCAGCATCTATTAATCTAACTTAAGATTAACAATGAAGTATAAGTTATGATCTGTATGGATTGAAATGATAAAATAAAGATGTCGAAGTGTCTCATCTACTCAAATATGCAATTATGAATCGAATTTCAAGAGGAGCCAAATGAGTTTGAGAAGTTCAATATCTATGAATCGAAATTTAATAATAATAATAATAATAATAATAAATCATGTTTAAGTATATAAATGAATAAAGAAATTATATTTATGAATTTTTTTACTACTATCCTGATGTAATGAATAGCTATTATGAATAGTTATTACGGATGATATCTGTTTGAAAAGAAATCATATCATTAATTAATGCAATTATCAATACTATTCATTCAAAACAATGAGAAAAATCCTATTATTAATTAATGCATAAATTATTAATAATTAAAAATAATAAAAGTGAGAGAACTAGATTTACTTTAAGGAGAGTGAATATCTCCCATTTTCGGTAAAAAGAAGAAAAAATTAGTATTATATTTATATCATCACAATAATATTGTCTTAATTTTTTTCAAACTCAATTCCACGTGAGTTCATTATTTTCATAAAAATATTTTTTCGTATAACTGTGATTCCAAATTCTATTAATCTCATGTACACAAAAACAAAATTTTATCATTAAATAATTGACAAACAGAAAGAAAAAAAAAAGAATTAAGAAAAAATCATGACATACAAATGTATATCATAGGTGTAAAATGGACTCACGGCCTTGCAGCTCTATTGATTTTTTCAAAACAAACCGCAATATTGACTTCAAAGTATGAGAAGAAAAATTTTTAGCAAACACTAATGTATATTAATTGTTAATGTTAAACAAGTCTAGATATTATTATTTATTAAGTGAGATTTATTTTAAATTTATCATGATTGATATACCTATGAATATCATTGTGGTTGTAGAATTTAACATCTAATAACTGCACAATAGAATTAAAGAGAGTTCAACATGGAAAAAACACAAAAAGAAGGAGAATTTAAAGTTAAGAAACTTTAAAAGAGAAAAATGAAGAATTTAAAAATAAAAACTAGCTGAAAGATAATTATTACGAATTGGTGAATCAATATTTTCAGTAGAAACTTTTCTCAAGTTGTAGTCAAAACCCGCCAATCACTTGGTTTGATTGTAAGAAGATCTTTTAATTGATTTCCCTCAAATATTGAGATGAGTTGCATGCTTCTTTCCTCGTTCAGATATATCATAAATCTTTCAACATGATCTTTTTTGAGAGAGGAAAGATAACACATCGTGTCACACAACTTTATATCAAAATAGACTTTGCGAGTGTCAATTAGGTGGAAGTGAACATCACTACTAGTGGATAATTGAGACTATCAAAATAAATCAATTAAAATGAGCCAATGCAATCAATAAGTATTTTCAAATGGTAAAAAGTGTACTTAGCCCCATCTTAATCTAATCTATTTTATATATGAACAATTTAATAGGCATCCATAACATGTTTAATTGAAAAAGATGAAGACAATGTGACTAAAAAACCACCATATGATCTTTTTCAATATAATATTTATTAAAGTTGAATATTGTCTTGCATTTGGGCACATTTTAGTTATGAATATAATATTTGTTTTAGATTTTTTTTTTTACTTTTTCATTCGTTTTCGATATCCGTATTGGAGTCGAACTAATCTGGAATTGTGTCGTGTAGGACCTCATTCGGGCCACGTAAAGCTCTATTCAGGGGGAAGCCCTCCCAGCCAAGAATTTTTCCTTCATACCCAAAACTCGAACTCGCAACACAACTCATCTGCTGCATCACATTCGTTGGTGGAATATGTTTATATTCATCAAATCATAAACTCATCAACATATTGTATCTCTCTTTTTTTTTTCTCACATGGTGTCAAGCTCTACACGCATGTTTTTAACCTCTAAATTGTTTGGCCAAACATACTTTTAAACGTATCTTTGAAGAATAAAAAAATTATTCTCCTAGTGAACTTAGCGTTGTTATTTATGTACATTTTTAAGTTTCTTTATTTTTCCATTGTACCAAAAGAAAAAAAAAGGACACAATAGAGTGAGTAATAAATTTTATAGAGTGGTGGTTAGATCATTTTTGTTTTATGGATGGAATGTTGACAGGTCAAGAACTCTTGACATGTTTAAAGATGTTAGGGGTGTACATCACCGGGTTGATTCGGATTTTTTAAAAATCAAACCAAACCATTTGTATCGGGTTAAAATATATATAAACCAAATCAAACCACTAATAGTCGGATTTTTTCAATCTCGGATTATGCGATTTTATCGGGTTGATTTTATAAAGACTAAAGAGCATGTGTTCTTTCAATGATTTAAAAAAAACGTTGAACACTAACATGATTTTTCATCCTAGAAAAGCATTCGGTAGTTTCTTTTTGCATTGCAAGCCCATGAGTTCAATAGGCAATTCTCCATTCTATTTGAAACACAAATTCTCAAAAAAATTACTACTATTACTATTTTGGACAAATCATAAAATAATATCAATAATCAAGAGTGATTCATTATACATTAGAGAAATTCATGAAAATAGCATAGTGGCTTAAACAATTTTTGCATAGTCAAAATATTGTCGTCAAAAGTTAATACGAGTTATTTACATTCAAATCTTTAAATTCTACACCATCATTACTTACAACCTAGGAGATCTTCTATACATATTTTCCAAAAATCATAGCCTGCATCTGCAAAGTAGACAATACAAATCTGATTAGCAATGGATTAACTAAGTTGATGTTTAGTCCTTAGTTCTTATTACTATTTAGAGCATACAGTAATTAGGTAATTAACAATCACAAAAGAATGAACTAATACCTTTGTTCCATGTAGTGAAATTAAAGTACATCAACTGGCTAATCAATCCTCAAAGGTGAGTCGGGGTATTCTGAAAGAACTGAAACAAATTGAATACTAAATAAAATTCAAAAGCAGAATCATTTTTAATAACAATTAGAATATATAAAGTTACCTTCTTCAATTTCATCAATTTTCTGGACTTCCTCTAATACATCTTCAAGCTTGCATTCTTTAGAAGGTGATCGTAGCCATTGTTGAGTGCAAATAAGCACTTCTATCATTTTTGGAGATAAAGAACTTCGATAACTATCAAGAATTTGACCACCTGTACTAAAAGCTGACTCCGATGCAACAATAGAAATAGGAATAGAAAGAATATCCCTAGCAATTTTCGCAACAATTGGATATCTACTGGACGAAACTTTCCACCAACTCAAAATATTAAAATCATTGATCTTCACTGTCACGACCCGGGAGCACCCCCAAGTCGTAACAAGGCGTATTCGGCCCCGAAGGGGTCTTATACAAGCCACATAGTCGTTCATTGCATTCAATAATGATAATAGTGCGGAATTAAAAACTTATTTACATCCAAACATTCAAGCTTCATTAAAACAACTTTAAAAACACACAGCGGAAGTCTAAGTCTCACATGGCCATCTTAGACACAATCACAAAACATAAGTAGGGACACGGCCCTTTACAATCAAAAGAAGTCTATTAAGTCTATTACAAGAACCTTATCATAAAATTAGAATAGAAAAGTCTTGTCCTCGACATATGAGGACATACCACAAGTTCTTGGAAGAACTTCAAGTTCCAAGCTTACTATAGAACCCGCTCACTTTCCGGAACCTACACTAGTAGAAAATAGAGAAATATGAAATTAGCACAATTAAGTACTAAGTATGATGACCATGCAAAACATGCTTTAAAAGGGACATTTTGGCTAGAAACCATGCATTATGCCACTTTTTGAAGTATCATGAACAGTTGCATAAAAGACATACAAGACAAGCATAAACATCAAGTAAGTCATAATATCACCTTTAAACAATATCAACATGAAAACCTTTACCTTGGACCTTCACCTCAAGCAACCCTTATGCTATACCTCGTGCAATGTATGGATGGCGTCCCATACCACCATCCATACTAAGGCACCACATTTAGGTCACTTAAAGTAACTTATCATTCCTTTCTTTCACATTTGCACAATATTCATACATAAGAAGTATATCATTAATTAAGACATGACAAGGGAAAATAACTCATAATATAACCCAAGTATAGCATGCATCTCATATTAAGCATTTGAGAGCCAACATTCTTTAATAACCTTATTTAGGCCACAATTGTGTCACATACATTAGGATTTAGAGAAACTCACTATGACCCTCTCCAAGCCTACTCGTGCAATGTATAGGTAGCATCCCATACTACTACCTACACTTTGTAGAGCCTATCAAGAAACCATAATGAAATCTCACATGATGGGAAGTAAGCATTTAACCGACATAGACCATGAGAGCTTGTCATGGAATCCGGTGTCATAAGTCCCCACACCGTAAAGAGGTGGTCTACTTGTCTAAGGAAGACCGGTATATATAGCTTAATGGATCCACTAGCTACCTATGCGGGCACATAGTTTATGGGATAAGATAGACAATCATTGAAACTCATGCCTAACCATTGGGGGAGTTTCCATCTAACCAAATCCACTCGGTGCTTAGCCTACATTCCCATAGAATAGTTCGTTACCTTGACATTATCACATATGAGAGGTGCCATTGGCCTACCAACTCCAAATTACATTTATTAACACGTGAAAGGGTGCTTTAAGCCTACCGTTTCAAGATTCATTTAGGAAAGCTCATTAACTCCTCTTGAAAGGGTGCCATGGGCCTACCGGTTCAAGTCTCATCATTAACCTTCATGGAAAGGTGCCATAGGCCTACCGACTACAAGGTTCATTACTATCATTAATGGAAGGGTGCGATAAGCCTACCGATTCCAAGGTTCATTATTATCATGAGTGGAAGGGTGCTACTAGCCTACCGATCCGAGGATTCAACAACCAATAATATAATCATTTAAACAAGAAAATGATGCACAAGCTCTACCAATTCGAGATATGCAATAAATTGGAGAATCCTTCATATTCTATCATCAACATTCATGAGTGTCAAATAGAGAAAAATCCTTTCAATAATAACACATTTACGTTCATAACATGATCACATTAGCTCCATTAAATGTCCATTCATAAAAATGTCATGTAACACTTATATTTCTCATACTATGCCTTCAAGGCCATGGTCACAATACATTCCATAATTAAACACCTCCACCATAAGTGGATCAAACCAAGCAAGAACAATTTTTTTTATCCATAATATGAGATTAAGCCAACTTACCATCCTCCAAAGCCATAATCAACAACACTCAAGTCCCAACCATTTTTTTTACCACAAGAGAATTCTTCCATAACTTGCCCATAAGGCCACAATCCTCAATTATCCATATACCAACAATTCATCATAAATAGGCATAGAAAACCATATAAATCAACAATACAATCCAATCTAAACACAATTTCATCAACATTAAATCATAGGCATTAAACCCACTTCATTTGCAAATTCTAGGCTTTTAATGAAAACATGGGTTCTTGAAGAAGTTTCATATTAAAATCATCTTAAAATCATAAATAGAACTTCAATTCACCAATATAATGACTTTGAAAACATTTTACCCATGAACCCATACCTAGAATAGAAAATAGAAGTTTTGTTCTTTGAAGACTTTTGAAACCCTTTTGAATGGACTCCTTGAAGGAAAGATAATCAAGGATCAAGGGTCACCATACCTTTGTTAAGATTTCCCAAGAAAATTGATGTAGAAACCACCTTCAATCCAAGCCCTAGCTCCAAGTTCTTGACCTTCTTAAAATGGAGGATTGTAGAGAGAAAAGTATTTGAGAGGAGGTGAGTTCTTTTTAATTCTAATTGGAGTGACTTAAAATGGAAGAATTTGGTCTAGAAGGGTTTTATAATTGCTAGGAAAGGCATATAATAAAAGGGCCTCAACTTAGGAAAAGAAATAAGGACCCACTTAAAAGTTTCCACTAAACCCGTCTAAGCTCGTCCTTGCTGACAGTGCTTCACTATTTTGGGCATAACTTTTTACTCCGAGATCGGAAAAGGGCAAACTCGGTAGCGTTGGAAAAAGGACTCAGATACCTTTAATTGGATAGGTAATGTTCCACCTAATTCATTTTGAGCTAAAAGATATGACTATTTAAAGTTGACCCTCACTCCTAACTTGAAACTAAAAACTGTTTTTAGGGGACTGTTTTGAGGGTCTCGGTTCTAAATGATTTCATGACCTAGCTTAAGGTCTTGCTAGCTTATAAAGGTGATTAATCAACTAGCTAATCAACCCCTTAAGCCCTTAAACAACACTCCAAACTTCAACGACAAGACCCCTACAACTTACTAGTTCAAACGACTAGTTTCCGGACGTCACTGTCATTTCTCATCATTTCATCAAGTTCTCAACTCCAAACTCACATGTGAGGCTCTAGTTTCACTAGTTCATTTTTTTTTTTGGGTCGTTACATTCACTACATCATCTTTCAAGTATATTTCCAGATCATATTTTTTTACAACAAATCCCTCTTTATTCATGTGTTTCTCCCACTGAGATTGCAACAAATCACTAGATTCACCCATCACACAATTATCATTTTCAATATTTTCGTGAGGATCTTCAGAGCAAGAACAATTGTAGTGATTATATAAGAGATTCAAAACATCTCTCACATCTTGAGACTTTAATCTTCCCATCAAAGAGCCATATGCAATAGAAAGAATATACCCTACATATTGCATCTTGTATCTAGGATCCAACACAACAGCAACCACTAGTAACATATTCATACTCTCAAACTTACCCCAATATTTATCCATCTTGGATTTCATTCGTGTTGCCATATCAACCAATGAGATCATCATGTTTAGTATACTTGATAATATCATTTCGGAGATTGAAAAAATCATGAAAGAAAGAGTGAGAAGTAGAATATAAGCTGCCTAAAAATTTTAAAGTTACCTGATAGAAAATATTAAGAACCTTCACAAAAGCTTTCACATTCTTCCAATCATCTGTTGATGGATTTTTTGTTGTTGTACTTATTTCTCGACATTGCTTTTGATAATTCTGGTCATCCACATACATTCTTGTAAAAGTTTTTTCAAATTTCAAAGCTTTATCCAACATTGTGTATGTCGAGTTCCATCTAGTCTCAATATCCAGACTTACAAGACCACGAGTGTCAATCTTAACTTTCTCAACAACGGACTTAAAAGTAGCAAATCTTGAAGAAGAAGACCTGACATATTTTATAGCACTTCTTATATGAGAAACAGGCTCAATTTGTTCATCCAGCCCCTCTTTTACAATCAAGTTTAAAATATGAGCATTACATCTAACATGTAAAAATTGATTTTCAAACATTACCCCTTTCCAATCTTCAATACGCCTCTTTAAACTCTTAATGGCAGCATCATTTGCGGTTGCATTATCCAAGGTCACTGTAAACAAGTTCTCAATGCCCCAACCTAATAATCAATCCTCAATCCCCTTGGCAATAGTCTCACCTTTGTGATCTGGTGTTTGAAAAAAATTAAGAATTCTCTTTTGTAGATTCCATTGATCATCAATCTAATGTGCAGTGACAACCATATAAGTATAATTTTGCATTGACGTCCATGTATCACTGGTAAGACAAACACGTTGGTTTTTTATAAGCTCCTTAAGCTTTTCTTTCTCTTCTTGATAAATCCTTAGACAATGTCGAGCAACAGTTACACGAGAAGGTACATCAAAATTTGGAAAGGATTTAGCCATTAATTTTTTGAATCCTTCTCCCTCAATAGCTCTAAATGGTTGTTCATCAATAATTATAAATTCGGTAATTGCTCTCTTAATTTCATCCATATTAAACACTCTTTTTTCAATGGAACCACCTTCTGGCCAACCTCTTTTGATAGGTTTTAATGTTGTTTGCCACTTATCGGACTTAAATGGAGACTTGAGACATTTCACAGTTAAATGATTCCATAACGTAGTTGTCCCATTGACACTGTCGGCAGCAAATGTTTTAGTACAATAATTACATTTTGCCCTACATTTACCTCCTTTAGCAATAAACTTGGAGAAATGATCCCAAATTTGAGATGTTTCTCTACCTGTAGTTCTAGAGTTAGGAGCGACCGGAGGAGCTGCTCTTTTTTGCTTCTTAGGAGGTATGCGTCGACGTGGAGTTACTTTGCCTTGTTGTTGAGATATTGTCGACATAGTTGAAGGAATATTATTAATCACCTCTACATCTGTTACAGAAGGTGTAGTTTCCATCCAAAAAGAAATTTGTTGCACATACATAACAATAGTTATTATTATTCTGATACAAGATTGTGTTTCAACAAGACTTCCATTCAAGTATTGTGCACAAGACTTAGAAGTACATGTCACTTTGAAACCAAAACAGATACAAATATAGTACAAAATATTTGGTTAGAAAAGTTTGATGTATATTACTAGCTATTGCTATCAAAATCTAATAGTCTCTTAAATTTTTATCTCTATCACTTGTTTTTCCTTATCTCTGCGGACCATCACGATGTTTACAGTACAAAAACCTCTATACAAATGGAACCAAAAGCAATGATTTGAACACTTGCCCCTTTTTCATTGCATTGAAACAACATAAGTAAAGAGAGAAATAAGTGAAACTTATATACAAAAAATTTATCATCATCTTGTTGCTAAGCTTAACACACCATAGATATGGACACCAAGATGTATAATTTTTAAGTTTATATCTATGATTCAACTACCCAAAATTGTGATGTTGTTGACAATGACAATACAAGAAAAATATCTAAAAACGAGTTAGTAGCAATTACTTACCCAGATTAAGATGAGTTGATGATTATTTGAACTAGAATCGAAAAGGCGAGCTCAATATATGCCCTAATAGCTAAGAAGTAAAACCTAACAGTGACTAAGCCTTTGAAGGTGAAGAGTTGCTTTTGAGCTGCTGACCTAATGACCTTTGTTAAATGAGATAGAGAATATTATAGGAAAAATTATAGAAATCCCACCTTTTAGTTTACTTATTACCATTATCCCCTATAAGTTTTACAAATCTCTAAAATCCCTCATTTTCGTGCATCAGATTAGTGTATCAGCGCATATATTATTGTATCTCGCGCATCAGATTAATATATCAGCGCTTATATTATTGTATCTCACACATCAGATTAATGTATCAGAGCTATATAAGTGTTAATACATGCGCAAGATATAATAATATAAGCGCTGATACATTAATCTGATGCGCGAGATATAATAATATAAGTGTTATACACTAATCTGATGCGCGAAAATATAAGCGTTGATACACTAATCTGTAATTATAAACTTTTAAGGGATAAATTGTAATTTTGTCTTAAAAGTATGTGATTTCTGTAATTTGCCCAATATTATATAGGGCTAGTTGAATTGTATAATTTATTTGGGCTTTTGTTTGTTCCTAAAAATAATAAGTGGGCTCAAGTCAACAATGTAGCCCAAAGTACACTAATATTAAACATAAAATTGTGAGAAAGATTAAGAAAAATATATAAATTATATATTAATAAACATTTTTATGTATAAAATAAAATTTTAAAATTACATATATAATGTCGGGTTGGTTTTTTTTAGTTAAAACCAAACCAACCCAAATATAGTCGAGTTTTTTTTTCAATACCAAACCAAACCACTAGTCAGGTTTTTTTTTCGGTTTGACTCGGTTCACGGTTTGGTTCGATTTGCGGTTCGGTTTTGTACACCCCTAAAAGATGTATGTTGTGAAGATGCAGATGTTGAGATGGATGTGTAGGCATACTAAGAGCGATAAGATTAGGAATAAGGTCATCCGGAAGAAGGTGGAGTGACATCTGCGGTGGATAAGATAAGAAAAACGAGATTGAAATGATTTGGACATGTGCAAAGGAGTTGTGTTGATGCGCCACTGAGAAGGTACAAAGGCGGTATGTGGAGGGGTAGAAATAGACCGAAAAATATTGGGGGAGAGTTGATTAGATATGACATGACATGACACGACTTCATATTATTGTGGACATAACTCTAAATAGAATGGAGAGGAAGTGTGTATTAGGATAGAAGGAAAAACTTTTTAAATTATAACATTTCATATGACATGTTTAAGATTACAAGATTAAAGTACATTTTAATTTTGGGTTAGTTTCAAATAAACTATTTAGTTTGCAACAGATATAACCATGTTTTATTTATATAAAAAGTAGTCAAAAGTCATAGAAAGTATATACTGGCTATACATTATAGGTTTTCAAAAGTCATAAAAAATATAAACTGACTATACAATATCGCATACCTATACATGAGAAATACATTGACTATACATTAGGATACACTAAAAAATCGAGTATAGTTTAACTATACATAAAGTATACATTGATTATTCAATCACAATCAACTTGAAATCACCTCTAAGCCGCCCCAAATTTTAGATATGAAATTCTAATAATGTTTCGAGTCTTTCATATATAATTCGCTAGAAAGGATTCACATTTGCGGTAAGTCAATTTTTTTTCTTAAAAAAAAAAAGATAAGCAATGAAGGAGGAGGATAAGCAACAAAGAGGAAGAAGGATAAGCTACGCATAAGCACAAGAAGAGGACTTTGTCAACTTGTACTTGGTTTTGTTTGTATGTTGAACCCTTATACTTACAACTTTGTCAACTGGACCCTTGAACTCGATGAAACACAATATATTAAACATCTCTGACCATTGACTGAACACATGTGACATTAATATTGCTGACTTGGAACAATGCGTAATTCCACGCGTCTAAAGCGTATAAAATTTCTATGGAAAACACCCAAAAAAAAAGAGGGTAGGGAGTCATCTTCTTCAAAGCAGCCTATAGTTGCTCCCCCACCCCCACCCTACCCCAACCAAATTTCTTACACATTCCACTTCTTTCCTTCTTTCTTTGGTTTCACCCACCATTTCCCTTCTTCTTCCTCTTCTTTTTAACACCCCCACACACTGTCCCACCCGTAAATATTTTTCTCAAAATTCATTCTTTTTGCTGCAAATCAATTTCCCTCCTAGTTCTTTTTGTTTTACCATATTTGTTCTTTCAAAATCTCGATTTCGTGCGTATTCTTTGATGATAGTGGGTATTGAAAAATGAAAAACTTCATTGATAAACTTGATGAAGCTTCAAGAATAACAAATGAGTTTTGTGAATTTATGAAATAAATTTAAAATTGTATAGAGATTTGTTGGGTTTGTGTTTGTGAACCAATAGTGTAAAATTCAAGTCAAATAGCTAAGAATTCCACCAATTTAACATGAATTTGTGCTCAATTTGAGAGCAAAAATGGAGAAAATAATAAAATTTCCAGGGTATGCTTTTTATTTTTATTTTATTTGTCTAATATTTAATTTCTTATGTGTCATTAAAAATGATGTGGAATCCTACTTGTAAATAAGTGTATCACACGCGCACACATATGATGAGGAAAGGGTTTAAAATATTGTGTTTCAGTGAGTTTAACGGTTTAGTTGACAAAATTATAAGTATAAGGGTCCAACTTAAAAACAGAGTCAAGTATAAGTGTCTACTAGCTAGGTCATTCCACCTTCTTCTTCTTTTTTTTTGTTTTATCTATTTGTTAGTTTGATTTATAAATTATTTATAAAGATATTGGCCAACAATATGAGTATTGTACCTTACTTGAGTTGAAAATTTGGTTAAGTCATTCTTCGTGTCATTTCCCATTCCCACAAAATATTGTATATTATTAATATTTACTCTATTTCAATTTATGTGAGGTATAAATAATGTATTCATATATATAAAGAGATAACTACTAGGCCGTGCGCGCACGGGCCTTATTCGTCTAGTTATAACTAAAAATGCCGAATGACCATTTTATGTAACCAGTAATTTTTTTATTAAGTGGGCTATTTTGTGGGTAAGAAATTTAAGGGCAAACTACATAAATCCCACTAGTTTAGGTCCTAATTACTAAGATTCCCGATAGTTTCAAATATTACTTCCTCTACCATATTTCATGCTTAGGATACATGAGTTTGAATCCGCGAGATACATGTATCTCTCAAATGGACAATTAATTTTGGAAATTTAAATTAATCAAATCCCTTAATATAAGGTGGAAATCAAGGAGTGTATCTATGTTTAATAGTTTCGTTTTATTATCTTTGAAACAATAAATTCATTAATATTATTTATAAAAGACAAAAATATGTATATCTTGGTCATGTAATTTGATTAATTTCATTTTATTACTAAATAATAAATTCATTAATTTGATGTATATATTATCAATATATGTTGTATCCAACAATCTAAACACTTAGATACATGAGTATCATACAAACACATTCATATGTATCATAGAAGTATCTAGTATTAATTTCGTGTATTTGTTATATGTATCTAGTATTAATTTCATGTATCTATTTATATGATCTAATATTAATTTCATGTATCTATTTATATGATCTAATTTTAATTTCATGTATCATTTATATGTATCTAGTATTAATTTGATGTATCAAGTATCAATTTCATATATTGTATTCAAAACATATATCTTGGATACATAGTAAGCATATACATATAATTATGTGTATTGAAATATGAAATGTAACTGAACACGAATTTAGAAACAAATCACAACGGTAGACCAGTCTTATCATTAATCCAAAATATATATATATATTTAGCATCTGGATAATCCTAAGTCAGATACACAAACTCTTAACTAGATACATATTGTACATCTGATGTGTATCCAACATTGTTGCACTTATTGTGTACTTAATAGTGTATTTGTTCGATTAATTAAAATTTGGTGTAATTCTTCCATCTTGATTTGGATGAGTACAAGAACTTGTATTGAATGACATATCTTAGCTTTCGATAATTTACAACTTCATTCCCGGAATTATTCGTGTTTTGTGTGTAATATAGGGTCTTGTAGTTATAATACATAAATAATAATTATATTGATCATCCAGTGTCCTCTTTCTAATACCAATTTCTCCAATGACTTCTGAAGCCTTTAATGTGTAGTATCTTTAACAAGAATTATCTGATTTAAGGAATGATCAGCCATTAAAGTGTTTGATAAATAACAAAATAAAAAAAGGGAAAAGGGTCTGATATACCCCTCAACTTTGTTATTTGGAGTTGATATGCCGTTCGTTATGAAAGTGGCTCATATATACCCTTACCGTTATACAAACGGCTCACATATACCCATATACCCCTACCATTACAAAATGAGCTCACATATACCCTTCATTTAACGGAAGTGAAAAAATTAGTTTTAAATTTATATTTTTGACTTTTGATTTTTTTTAAAAAAACATTTAGGGGTATATATGATTTTTCTAGCAAATTTCAAGGTATGTTATAATTTTTTTCGGACATAAATTATTTTTTGACTTCTTGATTATCATTATTTGAGTTTTTTATTCTTATTTTAATTTTTTCTTTCATTCCTTAGTGTAAAGAAAAAAATTTAAAACTATTTTTTTTGCTATATTATAATTTAAAACTATTTTTTTCGGATATATTGTAATTTAGTTTTTGTATTTGAAGAAAAAATTGGGTCTTCTATAATAAATTTTATAAGAATATTAGTGAAACTTAAATAAATTTTATCATCAAAATAATAAATCTAAATATGAAACAAAAAAAAAGTTTAAAAAATAATATATGTTTGAGGAAGATTAAATATACCCATATGGGATTATATTTTTTTTAAAAAATTAAACTAAAATTAATTTTTTTCACTTCCGTTAGAGGAAAATGACATATGTAAGCCATTTGTATAACAGTAGGGGTATATATGAGTCACCTTCATAACAAGAGATATATCACCTCTAAATGACAAAGTTGAGGGGTATATCAGGCCCTTTTCCCATAAAAAAATATAAACCTAATTTGAAAAACTTTTTAAAATTGAACTTCAGAATATTATGAATTTTAACTCAAATACAAAATCAAGATACATGAGAATGATTAAAAAAAAAAAAAAAAAACCTATATGCATAATGTTGATTTGAACATGCAAACATGTATTGAGAGAATGAAGGAAGAAAGACGGATATGACTTAGCTCACAAGGTTGATTTCATTCGTGCTCAGATACAATACGTCTTCAATCGACACCAGTCTCAGTCTCAGCCTCAGCTGCATCAGAACCACCATTTTGCTGCTGACCTACCTTCGCACCATCCCAATTTCCATTCTCCCCATTATCGTCCTGATTTTGGGTGGGTCTTATCGTTCTGGAGTACTCGTTCCACGACCCATAGCCATTACCAGCCCAGCATTTGCCTCAATTGGTTACCAAGACGGAGCCTTTTCCCCTTGCTGCTCTAGCTGTGGTACCTGCTGAATCCCCAAAAGTTGTGATGCTATAAGCACTGTTGTGGCCTAGTGGTCAAGTAGGGTTGAGACCCTGAGGTTGGTAGGTTTAGGTCTGTCATGTGTGAAAGCTGGCGACACCACAGTTATCAAAAAGACAAAATGAAATTGCAAGGCTATAAGACATCTTAATAGAATAAAATAGGACTTCGAAGAAATGTGACATTTTTTCGAGGACAGGCTTAAGTGTGTCGTATAAATTGGGATAGAGGAGTACTTATTTTCTGGAAATCTAGACGATTGGTGAGATAATAGAACTTCTTTTGTGTGTTATACTAAATTCATCCATTTTCTCACCAACTAATTTCAGCTCTAGCTGATTTCGATGTCTCTTCTAAATCGAATTAAATCTTGGTCTAGATATGTTGCACATTCAATGCTTGCAGTAATAGGTAGAACCTAGGAAGAGCTGGAATTGTTTTTCAGTCATTGCAGTTTAAGAATGAAATGACCCTTACTGCATCCAATGCATGCAAGGGAAGATAGGAACAAGGACTGAAAGGATTTTGTCGATGTATGCATCAGCGAGACCCTTATTGTCAAATGCATCTCATGTCATGCCAATGTGGAATCTCAAATGAACTGAATTTTGAATGCTGTTATACTGTACGTTTCATTTGGTTGACGTAACACTGATATGTTTGATGACATGAAAGCATGAAGAAAACTGGTGATGTGAAACACCATAATTATCTTATGGTACGTTGTCTATATACTTTCATGGAAAGTGCTTACATTGGAAGCTTCTTTGCCCTCCAGACATATATCTCGTAACATCAAATTCTTGTGCAACTATATGTGTATTATTTGTCTGTTATTGCACTATGTTATACATGAACTAATGCTTTATTCTGAGAGTTTACTGCTGGTAGGTTTAATGAGAGACTTTGTCTTCTACTTTTAGTAGTGGTCAAAGTGGAAAAAGAAAGAAAAAGAAGAGGTGGATTAAACAAACTCTGTGGTGTCACTCCTGAACTCCAAACCATTGTTTGGAGGATTATATTGCTACCTTTCCTTTTCGTTGTTGATTTTGTTTCTACAAGATGGTTTCCTATTTTTCTGCCTAAATTTTTCCCTTCTAACTCAGATAGTACATAAGTAAACATAATCTTCAAAGATCCGAATAACAAAATGAAAGTTATCTACAATGATGTAATATTTGAGACAGATTTTACCAATATGTTCAAGATTAATAGACTGCTAGCTAAACATGTAATCACTCTCAATCCTTGAAGTATGATTCCATCATCAATTGTTTTCTCTCTGTTTTTTGTTTGGGCGATTTAACACTTAAAGTAGAACACTGAATCGTTTTCTACATGTACAGAGCATGTTGTTCGTCTTGTATTCCCAAGATACTTAGAACAAAACTTTGAAGAACTTGGTAAGACACAATAAAGTTTAAGAACATTTTCACAACTAGAAAATTAAAACTAGTAGAGAAACTAGAATCATAAACAAATTAGATAAAATATACGAAATATTTTTTTTCTTAAAGAAGAATTGTTGTCAATCTGTGTTTAAAGAATCTTACTGATTCCAACAAACTTTGCAGAAACACGAAGTTACCAAAGTTTAATGAACCAGTGAAGAACAGAAGAACATAAATTAATTCACAAATCTAAAATCTGTAACACATACCAGAATCTGGAAAAACAGAAAGAAGATCAAGCCCACTGAATGCACAGTGTCCCCTTAAGGAAATTATTCCCCTCTAGTATTCGAGGTTTGATTTGGAATATGTCCTCCCAGGATAGAATGATCTCAATCACCAGTGTATTGATATCCAAAACGCTGGTGTCAGCGAGCCACTCAACGGCAGTAAAGTACACTTAGAATACTAGATTTAGTAGTAGAAGAAGTCCAGAAAAATTATATTATATTTAAAATGAGAGGAAATTCCTCAATTTATAGAAAACAAAGGGTAGTGTGAAAAGGTTCTTATTGTGCCTTACTCACAAACCTTTGGAAAAGTCACAATCTTTCGGAAAGGCCACCACCTTTCATAAAAGTCACAACTTTTCATAAAAGTCACAACTTTTCATAAAAGTCGCAACTTTTCATAAAAGTAACAACTCTTCATAAAAGTCGCAACTTTTCATCAAAGTCACAACTCTTCATAAAAGTCGCAACTCTTCATTTTCCATTCACACCTTTTAAAACCCAACAATCCCCCGCATGAATGGGGAATGACTCCAAGACAAAGAAACGGACAAGTATGTGTACTTTACAAGCAAGCATTAATTGCATCTGGATAAGTAGGTTTCCCCTTGGACTTTTCGTAGTGAACATATGTCGGATATACTCGGTCAATCGGTAGATGCGATATCTTTGAACCGTCGAGCTTTGGTGTATACCTAGACAACCATATGGCACACAATTAACCCTTTACCATTTATGGTTCTTACGGTTGTGTTCGTTTCAGCCATGAACACCTCCTGGTTTCATGAGTGTATAGAGAGATGGGCTTTTGACAATCATCCTCTTTGAAGCGGCTTACACTTCACACTCACATAGGTGATTTCTAACCGTGTTATCGCGTAGATACACTATTTGGTCAAATCTGCCAAACTTAGCAAATCATTAAAAACATTAAGTTTTATTAACTCTATAACAAGCCTTAATGATGTATCCTTGTTCCTGAGCATTGTCTTCATCATGAGAATGGATTGAGTTAGTTGACAATGTCGAACCGTCAGTCACAACTTTGTTTTTCTCGTTGAATCTAGCTCTTGGGATCTCCAGTCTGCTAGATAGAGTTACCGCCATGATGACTTGTCCTAAGCCGTAAATCCATTCCCTTAGATGATCTTTCAACTTTCTCTCTAATTAGGCCTTTTTTTTAAGTGGATCCGACACATTATCCTTTGACTTTACATAGTCAATTGTGATAATTCCACTAGAGAGTAATTTTCTAACGGTATCATGTCTATGTCTTATATGACGAGACATTTCGTTATACATCATGCTACATGCCTTACCTATTGCATCTTGACTATCAAAGTGTATGCATACTGATGCCAAAGGTTTGGGCCAAAAAGAATATCTATCAAGAAATTTCGGAGTCTTTCAACTTGTTCACCGACCTTATCTAGAGCACCTAGCTCAGAGATCATTGTAGAGCTAGCAATACATGTCTTTTTGGAAAATTTCCAAGAGACTACTCCTCCACCAAGAGTAAATACATATCCACTCGTGGATTTTACTCTATTTGATCCCGGTGATCCAATTTACATCACTATATCCTTTCAATACTGTATGATATTTGTATAATGCAAGACATAGTTTTGAGTATGTTTTAAATACCCCAAAACTCTTTTCATTTTCATCCAATGAGTTTAATTGGGATTATTTGTGAACCGACTCAGTTTATTAATAGCACAAGCTATATCTGATCACGTACACTTTTTGATATACATCATACTTCCCAATACTCTAGTATAATCCAATTGTGAGTCACTTTCACCTTCATTCTTTTGAAGTGTAAAGCTCACATTATTGGAGTCTTGACAATATTAAAATCCAAATATTTGAACTAGTCAAGTACTTTTTCAATGTAATGAGACCGTGACAATGCTAAACATCTTGGAGTTCTAAGGATTCTTATACCTAAGATCGCATCAGCAACTTCAAGATTTTTCATTCCAAACTTGCTTTTCTAGCATTTATGTCATTAGTGTCTCTATTGATGATCAACATATCACCAATTATACAAACAAACAATGACCTAGTGATTTTAATGTAAACACATTTATCACTTCCATCATTCTTAAATTCATTTACCAACATAGTTTGGTCAAATATCTTATGTCATTGTTTGGGCGCTTGTTTTAGTCCATAAAATAACTTAACAAGTTCGCACACTTTCTTTTCTTTACCAGGAACCACAAAACCCTCGGGTTGTTCCATGTAAATTTCTTCCTCCAATTCTCCATTTAAGAGAGTTGTTTTCACATTCATTTGATGAATTTGGAGGTCATATACCACAACTAACAAAATTAACATCCAAATGAATGTAATTCACTGGCGAGTATGTGCCGAAAAGATCAAGACCTTGTTTTTTGTCTTGCTTTATATCTGTCAACAATTCCATCGACTTTCATTTTCCTTTTGAGGATTCACTTTAAACCCAAAAGTTTATTTCCTGGGGGAAGATCAACCAACTTCCAATAGGATTGCTCAAGATTGAACCAATCTCACTATTAACACCATCTGTCCAAAAGGATGAGTCTACAGAAGACACAAGAAATGATACAAAATCATATTCGAAGAAAGTAGATGTCCTTTGACATTTACTATACCTCAGAATATCTTTATTAAGTACATTATCCTTTTATTCTTTCCAAGGTCGTTCAGACCTTTCACTAGACTACTCAAGTCTAATATTACAGTCCACTGTCTTAGGTCCTATTTTAATCCTTTTAGAAATAGGAACTTGGACTTTGGCTAGACACCCCCACACTTTGAAATATTTCAAGTTGGATTTCCTTCATTTCCATTTCTCATATGGAATAGATTATGTCCTGGAAAAATAAAACTTTTTATTGCTTTCTTTATAAAAAGGCAAAACTTTTTGTTGTTCCCTTTTGAAGTAAGGATAGTTCCTCCACACAAGTTTTGTGGTAAACCATAACTCATAAGTAATGTATTGATCATTTCCTTCAAAGTTAAGTTTTTTTTTTCATTAGATTGAGGTGAATAGGGCAGCAGTTTGATGGATAATTCCACTTTACAAACATATTTCTGCAAAATGAGATTTATACTCTCCATCCCTATTACTTCTTATCTTTTTCCCAACTGATTTTCAACTTCAATATTATATTGTCTAGACGTTTCTATTGCTTCATCCTTACTATTCAGCAAATAGACATAGTCATTTCTAATGCAATTGTCAATGAAAGTTACGAAATACTTTTTTCCACCATGAGATGGTGTTGACTTTATATCACAAATGTCGGTGTAAATCAATTCTAAGGGATTAGAATTCCTTTCAACAAATTTATAAGAATGCTCAGCATACTTAGATTTCACACAAACTTGACATTTTTTTTTATTTATTGCACTCAAAGTTAGACAAAACTTCTAAGTTGATCAATTTTCCTTACAAGGTTTTGTAATTGAATGTCCCAAGTGTTCATGTCACAAACAGTTTGACTCAAGCAAGTAAGAACAAATAAAAATATTGAGTTTGAAAAGCTCTCCGCGAGGTAGCTTTTTCTCACAGATATTTGTTCCTATTTCTTACAATTTTGTATGACACAAACATTGTTTAGAGTCATCACCTTGTCAAATGTCCTTTTCAACAGGACCTTTCCATAACTTTCAATTTGATTGTTATAGAACTACCCGTGAACAAAGTTTCATCAGGTCCAATAAAGGCAATATAATCCAAATGTTTCTTTTACAAAACATAACGAATAATTATTCACCAATATTCATGTCTATGCAAATACTTTTATTATAATAGACATATTTTCATGAAAAATCACAACATTTTAAGTGACACTTTTTCATAAAAGAACACTTTTATTTTGAACAAGTATATATATAATTTGGTAGTTTCATACTAGTCACATCATACTAGTAATAGAGAAACTCAACAACCACAATATCGAATATACTCCAAGAATTTTATGGGTCTAACATAATACAAAAGTATCATTGAATTTCATATCTTTTTCTCCAAAATTAAATTAGACACCAAGTCTAATTTTATCTTTATCATAAGCAAAGAACACCCACATTTTAAATATGATCTCAAAATATTTTTCAAGTATTTGAAAATAGTTTTTCCACATATTTTCCCAGACTATCAAAATGTCATTGGCACTATGAAACCTCTTTTGGAAATATTATTCTACAAAAGAATTATATTGCTTCAATTCTCTTTGACAATATTTACATAGTGTCAAAGTTCATTCATAGAGGCACAAAATCACAAACTCTAAGTCACGGGTATTTTTCAATCTATCACAAATAGACATACCACTTAGTATTTAGAATACTAACAATAAAGACAAAAAAAAAATTGTACAATTTGTTTCTATATAACAGTTACAACATTGACTTATTATGTGAAGTTTTCATAATTTTTCAAACCAATTGCATAGTCTGATTTATCTAGAGTAATAAACTACAAAAGTTTTTAGCCTACAAAAATCAGACACAATCAAATTTCACATGAAGTACAAAACTACAAAAAAAAAATTATTTTTATTTTTTTAGTCTCCAAACAGAATTAAACATATTCTTTATCACATAGAAATGTTTTTCTTTTCAAATAGTCTTCCAACTATAACATTTTGACATACTATTTATCAAACAAAAATGTGCATCTCTCATTTTGCAAACTAAAGAATTTTAAAGGCAATACTATTTGCTAAGAAAAATTCATTCCACAACAAATGGTTTGCAGATCTTTTTCCAAAGATACACATGATAAAAAATCAAAATTGTTAACTCTTAGAAACTATTTTCCTCCTTAGATAAATAATAAGAAGATTACCTGGTGTAATCTTTAACCGAAATAGCACCAATTTTTTCTGTACATTCTCACTTCGACCTTGCTAAACAAAGCACCAAATTATGGAGAAGTAATGCCTTAAACTTCTACTTCCATGATCTATTTCTCTCAATCAGTAGAATACAAGAAATACCAACAGTATAATAATTTCCTTAAGATTGTTGTTCGTCTTGTATTCCCAAGATACTTAGAACAAAACTTTGAAGAACTTGGTAAGACACAATAAAGTTTAAGAACATTTTCACAACTAGAAAATTAAAACTAGTAGAGAAACTAGAATCATAAACAAATTAGATAAAATATACGAAATATTTTTTTTTCTTAAAGAAGAATTGTTGTCAATCTGTGTTTAAAGAATCTTACTGATTCCAACAAACTTTGCAGAAACACGAAATTACCAAAGTTTAATGAACCAGTGAAGAACAGAAGAACATAAATTAATTCACAAATCTAAAATCTGTAACACATACCAGAATCTGGAAAAACAGAAAGAAGATCAAGCCCACTGAATGCATAGTGTCCCCTTAAGGGAATTATTCCCCTCTAGTATCCGAAGTTTGATTTGGAATATGTCCTCCCAGGATAGAATGATCTCAATCACCAGTGTATTGATACCCAAAACGCTGGTGTCAGCGAGCCACTCAACGGCAGTAAAGTACACTTAGAATACTAGATTTAGTAGTAGAAGAAGTCCAGAAAAATTCTATTATATTTAAAATGAGAGGAAATTCCTCAATTTATAGAAAACAAAGGGTAGTGTGAAAAGGTTCTTATTGTGCCTTACCGAAAAGGTCACAAACCTTTGGAAAAGTCACAATCTTTCGGAAAGGTCACCACCTTTCATAAAAGTCACAACTTTTCATAAAAGTCGCAACTTTTCATAAAAGTAACAACTCTTCATAAAAGTCGCAACTTTTCATCAATGTCACAACTCTTCATAAAAGTCGCAACTCTTCATTTTCCATTCACACCTTTTAAAAACCAACAGAGCAGACTACACAGAATCCTAAAAGAGCAAAAATTGAGGAGGAATCTGTTCCAGTTGTGATAATATCAGAAGCACTTGCAAACTTTTTGGGTATTTCAGAAAGTGAGATGTCACAAGCAGAGGTTCTGAGGCAGGTTTGGGAGTATATAAAGCTGAACCAGCTTGAGATGAGTGGCCAAGCATATTTGTTTGTCCAATATTCTGTGTTGTTCTGCAGTTTCATAATTAGTTTTAATTTACACGTTAATGAGAATCAGCTAACCCGCTCCTGTCGATAGGGTTGGTGTTTATAGGTAGTTTACTAACTATGTAAAGATGCACTGTAGAATGACGCGAAGATGATTAACAACTGGCCTTCTTGATAGTTTTAAGGTTGAAACATAGTAATATGTTTTGTTGGTTGTATATACGAGTGTCAAATGGGTGGGTTGGATTGAAATTGAAGATATTAAAATGGGTTGAAATAGAAATCGGATTGGGTCTTGACCCGCCCAAGTTTAGTTTGGGCTCAAATGAACGTTAGGTCTTGATCCGCCCAATTTGACCCGATTGATTTCAATAATTTTAACATAATGATATTTAATTTTTATAATCACAATTTGAATTTCAACTCAAGATTATTTTTTTAAAAAAAGCAACAAATGGATAGATAAATCCTAAAAGATATTAAATAGATAATAATTCATACCTTTAATATAGGAACATATCTTAGTAAAGAGTTTTAAAACGGGTTGAAATTGGATATTGAATTGGGCACAATTGAGGATTCTCTTAAAATGGGTTAGGCTTGAATGAGTTGAGATTGAACCCAATTTAAATTATCTTGAGCTCAACCCTTAAAATTCTCACCAACATAAAATTTGGTATTAATTCAAATCAATTCCTACATTACTATTTCTATTCACAAAATTCATTATTTTTTCAACCAATGTTTAATTTTGAATTTTTTTTATTGAATTAAAGTTTGATCAATGAATGTTGTAATTTTGTAGAATAGCTTTGTGATAGTGTATTGTGCGGTTTTATAAGTGTTTGCTTATTTGGTTGGATTGTATAAAGACTTGAGACAATTTTAATAGTTTTACAACTTATGAAGTTTTTTTATGTTTATGAGAAAATATACAACATAAAAAGTTCAAATTACATGTCCGAGCAAAATTTCAACTTCATCTCATGATTTCATATTATGATTTCAAATCGCATGACCAAATGGGCCCTAATACACGTTAATAATAATTAATTAAGGGAAGGGGAAAAGAACAATAACGATTAAGAAATTTAATATTTACTTTAATTTTAGGCTTTCAAATACTATATAATAATTAGAATATAAGTTATGAAATGGTGCGAGTTATATGTAATATGATTTTTAAAATAAAATAATTAAGAAAATAAATAGTACTTTAAATAGATTGTTGTGTTATTTTTATGGAAAAACTTCATTATTAGACAGACTTCAATACCATATATACTATTATTACCTATAATTTTTTAAATATTATGTATCTTACTACTAATTAAGAATTTCCTACGTATCTTAAACTCAATACATGTATTTTTGCTATCAAATACACAAAAATAGAGGGAGACGAGTGAGATTCGTGTATCTCAGATATATGCGAATCACACTAGATTGTATGTATCTTGAGTTATTCACATGTATCTGGGGTACCATATACATGGGAGAGTGGCAAGCGAGGTTTATTATTTATCTGAGATACACGCGAAGCCACTTGAATACAATGTATCTAAAATAAGTTATACCTAAATTTGACCCCATGTATCCGAGGTATATATACATGAACGTATTTGGCGACACCAAAATCCGGTAGGATACATAATATTACAAACTAGAATGTATCTAAATAATTAGCTTCTAAACTAGGGAAATTTATGTAAGTTCCCCTATTTTTTTATATAGTGAAATGGAGAGAAAAAACCTCAAAAAGACAAATACAAATTAAAGTCATAAAGAGGTGCACATTATCTTGTTTGTATGTATATACTTGTTGCACAATTAAGAATTATGAAGGTTGAAGGTGAAAGAATCTCTAAAACACATTATTATATCTAACAAAGAAAATATATTATAATGATAGATGCAAAGTTGAGTAATTGACTATATAGATTCTTTTAAATATTAAAAATAAAATAAACAAATAAAAAAGAAGTCGGAAAAAAATTTAAATATAAACAAAGGTCATAGAAAAATATTACATAGCCTTATCTTTTTATTAGATATATTTTTTCAATCTATGTATAATTAATACTTATATATCATTTAAGAATATATACTTGGGCTCTGCACACCACTATTTAGTCTACAACTACTTTGAATCTTTTGATTAAACAACAATACTTGTCTTTTCTGCTCGTCAGTCATCACGCATTCACCATAGCCAACCTATCCAATTTAAAAGGACGAGAAATCAAACGTCGCTCATCACTACGCTACAGTCACATATATATTATTTTAAGCTCCATTTTTTCCTTAAACTCATCTTCTCGTAAAGTCCAAAGGGAGAGAGAGGGGAAAAATGGTGGTGGAGAGAGATATCGATGATCTTCCAAAGAATGCGGCAAACTACACAGCTCTCACGCCGTTATCCTTCTTGGAAAGGGCGGCCATGATTTATCCCAACAGAAAATCATTAATTCATGGGTCCGTTGAATACACATGGCTTCAGACTTATCGCCGTTGCTGTAAACTGGCTTCTGCTCTTACCAAACGCTCCATCACTTTCGGAAGCACGGTATGTTTTGGTTTTCAACAATAATAGATTGGAACACTCTGTATAGAGTTATAAAATATCTGCTTGCCCATTAGTGTTTTCTTGTGGTGCTCAGGACTAAGAGTAAATATGCTTTTGCAATAAGGTGGTGATTTGGTTTATGTTCGGTTTGACTCTCCATATTTTTGAAGAGTGCGAGCAACGTAGGCTAGATCTAATTATTGGATGTACTGCCAATTAAATAATTAGACAGACTATCAGTTAGCATAGTATTTCATTGACTGAACCAAATAACTTTCCTCTGTACTGAACCAATCCGATATGATTCCTAAAAGTCCATTTTATTTCTTGGTAGCATTACAGATGAGATACTTGTAGTTAGTCATATAGGAGTTGATCCCAAAGACTAGATTTATATGAGGGTCTTTGCACTATAGCGTTGTGACTTTTCGTAGGTTTTCTGGCATTGATTTATCTCACCATCTTGATCTATATGACAGCTCTGATACTGTGTTTTCCAAGATTCGCAATATGGATAAGGGTAATTCTTGGACACTAGTCCATGTAAAATTGATTAATGAAATTACAAAGCGGAGAAATTGCATTAGACATGACTTGGTGTGAGTCTCAGGGACATTTTCTGCTCCTTTAGAGTGCTTTTTCCCTAGTTGCAGGAGGGAGTATTATCCAAAATTGATGTGTATGTCTTTACTTGTTCTATGTTTTCTTCAAATATTTATTTACTAGTTCTGAAATTTGAAATTACCTCTTCTAATGTAGTGTTGCCATTAAGCTAACCTTGATACCACAGAATGCTCATCTTCAAGTTCTGTCTATTGCTAAATGAGAATTTGGCATGTCAATCAACTGCTTCAACTTGAATGGTTTAGAACGAGCTGTTTTATATCTTCACTCCATACTCTCACTTCCAATCTTTATGGATCACCAAACTAATACAAATTGACCATATATGTTAGTTCAATTTTCTGGATATACGAGAGAAAAGAAGAGGAATACTTATTTGGCCTCCTTGGAGATCAGAAAGGAAAACCTTTTAATAAAGGTAATAAATAAGCTAGCAGGGATCCTTGGCTGTTGGAGATTATGCATACAATAACATAAACAATGTACAAATTCTACAAACTAATCTCACATTATCCCATGTCCTTGTGGAGCAAATGAGTCGGTGGAGGCAGATTGGCCTTTAGTTTGGGAATTACACAACAGTGTTTGATTTATTGACATATATCTAGTAGGTTCATTACATGGTTTTGTGCTTTGCATTTCTGTAAGTTCATTCTCTCAATAGAGGTTTTGTTAGGAAGCCCGTAAATTCCAAGAATTCTTTCAGATTATCTACATAATCTGTTTTGCACTATTAAGCTAATTAAGCTAAACCTATTGTCTTCAAAGAAGAGGGGTAGAATTTGTGCTTTGCATTTCTGTAAGTTCATTCTCTCAATAGAGGTTTTGTTAGGAAGCCCGTAAATTCCAAGAATTCTTTCAGATTATCTACATAATCTGTTTTTCACTATTAAGCTAATTAAGCTAAACCTATTGTCTTCAAAGAAGAGGGGTAGAATTAATTGAAAAACTTGTAGTTCGGAGATAAATGCTCATGTTTTGAATTGCTTCTTCTCAGGATGGACAGAAACTAAAATATTTGTTTGTTTCTTCATATGAATTGAAATGACATGATTTAAACTCTCTATCAGTTCTTATGGATGTACAATGTTATCCTCTTGAGAAAATGCAGTTTTCTGGTATCCAACAGGAACCTTATAAGTCTTTCCCTTTATTGGCTTCATGTCAGGTTGCTGTGATTGCGCCAAATGTTCCTGCTATGTATGAAGCTCATTTTGGAATTCCAATGGCTGGAGCTGTTTTAAATGCTGTCAACGTTCGTTTAAATGCAGACACAATTGCTTTTCTTTTGGGCCATTGCTCAGCTGCAGTTGTCATGGTGGACCAAGAATTCTTTCCATTGGCTGAGGAAGCTTTAAAAATTTTAGAAGATAAGAGTGAAGGAAAATCAAATCGACCACTTATTGTAGTTATTGCTGATAAAAATTGTGATCCCACCCCACTTCAATATGCTTTAGAGAAAGGGGCAGTTGAATATGATAATTTCTTGGAAACTGGGGCCCCAGACTTTCCATGGAAGCCACCACAGGATGAGTGGCAGAGTATTGCTCTGGGCTATACTTCTGGTACGACAGCTAGTCCTAAAGGAGTGGTGCTTCATCATCGTGGTGCGTATCTTATGGCTTTAAGTAATGCCGTTGTTTGGAGTATGAAAGAGGGAGCTGTGTACCTTTGGACTCTACCAATGTTTCACTGCAATGGTTGGTGTTTCACTTGGACACTTGCAGCAATTTGTGGGACCAACATATGCCTTAGACAGGTGATCTCTTGGTCCTTTTCTTTCACATGGAGTTTTCTATGTTATATTTATGTTACTTATAATAGCAGAGTCGATCATGATCATGAAATATCGTTGGACATATGTAGTTGATAATGAGATACTGTGCTTTGACCTGACAATTTTGCAATAGAAGTAACAATGAACAGATAGAAGTCATGATAGTCTATTTTCACCACATTGGTCCACTTCTTCAGTTTCCGCGAGTATTTTACAAAAGATGCATATCTAGTGATTTGTACATGTACAAAGAATTAGGGTGATCTATCAAGAAATGCTGGAAAACTGAAAGGATAGCATAGGTGGTGATATATGCAACAAAAACTATATTGTCTTCTGATCATACAAATGACCAAACAAAAATCAATGACATCCTATTGTTCCAACTACGAGGGTTAGAAACAATTATTCAGTGTTTTATCTTGAAATAGGTTAAAGGAATAGAAGAATATTGAAGAGAAATATATTGTCTTAGCATATACGTTTAACAAAGTAACACCGTGTCTACTTCCTAATTAAAATCTCAGAGATTAATGCACGAGTTGAATCTGAATTTTTTTGAATATACTAAGAGGAGGAGGGGCACATGCCATTTTGGTCTATATCTGAAATAAAAGAACAAAAGTAGCTAGAAAAGATAATGGCTTTGAGGCAGGTCAAATATATTGATGTATTTCTCCCTGCTTCTTGCTTTTGGCTCTTGACAAGGTTGCCTTTTGTTTTTTTGAGTGGTCCATATGCAGGTAACTGCAAAGGCTGTTTATTCTGCCATAGCTCACCATGGTGTAACCCATTTCTCTGCTGCACCTGTGGTGCTCAATACCATAGTTAATGCTTCAAAAGAGGAGACCATCCTTCCCCTGCCTCGGCTAGTACATGTAAGCACTGCTGGTGCTTCTCCTCCTCCTCCTGTTCTTGCTGCAATGACTCAACGTGGCTTCCGTGTCTTACACACTTATGGCCTTTCTGAAACCTATGGCCCCTCCACTATATGCACATGGAAGCCTGAGTGGGATTTACTTCCCACAGATGTTCAAGCGCGTCTCAATGCACGTCAAGGTGTCAGATATGTAAGCCTGGAGCATCTAGATGTAGTTAACCCCACGGACATGATACCTGTTCCTGCCGATGGGAAAACGATGGGAGAAATCGTCTTCAGGGGTAATGTTGTGATGAAAGGCTACCTGAAGAACCCGAAAGCCAATGAAGCTGCTTTTGCAGGAGGTTGGTATCACTCTGGTGATCTTGCTGTAAAACATCCTGATGGATATATTGAAATAAAAGACAGATCAAAAGACATCATCATATCTGGTGGTGAAAATATTAGTAGTGTTGAGGTCGAGAATATCCTATATCAACACCCAGCAATACTGGAGGTCTCTGTAGTTGCAAGGCCTGATGAGCAATGGGGAGAGTCACCTTGTGCATTTGTGACATTAAAGCCTGCTGTAAAGGAAACAGATCAGCAACAGGTTGCAGAGGATATTATGAAATTTAGTCGATCAAAGATGCCTAGGTACTGGGTCCCAAAGTCAGTGTTTTTCGGACCATTGCCAAAGACAGCTACAGGAAAAATACAGAAGCACTTGTTAAGGGCAAAGGCAAAGGAGATGGGACCATTGAAGAAGAGTAGATTGTAAATGTAACACGATTTTGTCTTTGTAATTCTAAGACGTCTGCTGTTTGAAGTGCTTGGTCTATGCATCTCTGTGTATCCATGATCTTCCTTGTAGATAAATAAGGTTATATTTCAGATTTTTGCTAGATAATCATGGAAGGGTACCATGTAAGTTTTTGTTATCATGAACTGTTGGTGTTCATTGTATTTTAAACTGAATGGTAACTATTGGTCTTTAGATGATTCTTATGGAACAACATCTTTAATTGTATACTTCTTTCCTCTTGACAATTTCTTTTTTCTTTAAACACTTGAGATTGATAGAATTGCATGCATATTGTTTGTAATTTCTACTATACTTCTTTCCCAATCTCCCTATCATTTCTTATTTTTTTGGGCCGATTTTTTAAGTATACAACTTAACAATTGTATTTACACCAACATAGCAATACTTTTTTTTTCAATTATATAGCAATATTTATTTTTTCAAAAGTAGAATTTAATTTTTTTTTTAAATTCCAAATCAGCCAAGCTTATCCCGATTTCCATAAATTTCTCCAATAATTTTACCTTCCCTAAATTATTCAAATATGTTAAAAAAATAAATCGGAACAATAAAATAAATAATAAAAAGAAAAAGAAAAATCGGAAATTAAAGCATGACAGCCCACAATTTATTTTTTAATTCCTTAATTTTCTCCCCCTCTTTTATTTACCTTCCATAAATATCTCCAATATAGTTATTGCTTCTCTCTCATAATTCTAATCAAAATCAGACTCTATACCTTCACTATTCTAAAAGTGTGTTCAATGGATTTTTTTCAGCACGACGGGAGATGGAATGAAACTAGTATTCACCATAATAATTGCTTCGATTATGGTTGTTTTAAAGTATATTTATTGGTTTTATTGATTTTTTATATAAATATATATATTGTTATAGCTTTATTGATTGGTATTTTTTGGATGGAATTTGTAAAACATAAACTATATTGTTCTCAATTGCTTTGCACCATACGTAGGTACTCGCCTATAGTTAAATTATTGGTTAATTAGTGGTTTATATATTGGTGTAGTCCATATGTTTTTTAGTTAGTGGCGTATATACACCAAAATATTATGGTGTATTTTTGTTGAATTTTTATGTTATTTATCGGGTTATTCTACTAGGCACTATTATTTATTTTGTATCTACCAAAAACAAAACACCAACAAATATAAAATAAGATTTTATAAAGTTTTGTTATATGACAGTGGTTAGTTTGTTTATTGGTATTGTTTGGTTAGTTTGTAGTTCAAATGATGATATATATATCAATTTGAAGTGTACACAAATTTTTAATCCTAATATACACCATAATTATTGTAATTACTAAAATTTATACCAATTTTGCATAGCATTTAAACCAGTAAATTAATTTTAGCATTCTTTATCATAAATTATACCACTATAATACACAAATATAAGTTGGATTGTTTTGAAGTATTTTATTGGTTTTATTGATTAAACGTTTTTATAAACATATATTGCTATAGCTTTATTGATTGGTGTTTTTTGGATGGGATCTTAAATATGGAGTGTAACAAGTATGTATTAGTTTTTTAATTATTATTTTTTTAGTTTGATTGCTAAAATATATAGTTCATTTTTTTTTATTGTTTTAAGTTTTTTTTTGTTGTTTTTCTTGCTTGATTTTTTGTGTAAATAGATATGTTAACTATGAAAAATATTGCTTGAATGAATGCTTCGTATATTGTTTGACACACAAATTTGAATTAATTTGATTATATAAAATGATTGAAAAATTTTGGGTTAAATTATGGTGTATATCTTGGTCTAGTTTATGTATTTCGTACTATAGTGCATTATACACCAAAATTTAATCATAATGTACAATATTGTTCAACATAGCAATGTTAAACTATCATGTGCACTTTTTTTTTTAATTAAGTTGAAAATGGTAATTTCTTGGTTAGTTTGTGGTGTATATATTGGTGTACATCATATATTATATATTAGATTGAACTGTGCACCAAAACATCACCATATTATACACCAAAACGTTATCATACTGTACACCAAAGCGTCACCATATTATATATCATTTCTAATTAATTTGTAATTTAAAAAATTATAAAGAAGTGGTTGTATTATGATGTTATACATTCTTGTAGGTTAGTATGTGTCTAACTATTTATCGAAATGTATCGCAGGAATGTATGTGGATTTCAAGATTGAAGGAGTGATATATGACACAAACACCAAAAAGACGTTTACCAAATAGATTCAATACTTTGTAATTAATTTTATTTTTTTATGAATGGAATTTTTACTAATACTAGTGATTTTTTCATATATATATTGGTATAATTATTTATTAATTCGATGATAAATATTGATAGATAGTTGATAATATTATGGTGTAAGGCAACATATAGTTGAAATATATAACAAATATTAATGTTATAATCATGAATTTTTACTTCATGTGCAATTTAATTATTTGTTGGTGTAAGTTATTCATTGTGATTAAAAATAATTGTACACCAAACTTAATCTACAATGTACATTATTTAATATACTTTTTTAAAAAAAGTTAAAACTATTGAACGGTGCTATGGTTTATAATAGGAATAAAATTTGATTATATTTTGGTATAAGTTATTTATTATAATTACAAAAAAATGGTCAACGATATAATACAAATTCTATACCATGTAATATACTAACCCCCCACCCCACCCCTTTTTAACTAACATATATAAAATTGAGGAGAGAAGTAAAAAAAGATCTTCCCATAATAGTTGAAATGAAATTAAAGAGAGAGAAAATAAATTCAATAGTAATTATATGAAATTAATGAGAAACGTGTTTAAGGATAGAAATCATATTAATTAGATGATACATTTTTACTCCCTAAAAATTAGTGTCAAAATCTAAAAAGATAATTAGAAAAAACGTAATTGAAGAGAGAGAGAGAGAAAATTAGCATCAAACTCTAAAAAGATAATTAAAAAAAAAACGTAATTGAAGAGAGAGAGAAAAATTAGCATCAAAATCTAAAACATATAATTTAAGAAGAACGTAATTGAAGAGAGAGAAAAATATTTTTTACCATAGTAATTGTTTCAAGTAAAAAAGAGAAAAAAACAATTTAAGTAAAAGAAATGTATGCAATTATAATTGTGTTGATAATCTAAATGGTAAAAGTAATAAATAATGAGTTCCATAAAATAAGCCACTAAGGCACAAAAATAGGTATAAACACGTGTGAAGATATATATATTTAATAAGCTGTCATATGTATAATTAAAATGTTATTGTTATAAACAAAAAAAGTTTGAAACTGTTTAGGAGAGAGAATATTTGATAAATATTAATATCCTAATTATGCTCCATATAAAAGGCACAAAATATTAATAGTATGAGAGAGAAAAATCTGTAAAACAAAATTAAATTAAATACAAAAATTAAATGTTTGTTATGTATGTAATTTAAAAACTTAGTTTGTAATTAAATATAAATATATTGATATTTTGTTAATAAAAGTCTTAAAGAGTATATTTTTATAATTTTCACTATTTTTTTCTTTGGATAAAGAATTTAACTTTATGCACTTAGAATATAAATAATAAATATTTTCAATGTTATAAGGTTATGACTTATAAGGTCAGGAGCTGCAATTGGCACCTGAAGAGCTCTTACCCAATAAGCGAATCCTCCCAACTCTTATAAGCCAACACAATATATAAATAAAGTAAGGTATTTGCAATGTAGCGGAATTCAAAAGAAAACAGTACAAGTTTAGAAGACAGACTAATTCCACAAGTGAAGTCGAGAAAGTACTATAAGACAAAATTCAAAGTAGAAAGTAGAGACGCCACTATGAGCCAAGGGGGTTAGTTCACCTCAGCTAATACATGGATATTGTTTCGTACTAGATTTTTAGCATCCAGTAGCATGTGGTGCAAGTCTTCAAAAAAAAAAGAGCATGAAAACAAATACTAATGTTATTGTATAAGATAAACTATAAATAACCATAATATAGTTATAACAGTACAATGAACATAAATCACATATGCGCACTAGACCAAACTTTTGTAGTCCCTACACAGATAGAAGTGCTAGGCCAAAATTGTAGATACTTTGTAGGTAGAATTGCTTGACCTCTCATATGGGCCCTCGTTAGTAAAATGACTTGGATTAAATTCATGGACCGGATTGATTCAGATTTTTTAAATATCAAATTGTTTATGTTGGGTTTTTAAATTTAAAAACTTAAACTAAACTAATAAAAATTGGGTTTTTCAACCTCGGAATTTTTTTTGAATTTCTCGGGTTTTTCCGATAAAGTATCCATACAAACATATAATGAACTTGTGCTTCAAATATTTGTTTAGTCCTACCAAAATACAATTATTTAATGTGTTTCTTAAGAAAATAACACAAAATATGATATAAGTGATAACACTAAAATATTCAACAAAAATAATAACGATATTGCATAAAACAAATATTGCAAATAAATAAGTCAAAATGAAAATGATCATAATTTTAAAGTACTAAATCATGTTAAAATAAGTCTAATAAATATTAATTGTGTGACTAAACATTAAAGAAATCTAAAATTAGGTTATGTATCTTAATTATCTAAACATATATTACTAAAGAATAAATATTCAACATTATTGTCATTCCTAGTATTGATTAATTTTTTCTATTAGCATTAGTATTGATTTTTTTATTTTGATATGAGTTTTACTAGAGTTACGAATATCTATGGAATATAATATTTATTAGATTATTCAAAATTCTAAGTCAAACTTGATATAATATGTTAAAAGATAAAAAACTATAAAAAAAAAAGTATAACAAATATTTATAAATTATATCAAAGTAAATACTTTTACGTATAAAATAAATTTTAAAATGTGTGTGTGCGCGCGCGCGTGATGTAGGGTTGGTTTGATATCAGGTTAACTCTTTTAAGTTAAAATCAAACCAACTCAGTATAATTGGAGTTTTTTTAATATCAAGTCAAATCAAATCACTAGTCGAATTTTTTCTCAATTTGACTCGATTCACGTTTGGTGCAATTTTGCGATTCAATTTTGTTCGCCCCTATCAGTAGGAACCAGACCACGTCAGAGTATCAATTTAACTAAATTCATAAACCCTCACTAGTAGAAGTAATAATTTTGGGAGAAAGTATACCAACTTTTTACCTTTTAGCGTATCGTTGCAATAATTATGGAATGTAATATTTATTCTGTTCTTTTTTATATGATACTATTTGATTTGATATGGTGTTTAAGAAAAAAAACATTTTAATATCATAGCGTAAAATAATCTTTAGATATTTGTATGGCTATAAAATATTTCACCAAGAGTAAATGAGAATTTTAAAGTTAAATTGTTTTTAATTATAGTAGTGACATTCTTTTTAGGATGAACTAAAAAGATAGGGTGTCACATAAAATGAAACGGAGGAAGTAGGCTTTTAGATAATTATGATTTCCTTTCTTACTTGGGTACTTATTATTATGCACAGGGGTGAACAAAACCGAACTGAAACTGTATCAAATCCCAAATCGAGTAAGATCGGGAAAAAAATCAACTAGTGATTAGGTTCGATAATGTAAAAAAAAAATGTCCAAACTTAGATTGGTTTGGTTTTAACTTAAAAAAGTCAATCCGAGACCAAACCAACCCGATATTATATATATAAAAAAAATATTAAAAAAATTATATAAAAGTATTTACTTAATATAATTTATAAATATTTCTTATACTTTTTCATTGTTTTTGTCTTTTAACATATTATTTCAAGTTTAACTTAGAATTTTGAATGGTCCAATAAAGGATATAGTCCATAGATATTACTAACTCTAATAAAGTTCAAATCAAAATTAAGCAATACTAATGCTAACAAAAAAAGAGTCAATTCAACATTAAAAATAACAATAATATTGAATAATTGTTCTTTAGTTTTACATTGGTTTAGACAATTAAAATACATAATAGAATTTTAGTTGTTCTTTAATATTTAGTTACGTAATTAATATTCATTAGACTTATTTTAGCATGATTTACTACTTTTAAACTATGATCATTTTCATTATGACATATTTATGTGCAATATTTGTTTAATACAATTTCATCATTATTTTTTGTTGAATATTTTAGTGTCATCATTCATTTCATATTTCGTGTTATTTTCTTTCAATAAAAATACCTTAGATAGTTGTATTTTGGTAGGACTAGAGAAATATTTGAAGCGCAAGTTAATTACATGTTTGTATGAGAATATTTTACCCGAAAAATTCAAAAAATCCAGAAAAATAGGAGGTTGAAAACCCGGATTTTATTAATTTTGTTTGGTTTATAGATTTATAAACCCGACAAAAATGGTTTAGTTTTATATTTAAAAATTTGAACAAACCTGGTCCATGTACACCCCTTTATGCATATATTTACCTTTTCCATCCTCCTTTTTGCTATTCTTATTCTCTTATTATTGAATATTTTGAATTCTCCCAAATAGTTAAACTTTTTGCATTCTTCAAACCTATTATTGTCTGCTTATAAAAGGATCAAATTTGTCTTTTGGTTTCTTCTTCTAAGATTTCAAACATTGCAACAAGCAACTATTATGTTGAATCAATATAACATATTTTGTGTAAAGGCCCGTTAGGCAATTTTGAGAACTAGTCCTCTCTCTTTTATAAAGGACCCCTTTCTGTAAATTCTTAATGGGAATTTTGAATTACTCGTTCAACTACGGTTATTTTATACACAAATCAAGTAAAATAGGGTATTAAATAAATTATGGACTTGGCTCATTAACTAATTACTAAAATTAGTTAACCCACAGCCCCAGGTTCATAGGTCTCACGTGTATACAAGTAGAGTCTCGAGGATCAGTACGGAGACGTTTGTACTTATCTTCGAGAGGCTATGGTTACTTTTAGGAAAAATCTCCACTTCTTGAATCTCTATCGTGCGTCCTTGGTCCGATTTGATTCTTATCACTTCACTCCATTCTCTCTCACTTATAGTGATGACTCGTGCATGGTTCCTCATGTGGGTAGTTTGTGTGTTGCATATGAATTGATTGATAGATCTGGTACTAAGGTAGATGTGATAGACTTGTGAAAAAGATGCGTGATCAGATTCAGAATGTTTAGCGATTTGAAGGAGTTGAGTAAGGTGATGGTTCAATGATTTGAGGAATTTCATTAATGTGTTATCTTTTTCAGATTAGTTTCCCCAACAGAGGAATAGTCCTTATATGGTATAGGCAATATCTTGAGTGGTTTGACAATTGGAAGTGAATGATTAAATGGGTGGCTAGATAATGAACATTGTAACTGTGGAAAATACAGTAAGTAAAGTTGTCATAACATGTATGGGTTGCTTAGCGAATGATGAGAATGATGTTGCACCAATTGAGGTCAGATTCTCTATACGATTTTATATAATGAGTGTATATCAAAGAGGGTCATGATACGACTATGACAATGGTACCAATTCTTATTTGGTTAGAGTTATGGATTGTGTTACTCTTGTTATGGATCTAATCTACGAAGGAATGCATATCGCTTTGGATGCGAGACTGAATGAATTTGGTAGTGTATTATAGTTACTTAATTGGCAGAAATGTGTGGGCTATTTTTGTACAATCTTCTCGGTAGGTATGATGTGTTCTAGTGGTGGATCTACAGAACTTTCACGATGTGGTACTAGTGTCATATGAAAATGGATACGTCGATTGTAAACGTGAATACGAACTACTTAGGAAGTTATCAATTGTATCACATGCTCATATAATAAGATTTGATGTTGTACTCATATTTGAGAAACCAACTAGCTTGTTACTACGGACGAATGGGTTAAGCATTATTTATAAAGAAGCTTTTAGTGGTGGATCTTTGGTACGGTATTGATGTGTTTAGGTTGTGAAGTGTAACTCGAGGAATTTTAAATGAGTGGTGATTTCATCGTAAGCTCCATGGAAGTGGATCGATATTAGGATGACAAGCTTATAGGTAAAGGAAGTCTTAACGAGTATACTTGTGTGAAGGTAATTGATAATTTTAGTAAGAAAATGCATATAAAATTGCGTTAGTCTTTTGAATTTGATTGGTATAGTTGGGTTTGAGATGTCATGTCGATGACAAAGTTGACTTTGTGGTGATGGCAAGGGCTAACTGAGCATAATGACAATAAAAGTTCGTGATGGATTGTGATTAGGATGCAACTATATGATAAGGATTATTGATTAAATGAAATTTTGTATTGTAACGTCTTACGAGTATCTAAGGTTATGGTTTGCTACTATTTGGTGAGTAGCCTGGTAATATGAAAAATTTTAGGATGTGTTGAAACACTGCTTGAATAAAATTGAAGAAGCTAGAGTCAGAAATGGAAAGAATTAGTGGGATATAGTTTAGCCTTCAGAAAGAGGAAATGTAATGACTCGAAAAACTAGTAGGTGAGACTAGAGCCTTACGAGTGTGTTGTTGAGTTTGATGTTGTAAAATAAGTTCTCGAGCTTAGGTTGAGCGGTTTAGGGGTTAATTATCAAGGTACGACTTCACAAGGACCAACCAAGGATCCTTGAGGAGGACCCTAAAGTCTAACCCCCAAAGCTGCTAAAGAACAAAAATTGTCAAAAAAATGAGAACCTACGGATGGGACCTACGCCCCATAGGTCCATCCACGCCTCGTGGGGGTGGTCTGTAGGTCAAGGGCCCCAGATGGTGACTTTTTGACACAAACCACAGACTTGCAGGATGGGGCGTGAGCCTACCTACGGTCTGTAGGTCTAGGGGCGTAGGTTACCACCAAATCTGCCCAAACTCGACCACTTGAGGGGTAACTTAGTAAATTCCTAGGGTGGTTAGATTAGTTAGGGGTCGGTTTAATTTGATTATTTAGAGTTATTTAAGGCTTTTTAAAGTATTAAACACCCTTTTACAAATCATTATTCCCAAAACTCAAAAATAGAAACCACCTCCCCTCCCAAATATTCTCTCTCTAGAAACCTCCATTGGAGAAAAAAAAATCAAGGTTTGGAGTTCAAGTGTTCATATTTCTCTCTCAATTTCGTGGAGTTTCTTCAAGCAAGGTATGGTAGTCTTCATCCTTGGTTAAGCTTCATCCAAGGAGCCCCTTCAAAACTCTATTTCTCAAAGTTGAAATTCTCCAAAACATAGAGTTTTCAATCAATGGCATGGATTCACTTTCAAAACGATTTCAAAGTGTTTATTGTCTTATATTATGATCAATTGGATGAATTAATACTATTTTTATAATGAATTACCTATGAATCCATGAATTCCCCTATTTTGTCAAATTGGATCTCAAAGTGTGGGTGATGATTGATGTAGGTGGATTGTGATCAAATTATGCATGTAGTAGTTAATCTAATTGAAATATGTGAATATTCATGTATAGAATAGTGATGCAAGATGTGAATCATGAATTGTGATCTAGGGTTCTTGAAGGGCTATGAATGAAGAACATATACATCATTATTAGAATTATGTACATGCTTTGTGATTTCAATGGAAGTAATGTGATCATGTCTAGAATGCAATTGTGTTATTATTGAAAGGTTATTATCAATTCAACACTTATGAATGATGATGATATATGTGAAAGGTTATTCTCACATACACACACACTCATGAATGAAGTTTCCATGATTATGTTACAGATGATGTGTTGATTGAAAGGCTATTCTCAAATGTACACTAATGAATGACAATGACATGTTGTGAAAGGACTTTCTCACAATATGGGGATTCTTAGTGTAAAGGATATTCTCATCTTTGAAACTAAGAGCTATCTAATGAATGAATGTTGGGTTGAGACGAATGCTCATCCGTGAGTTGAGGCGGAGTATCTAGTAACAATCTCTATATCCCATTTTAATGAATGTTGGGTTTGAGATGGATGTTCATCCATGAGTTGAGGCGAGATATCTAGTAGCAATCTTTTATACCATAATAATGAACTAAAGCAATGATGTCAAGAACTCCATGGGGAATAATGTTAAGCACCGAGAGGATATGGATAGAGATGGATGCTCATCCGTGAGTTGAGGCGGGGTATCTAGTAGCAATCTCTTGAGATGGATGCTCAACCGTGAGTTGAGGCGAGGTATCTAGTAGCAATCTCCCTATCCCATAACTATGTGCCCACATAGGTTTATAGCTAGTGGATCCACCTAAGCTAAATGTTAACGGTCTTACCTTAGGCAAGTAGGAATCCCTTATTCGGTGTGGGTAACACCGGGATTCCATGATTTGCTCACATGGTCTATGTCGGTTAAGGCTTACCCCCACAAAGAATGATAATGAACTATGGCTTCTCAAGAATGCACTACTTAGTGTGGGTGGGGGTATGAGACTTCATCCATGCATTGCACAAGTAGGTTTTGAGAGTAGTCATGATCTGTTCCTTTATGTATAATGTCTTATGATCAAGGATATGAGTTAGGTACTATGGTTACTCAAGAAGTTTTATGAAGTGTGGATGGTAGTATGGGATGTCATTCATGCATTGCACGAGTAGGCTTTGAGAGGGCTATGGTGTGTTTCTCAATGTCATAATGTTAAATAAAATGAATGTGCTTATAATGAGGCTAAATTAGAATGTTGACTTAAATACTTAATGTAATGATGTATACTTTACTTGGATTGTATTATGAGTTACTTTCCTTGTCATGACTAATGAAATGTATATGTTCCTTATGCATGAGTATTGACTAAAGATGAGTATGAAAAATGTAAGTTTATCTAAGGTGGTCTTAAAGCGGTACTTAGTAGGAATAGCAGTATGTGATGTTATTTTTACATTGCACAAGTATTGCTTAGGGTTATCTAAGTTGATGGTCCTAATGTGATGTAATGGCTTATATGTTGATTATGGTTGTACCTTATGCCTTGTATACTAATGTTCATGATGTTTCTCAAATTGGCATAGTACGTGGTTTTCAACCAAAATGTCATTTTTAAGCATGGTTTTTGCATGGCTATCATACTTTGTACATTTTGTGTGCTAACCCATATTTCTACATTTTTCACAAAGTGTAGGGTTTGGACTTGAGTTCTATTCTTGGAAGATAGGTTTCTAAGGAGCAAGGAGTTGAAGATTTGGTGAGTCCTCATAGCTTCGAGGACAAAACCCACCTTTCCCTTTATGTCTTTTATTTTATGTTTAGAGCTTTTGTATGGGTTGCGTCCCAAAGTTTTAAGTCTTATGGTTCTAGATGGTTTGACACAAAGTATAGAAAAGCTTCCGCTTGTTTTTATGAAAATGACTTCGATTGTATGGTTTTAAAGAGTTTTTTATTCCACATTATTTCTTATGTCTTATGTTATGAATGCTATGAGGCTTTTCGGAGTCTTGTACGTCGTGTTACGTCCGGGTTGTAGGCTCGGATCGTGACAGGATAGAGCAATGACATTTACTCTAATTGTGAGGGTCAAAGATGTACCTTCAGATAGAGTGGAAAATTACGTTCATAGACACGTGGTTTCGTCTGTTTTTCTCTGGTTATGGTAATAATGTCACATGTTCAATAGATTGGTTAAAAATTGTTGGGTAAGATTTGAAAAAAAAAAGTCTACATACGTTTGATTAGAGGGTGGTGATAAGTTCTCTTATGGTTTTGAGTTGGTTATCTGGTATAGTTTAAATTCTAACGATTAATACAATAAGATCGATGGAGAGGCGATCAAGGTTAAGATAAGGTATGCAATTCATATAATCATCGAGATATGAGCTAATATTTATAGATAAGGGAATTAATTTACATGGCTAGAGTCAAAATTCAAGTTCTTCATTGTAAGTCTACATTCGTAATACTAGATTTAGTCAAAGTATGAATTGATACGTAAGAAATAATTAATGGTGTGGTGTATTGAGCAATTGAAAGGACTTGTGCATTATTTGGATCATATAGTTGTTACTTTTGATCATTATAGGACCTAAGGAAGGGTTTCGCTTAAAAGTTTTGGTTTAGAATATAAGATAAAATGTCATGGGTTGTTGGTCAATGGATAAGTTTGTTAAGCGAGTCAGTGATAAAAACAAGAGTCTGGGGTATTGAAAGGTATTTGGAATTTTTGACATCGTAAGAATTTAAGGAAGGTGAAAGAATGAGACATCTCGTATAGATCCTTAGTTTTGAGTTGAATGTTGTTCGAATTTTTATCTTTGTGTTCAGATATACTATGAGATGTGAATTAGTTCGACACTGACTTACTTAGAGTTTATCAACGACTTTATGAAGATTGAGTTTTTGTTTGGGTGACAAACAATGATGTGTGGAAGATTCTACATTGTTATGTAAGGCTAGATTATTCAAATTATAGTAGGTGACTTATGGATGCATAACCATATGGACCTAAAGTTCAACACGGTTAATGAGGATTTCAAGGGGATTGAAACTACTTTATTGATGAAACTACATAGACTATTATGATGCATTACATATACATTTGATGGTGAGTATAGGTTATGAGCGTATAGTATATAGAATTATTAGAGTGACTATGGTTTTCTCTGAGTTTTGGTATGAGGTATGTGATGGTTTGAAATGGTAGTTGACACATGGTATGTGAAAGTTTGTGTAGACTTAACTGTGCGTAGAAAATTAAGAAAAATAAGAAGAAAATTAAACAAATTATATCCGGAATATAAACAACTAAATATCACAAAGACTGATAACGAAAAATTAGATCAATTAATAGATAATATATCTAAAATAGAATATAAATTTATTCAATATTTAAAAATACAATGAATAACAAGAATAACGAATATAGACAAAAACTTAATGAAATAATTATAGAAAAACGACAAGAATTAGAACATAGGCAAAATAGACTTAACAATAATATATTCGCAAGAATTTGTCACAAATCTATAATAGCACAAAGAAAGACTATTTTATATCTAGAAATACAAATAAATAACTTAGAATATAAACTACAACATAATTTATAAATGAATATAGAAGAATACGCAAAAGATGAAAAAACATATGAAAATTATGACGGATTAAAAATAAAGATAATATTTTTTAATCTAGGAAGAAGATATAAGAAAATAGGTGACAATATAAGTTTAATGTTAGAAAAAGAAACGGTAAAACTAGAAGATAGTTTAACTGCTATGGTAAGAATAACAAAAGAAAATAAAGAAATAGATAGAAGAACGGAAATTGAAAAAATAAAACAACAAGCAAAAAATGAAGTACAACAATTAGAAGAAGTAAAAAATACTAAAATAATAGAGCTAGAAAAAGAGCTAGCAATATTAAAAGAAATGTAAGAAATTAAACAAAAAGAAAAAGAACAAAAAACAAAATTAGCAAATGAGATAATTAAATTTAAAGAAAAATTACAATTACAAGATGAATTAGAAGAAAAAGAAGAAAATAACCAAGATAATCTACCCGAAATAAGAGTTGATGAAATAAACGATGATGATCTAGAACAACATTCGAAAACAAGCGAAACATATACGGAACTTTTAGCAAACATAGATAATACAAAGAATTTAGAAGTAAATACAGAAGACGTAGACATGGACGAAAAACCTAGCACATCAGGAGTAAAAAACCCAAAAAAATTTAATCCAAAATATTATAATGAAAATTATGAACAATATGATAAAGAAAAAACTACATGAGATAAAAGATTAAGTAGAAAATGTACGCCCAAACCAATAATTGGACAACATGATTTTTTAGATTTAGACTGTGTAGCAGATATAAATAAAACAATCTAATTATGGGTAGGATACATATCAAAATAATTAATAGATAACAAGATAGTAATAGCAGAGGCACCAGGATACATAAAAAGAACACTTATAGGAACAGTAAAATTATGGCTACAAAATTTAACAAATGAAAGCTTAACAACTTTAAGAAATAATAAAAAATTTGATGGTGGAATAGCCACTACAACCACAGAAATATTATATAAATACGAAATAGCTATAAGAAATGAATTTAGTAGTATGACAACAGAGGTAGAAGAACAAAATAAAGAAAAAATCATAAATCGGAATCTAATGACAAAATTAGCAATATGTAATATGTGTTACATAGATGAATATACATGTGCATTTAGAGAATACTATTATAAAGGAACATATAACACAGAAGAAAGTAAAGAAATAAGAAAATTATATTTTACAAAATTACCAGAACCTTTTAATTCAAAAGTAATAAAAAGTGGAATAAAGAAGAAATAAAAATGGAAAAATATTAGTAAAGAACTTAGAATGTTGCAAAAATGAAACAGCACCCCAATTTGGTTGTACGGATAGGTATTATAAAAATAGAAAGAAATATAATAAAAAATATAGATCAAAATATAAATATAAAAAACCAAAAAGAAGGTACTATGTAAAAAACTACAAAACCAAAAGACCATATAGACCAAAAGAAAACCAACGGAATGTACTTGTTATAATTGTGGAAAATTAGAACATATAGCTAGAGATTGTAAATTACCTAAGAATCCAAAGAAAAAACAAATATCAGAAATAATAATAGACGTTGAAAAATATACACAAATAG